>NC_088713.1:10233208-10556958 GCF_963576615.1 Watersipora subatra
GTTTTCAAAAGTTGTTTTTGTTAGACTTTTGTATATTTATATAAGTATCATCAGGATAATTTTTATGTGATACAAACCATTAAAGATTGGTCATGTTGTTTGTACAGTTACATATATGCGTTGCTGTATTTTGCTTGAAAAAAACTACATTTTGATGATAAAAAGTCAAGTACAAAGATACTCTATATTCACTAGAAATTCTACTGTCGTACAGCCCACGACCAAAGAGATATTGGAAAAAAAGAAAGGGTACTGATAGTTGAAAATGCAGTATTAGCAGTCAAATGGCTCTGCAGTGCAATAGGATAACTGCAATGGTAGCTGTATTAAACTGGGTGTGGGTGTTATTATATACAACAAATAGCAATAATAAAAGGAAAAGATTATATGTTTATATCTCTCCCCCTGCAATAGGAGAAATGCAGTATTGGCCAATATTAGAAGTAGAATGCACTGATATTATTAGAATAACCAATATTATTAATATAGTAATAATATAAAACCAATAAACAATTTTGTTTACATTTAAAAACGTCATAGTTTTTATAATCTCATAAGTATAATCTCATAATATTAAAATCTCATAAGAATCGTTAGAAAAAATATCATCGTCATTTCCTTTACTTACACTGCGTTGTACATCAGTTACAATACCGAAGTACTCAAGAGTCTAAAATGTCAGTTACTTTGAAATCGGCAAAAATGAAACGATTTGAGTACTCCTACGTTAATTACAGAAAACTTCGACAATGCTATAGACTGGTGAAATGTGCACGTTATTTTTGTGTGAAATGCGCACGACTTTATCGTTCTATTCTTTGTCGCTCTGCGTTTCATTTTCCGGTCTTAACTTTTATTAAACCAAGCCGTTCAAGGCGAATTGTGGCGATTTTTGGCAGCATTAATCTGTCTATTTATGTATAATCCGATCAGATGGGGTAGTTTTAGGAATTTGCAGTAACCTTTCAAAGGCTTGGTAACATATTTAAATAGGTTTATATGCGTTTTGTATCATTATTATACTTAAACGACTTTGCTGAAAAATAGTTAAATTTGTTGATAGGATTTCGCTGCAAAGGTTTGGTGACGGCCGTTAACGGATAATTTTCCGGGAGTTGTGTGCACATGTGCATTTATCATAAATCTCTCACTCAATCGCTTCGCTCTTGTTTGGTCGTGGGACAACATATTTTAAACTACAAAACAAGACATGATTCCAGTAATCACCAAAACAATTATCTGAAATGCTTTATGAACACTCAAAAATTGTAAAGGTAGCACTCGTATTGATGTAACATGAAAAAATATCTGGCTGCAAAAGATATTAATTTTTGGAGCTAGATAAAAAATTCTGAGAAAACTTGTTGTCACCCTCACTCAAGTTAATAATAGACACAACTTGTTTAATAAACAGTAAAAAACTTAATCCTCTATTGCAGCTAGGCAAGGTGGTTTTCTTTGTATGTCTGTAAACAAACATGTTTGTTTTAAGACAATATATGTCGGCAACGCGTTGCTGAGGCATCACTGACGCCTAGGCTACGTAAACAATGTAGTTTTTTGTGTTTGTAACCAGGCCTTTTAATTAGCTTAATTTTTCCAGTGATTGTAGGCCATAGCCATAGAGTTATCTCTCCCTAGAGTGATAACTACACAAGCGTTTCCGGTGCCAACAAGGAGCGTTTAGGACAGGCCCTTTTTATGCTAGTCAATCACAATGATTGACTAGATCAACAACATCAGCCATGAGAAGGGTTAAACAATGATCATGAATTTCCACAATTAAAATAGTAATTAATGCTCATATTAAAGAAATGATGATTATAGTTTATTACTATAAAATATGCTTATTATTTAAAGCAATTCAATACCTACATAACTTGTAAAGGCAGTGAATAGATAGTGTTAAGTGAGTTAATGAATCAGTTAGTCATAGATAAGATAGATAGTCATACTGGGATTGTATTACATTAGTGTGATGGGAAGCTAATCGACTACCATCAACTATGAGCTGTACTACCCGAGTTGCCCGAGTAATAAAAGAGTCTTTGGGCAGAAGATTTATTTATATAGAACATTTGCTATTTTAAATTTTAAATTTCATATTATGAGCAAATATTTTTAAGCAGTTCAAATGAATTAGGAGGAAAAAGAAAACAACTGTGAAGATTTTCAAGCTTTTTCAAACAATACAACTTTTAAATTTCATATCATGAAAGAAGTGTTTTGCTGAAATAAATTAGGAAGAAAAATAAAACTGTAAATGTGTTTAAATGTAGAATAATTAGCAATTAATGGCTAAATATAATCCGTTTAGCTGTGATTACAATAAAAAAAAATCTAATAAATAAGGTAATAAAAAAGTATATTTTAGTTTTATGTAATTATAATTTAGTTTTAATAAGTATAATTTATTTTTATTTAACATATAACGACAATTACCACTCTAACTTTCAAATTACTTAAAATGAGAAGCGTTTTGTGTAATTAAAATAAATGAAGACAAGAGATAACATAAAAACAACTGTAAAGTTTTTTAAGCTTTTTCAAACAACTACAACTTTTAAATTTCATATCATGAAAGAAGTGTTTTGTTGAAATAAAGTAGGAAGAAAAATAAAACTGTAAATGTGTTTAAATGTAAAATAGTTAGCAAGTAAGGTCTAAATATAATATGTTTAGCTATGATTACAATAAAAAATTATTTATTAAATAAAGTAATAAAAATGTCTATTTTATTTTTATAGAATTATAATTTAGTATAATTAAGTATAATTTATTTTTATTTAACTTATAACAGAACTTGCAATTTTAACTTTCAAACTTTTTGCTTGCTTTCATCAAGCAAGGATGTCCACTAACTAGAGGACATCTTTGCAGTTCACAATTAGTTCACAAGGCAACTGCTTAGTACTTCCATAGACTATAGTTTTGTTTAAGAAAGCAATGTAAATGTCTCAACATAACTGGCTCTGAGAACTCGCATGCAGTTGTACATAACACACATGTTAAATCGATAAATGCAACAGCAGTTCATTTTGTGTTATTATATAATATGAACTGGTGTTAATATACCGTAAAACCTTTATTTGAACACCATATTTATTTGAAGAACAACACCTTTATCTAATAGAACGTCACAATAAGATAAAGGCTAAGCCTAATACAATTAGGTAGCCATTTTGATAAAAGTGGGACGAGACACGAGATATCTCGAGTACTGGCCTGTCTCGTCCCGGATCAATTTAGTCTTGACCTCACTATTGCCAAACTCGAGACAGGAAATAGAACTAAAGCGCCTGCGAATAGTTGTTAAAACATGGCTGCGGAAGAAGGAAAATAAAGTTGCAGGAAATAAAGTAAGACCTAGTCAATAGATGGTAAAAATATACATGTACAAAGCAGTATGTTTATAATAATTATTATCAACCAAGCTTAAAATTCTTAGAAATATATAACTTCGCTATTTTAGAGCTGTTTGTGTCACTTTTGATTACAAAAAAATACATGCATTTTGCGATTAAATTGTTGTATTTAAATCGTTTACGCCAGGACAAAAATTCAATTAAAAAAGAGGTTTATCAATTTCATATATGAAGTGCGCTAGTCCTTGTGTAGGGATATCAAATGCTCATTATTTTACTGTATCGAGTCTCGAATTTTTACAAGTCAGTGTTTCGAGTCTCGTATCAAACTTAAAAAACTTGTTTCGTCCCACCTCTATATTTTGACATCGATTATGTTAGACTCATAAGCTCATAATGGAAACTGATTAGTAAAAAAGTGTCCACAAAATGGTACTAATAAAGATTCAGTTACATCAATAACAATTAATTCTCATTGTTGCTGCAGTGGCTGCCATAATTTTCATAAGGTTGTGCCTGAGTATATCAACCATTAAAATCATCAGAACCACATTATATGTCGAATGGGCTAAAATCTATATCTGATCCAATGTCTTCAGATCTGCCTATAATGTGATTTTCAACCTGACATGAATAGTTAAAGGTTGACTTGCAACAAAATTCACATTACAGTTATTTGGTATCAAAAGATTCACCATGTCTTACTCTGATGTGTTGCAGGTGCAAATTATGTGGAAATGTGATTACAAGCCATTAAAAGCTTAAAAACAAAAAGCCGCCGTAGATTGGAATCTGTTTATTTCTCTGACGTAGTCATTACAGTTTGGTAATTGTCTTGTCACGTGATGTTCTCATGTGAGTTGAAAGGCCATTAAAAAGCTCAATATAAAACTTATCGTAGCACTAGTTTATGACAAACGCTTCGGTTTTTACCGAAGGCCTGGTATCAAATATAGATGCTCGCTACTTTACAGTTTTGTTTCAGCATTATTCAATCATCAAGTCATAATCTGATCACGTGACCCAACACTTCACAAATAACTTTTACAGCACTTTTTGATTATTACAGGTGACCAACAGACTCATCATGATTATCAGACAATGATATGTACTCCTTCGAGCTAAGGTTGAAAAGATTTCCTATACGCAATGAATGTCAGCTACATTTTCTTCGCCTATATTTATATTCTGCACTCTCCTTCGGGCAGAAGAAAATTATTAACTTTCTGTATGCAATAAATCTGCTAACTTACCTTGAACTTGTCAATAATCTATAAATAAATATCATCTAAATAACTACATTGCGAAGCCAAACAATATCTCTACTAATTGATATTTACTGCTTTCAATTAATCTGCTATGATATTATCGCCTGTGTCCTGCTATGCAATTTGTTAGAGCTTTCAATTTATTTCATTCTAAATTTGATTGAAAGCATGCTTTTATTTTCTAACTTTTTAACAATGTTGCATAAAAGCTCATCACACTCATTGATATTTTTGTTATGGTTTGCAGCCAAAAGGGGCTTTCTATGTGCAATGGAAAAGGGGTAATAAGCGTTAATCTATTGTCAGCAGAGTTAAGATAAATGTAAGGTTGCTATTAAATAATATGCTATAACTTTGCAAATTTATAAGATTATAGTGATAATCTATCAAATGCTACAAATATATATTTAAGAATAAGTGATATAAATAAAACCTTTTTATACTACATGTAGACACAAATGTAGCATTGACATCAAAGTTTATCAAATAAGCCTAAAAGTTTTGGAGTTGGTTGGAAAATGGACTTCAATACGAACAGAAACAAGAAAACAGTTAATTGTTATGTTATGATGTAATCAAGTCATCATTAGTAGGATTATGTATATTAGTAGGATTATATATATATATACATATATATATATATATATATATATATATATACATATATATCTATATACATATATATATACATGTAGGCTATATATATATATATATATATATATATGTATCTATATATATATATATATATATATATATATATATATATATATATATATATATATATATATATATATACATATATATATACACACATAATGTTTTTGACATTATGAAACTGACCACTTATATAAGCAGACACACACTGCAACAATTTGAACCTTCTTTTAACATAACATAATATAGTACAATATCATTACAAAGTATATGTAGTACTGATGTATACCTTACAACTGAGAACACTGTGAATAGTTTTATTTTCTAATGTTGTGTCATTTTAACCCTTGATAGATGGAAGCTCAATAAAACTATGTTCAACAATAAAAATATTTGGTTAAAACTTTTTTCAGAGCGTCTAACAAAGACTAGACAAAAGAGAAATGGATGATCTCTCATATGCTGAACAATTAACTCAGGACTACAAAAGGAAAGCAGAAGAGTCTGGTTCTTGGAGAGACTACCTGCAGGTAAGTAGTCTTTATGTAAATGGAGTAGTTTAACTAATGTCATAAATCCCTTGCAATCTAGGAAAATGATTCCATTTGGTAATTTTAAGATTGTTTTAGTTTGAATTTAAGTTATAGTTTGATTATGTTATCATTCTATCAGTCAAGGCATTAATATGAGTGTTTCTAAAAAATAAATACCCTCTTTTCAATTATAAGTTTCTTTTATGTTAGCAAAGTGTTATTTTTGAAAGAGCTGCCAAGGACGCCTGGAAGTGTTTTATTTTTCAAATTGGCCTTTATCTAGTACATGGTATTTACACAATGGTTTCTATCACACATTTTCCCATGTTATACTTACTGTCTAAATTAAGAAATGGTTCAACAAAATTGTTTCCCCAGTCATTTCTCACCTTTATTTGTAACAATAATAGCTACATGCCTAGCGTTGCGCAGTTACTAAAATGATTTGCAGCGCAAATTCATTTATATAAATCTTTTTTATAGTATCTACCATTAAATCTATTGATAATCTATTAATCTAATAATAATGTTTATATTCACTAGGCTCATGGACTAGCAAACTTCTGTGTCACAAAAGAACCCACAGATGAGAGAAAGAGATTGGTTTATGAAATAGAAAAAAGCTGGTACAATGGCAAACATCATCTTAGCTTTGAACAGCATAAGGATGAAGCAAAGAAGAGTAAAAAGAGTTTGGAAAGTTTCAGGGGAAAAACTAAAACACAAATTGAGAGTCTGAAACATTTGGCTGATGGATTGGGTGTAGATGATATATTCAGTAAACAAAACATGAAAAAGGCAGAAACCTTTAGTGAAAAATTGTTTGATGCCAGCCGAAAATGCAGCGATGGTCTTATTGCAGAATCAAAGAAGATTATTGAAGCTTCCCTCGAAAGCCTGCAGAGGGTTGAAACAGAAGTTCCTCCCAAGTTTGCAGTGATTGGACTAGGCTCTATCGCAAAGGGTGAAGCAACTCCTTACTCTGATTTAGAATATGCATTCATTGTGGAACGAAATTCAAGCTATTTTGAAAAACTCGCTGTTGAAAGCTATTTCCGAATAGGGAATTTTCGTGAGACTCCTCTAAAGTGCTTTGATATTGCAGAGTTAAGAAACAATCAAAGCTCATTTTTCTCCAGCAACAAAACAGTTGGATTTAGAATAGATGGAATAACTAAAGTATCAGGTAACATTCCGACAGGAAGTGGTCTGGAAGGATGTCCAAGACTCACATTCACAGTGGAAGAGTTGATGACGCTTTATAAGCAAGAAGCAGAGTCTGAATTTAACGACATATGCGGAGATAAGTCAGACATGCTCTCATCTACTGTTTTAATATACACAAATGAGAACAGATCTGGCAACTCACTGCTTTATGATGAGTTTCTAGCAAAGAGAGAAACATATGAAAAAAGATGCAATCCTAAGGCTAATGAAAGACGACTGAAATCATTTCAAAAAGATATGAAAAACTTTGATTTTATCCCAGAGTTCGTTCAATTTAAGCCTCCTGACAATCTCAGCGTACAAGTAAAAACACATATTTTTAGATACCCGACTCTCTTGGCTAACAACTTGAAGATGTGTCTAAATCTTCCTTCCAACTATTCGTGGAAGACATACTCCCTGCTGAAAGACAAGCGTACACTGTCTGCTACCAACTACAAGTATTTAAAAATTATACTTGCTCTCTCAATATACATTCGAACTTCAGCTTACCTCACAGAGCAAACCCAGTCAGAAGTAATGCAATGTTATTTCGATCCATTTGCTCTACTCAAAGATAAGTACGCAGTGCCTACTAATATCTTTGTTATCCTTGGTTGTCTCCTCTATCCAATTAAACAAAACATCAAAAGTTCTGCAGCCAAATTGGATACCAAGAATGGTATTGAAAACCTTTTACAAAAAATCGAGGTTCCTAAAAACAAAGAGCATCTTGTTATCAAAGCAGAAGTGCTTTACTTTGCAAGCTACTATGGTTATTCCAAAGATCTACTCAGCAAAGCAGCGGGAAGTTCAATAGACTCTACGAGTGCAACGGAAATACTTGAAAATTTGAAAAGTTTGACCAAATCTGCTGATGACAACAAGCTTACTGAGTTTTGTGCGTACCTTCTTTTTCGCTGTGAGAACTACGAGCGAGCGTTAGAATACTTTGAAAAGTTAATCTTCACATCACCAAAAAAACGTCTTTGGCATCTTCTATCTGCTTGCTGTCATCAAGAGAGTTCTCAATATGAGGATGCACAGAAACATATTACTTTGGTATGATTAACTTGATGGCAAATATAAATAACCATGTATTTCTAAGCACTAGAGCAAGTACCTTTTGATTTTATTCCATAACAGTAATAGGATGTTGACAAATAAGAAAATTTGCTTGTAATTTAAGATGATCTCTACACAGTAAGTACTTGAAAATTTTTGAATCCTCTTTTTGTCTTTGTGCTTGTTTAACTTGGTGATTTTTTGTTTAATTTGTAAAATAATTTTTTGTTTCACAAATTTAAAATCCACCATGATGTCTATTTTTGTTTCTCCATTTGTTTGTGTTTATGGTTTAATATGCACTAATAGCGTAAGCTTTAGAAGTTAGGCAGAGAAGTCGAAATATGTTGCGCGATTTAATTCTGTAAATAAGTGCGTCGAGGTCGTTTGCTCAAAAAGCTCTCACATCAGTACATTAGCAATAACGCAAAATGTAAGTAAGGCAAAAGAAACAGAAAAAGGCCTCTTTTTCTTTAAAAATAATAATCACTGGAGGGGGGTTGCTTGACTAATTTAGTTTTTATTAGTAAGCAACAATATCGTTATGAAATAAAATCTTCCAAGTACTGCATATTCTGCAGCAATAAAATAGCTCCCATTTTATTTTTCATGAGCACTCAAAGCTGCGATGTAAGCTGCTGCAAGAGTAACTATTATTAAAAAGTAGTGAAATTCGCAACCCTAAAGACAATATTTTAAACGACAGTGCAAACTTTACTTTTCAAAATTATAAAATTGCTTTTGTATAAAACTTGAATGTTTGTGAAACATGTTTATGTGTATGTTAAAGCCAAGTGAACTTCTAGTAGAAGCGTTGCTGAGAGCATAAGTAGTAGTTTATATTGTTGGGTGAATATTAAAAAAGGACATGTTCGATATGATGTAAGATATAGCAGAACACTTTGGCATAACTTGTCGCTATTTTATGTGATAGAATACAAGGATTGAAAGTAGACACCTAAGTGGGCCATTGATAAATTCTGCTAATATTTTTAGCATATTACTTAAAAAATCTAAACAATCACAATAGTTCAGGCTTACAAATTAAACATTTATATCGTACAAATTAAGCATACCACAAACAAAAATGATATAATTTATGTGCTATGATTACTTTGTAGGCTGAGGCTGAGCATGATGATGATTATGAAGCACAAAAACACAGAGATACGATTGCAATGTACACGCAATTTGGTGCCCTATATGTTTCTCGGGGTCTTTACAAGAAAGCTCATGACTACTTCACAAAGTCTTTACAGATGATGATATCAGTGTATAATGAGATTGATATGGCTGATGTAGCGGGGTTTTGTAGCGATGGTAAAGATGCAAGGCCTTTGTATGAGTTCAACTCATGTAATCATCCCTATGTTGCCATTGGATACATGAGCATTGCTATTACACACATGAGTTTGGGCGATTTTAACCTAGCGTGTGAATATTACGAGATTTCATTAGCTATGTTAAAAGCTGTATATGGAAAAGAATCTTGCCATCCTCATATTGCCGACTGCTACTATGGCTATGCTGAACTAAACTACTATGAAGGTAACTCAAAGCAAGCATTGGATTTCTTCAGGAAATCGCAAGACATGAGGAAAGATATGTATCAAGATAAAAATCATCATGAAATTGCACTTAGCTACCATGGAATGGCAGTTGCTCACAGTTCTTTGGGAGATTTTAAGCAATCATTTAATGACAGTATTAAGTCGATGTCAATGATGATCACTTTGCATGGTAAGGATTCTAACCATCCTGATATTGCCACATGCTACAGTGACAGTGCAAATGTATTACATTCTTTGGGTATGTATAGCCAATCATTGAATACACATAAGATGTCACTAAAATATGGAAAGCTATATATGGAGAATATTCTAGCCATCCGAAAATTGCTTGCTGCTACAGCAACATTGGGGATGCACACAGAGCATTGGGCAACTTTTCTGAATCTTTAAAATTTCACAAGGAGTCACTAGCTATGATGGAAGTCAGATACGGAGAAGGATCTAATCATCCCAATATTGCCTGCTGCTACAGTGATATTGGTGATGCACACAGCGCTTTGGGCCACTTTCCTGAATCTTTAAAATTTCACAAGGAGTCACTAGCTATGATGGAAGTTACATATGGAGGAGGATCTAATCATCCAAACAGTGCCAACTGCTACAGCAACATTGGTAATGCACACAGTGCTTTGGGCGACTTTTCTGAATCTTTAAAATTTCACAAGGAGTCACTAGCTATGATGGAAGTTACATATGGAGAAGGATCTAATCATCCAAACAGTGCCAACTGCTACAGCAACATTGGTGATGCACACAGTGCTTTGGGCAACTTTCCTGAATCTTTAAAACTTTACAAGGTGTCACTAGCTATGATGGAAGTCACATACGGAGAAGGATCCAATCATCCAAACATTGCCAACTGCTATAGCAATATTGGTAATGCACACAGAGATTTGGGGAACGCTCCCGAATCTTTAAAATTTTACAAGAAATCACTAGCTATGATGAAAGTCACATATGGAGAAGGATCCAATCATCCAAACATTGCCAGCTGCTACAGCAATATTGGTGATGTACACAGGGCTTTGGGCAACTTTCCTGAATCTTTAAGACTTCACAAGGAGTCACTAGCTATGATGGAAGCCACATACGGAGAAGGATCTAATCATCCAAACATTGCCAACTGCTACAGCAACATTGGTAATGGACACAGCGCTTTGGGCAACTTTCCTGAATCTTTAAAATTTTACAAGGAGTCACTAGCCATGATGGAAGTCACATACGGAGAAGGATCCAATCATCCAAACATTGCCGACTGCTACAGCAAAATTGGTAATGCACACAGCGCTTTGGGCAACTTTCCTGAATCTTTAAAACTTTACAAGGAGTCACTAGCCATGATGGAAGTCACATACGGAGAAGGATCCAATCATCCAAACATTGCCAACTGCTACAGCAACATTGGTAATGCACACAGCGCTTTGGGCAACTTTCCTGAATCTTTAAAATTTTACAAGGAGTCACTAGCCATGATGGAAGTCACATACGGAGAAGGATCCAATCATCCAAACATTGCCTGCTGCTACAGTAATATTGGTGATGCATACATAGCTTTGGGCAACTTTTCTGAATCTTTAAAATTTCACAAGGAGTCACTAGCCATGATGGAAGTCACATACGGAGAAGGATCTAATCACCCAAATATTGCCAGCTGCTACAACAGCATTGGTAATGCACACTGCGCTTTGGGAAATTTTTCCGACTCATTAAACTTTTACGAGAAGTCAATAGCTATGAGAGAAGCAACATATCAAAAAGAACCGAATCATCCACGTATTGCTGGCTGCTACAACAACATTGGTATTACATACAGCGCCTTGGGCAACTTTTCCCAATCATTGAAATATTTAGAGAAATCACTAGAGATGATGAAAACTGCATATGGAGCCAAATCAATTCATCCACATATTGCTGGCTGCTACAACAACATTGGTATTGCATACAGCGGCTTACGTTTCTTTTGCAAACCTTCAGAAAACCGTGAGAATATGAGTCAGAATACAGCATTATTAATGATGAAAGCCATATATGGAGATGAATCTAACCATCCACATATTGCTGGTTGCTATGGTAACATGGCAAACTACTACCAGTCTTTGGGGAACATTTCCAAATCATCAGAATACCGTGAGATGGCATTATCAATGATGAAAGCCATATATGGAGATGATTCTAACCATCCTCATATTGCTGGTTGCTGCAGTAGTAAAAGAACTGCATATCAGATCACGGATTATTCTAGCCTAGCCTTGCAGTATGAAGCCATTCAAAAAGTTCTTTCAAAATTGATTTGAGTAACATTAGATGGCTTTGAGCAAGATCTTCAGTAGGCTCTCTAATGTAGTAAACCTAAATTGATCAGAGCTTGAGAAGAGATCCAATAGAATCAAACACTAAGTGAATGGCTGCGAAGTTAACGAGCCTTCTCTGTATGGTGAGCTTGTGTGTGACACGTGTAATATGCAAAATGAACTGCAATCAAAATACTGCCTATATCTAATTATTGCAGCAGACAAGAATACTCTATTCATGCTTTTGCATTATGACTGATATATGCTAGTTATGAAAAAGGATATGAACATTACAGTGGAAATCTATAGAAATGTTGAAAAGATTTTTGTTTGGACAATAAAAGTTTGTCATATAAAGTTGGTGATGACAAATGGCTATAGTAGAAATAATTTTACTTCATTGTTTTTATTATTTACTTCATTTTTGTTTGTTAATTTCTTTGTACGTAATTATTCATATTTACTGTGTATATTTTTATTTTAACATTTTGTATTTTGTGTATTTATTGAAGATTAATACTTGTATGAATATAACTGTCATGGTAGGTGACAGGTTATCACTGATTATCTGATATCTTTTCTGCAAAAGAAACTAATTAGAATTATACACATTAGTTCAAAAGCCGTAATATTTTTGTAGCCGATCTAATGTCAAGATTCATGCAATCAGTCTTTTGGGCCTAAAATTTGTTAATTAAGTCTGTAAAGAAAATGGAGCTGAAGGACTTTTTTGGTAAAGTACTACTAGCTCCTGCGCATATTGGAGACATATTAGGGGACTTTATTTCTAGTACACTAAACCATAATCACACAGAACAACATATTTTTACTTGCTTACTTCAGCATGAACAAAATAAAAAAAACATCGTCGAAACAACAGCCCAAAAAATCAATGCAGGGCTTTATAACCAATTATTGTACTGACTATTTTGGATTCTCGAAGCGATGTAAAAGTTTTTGTTAAAAGATGTTCCAAGCTAGCAACAAATACAGTAATGGTCATTATGGTGAATCGAAGCAAATTATTGAAGCTTCCATTAAAAGCTCGCAACAGAATTTCTTTCAAAATTTTCAATAGTTGGAATTGGCTCTGTCACAAAGGGAAAAGCAACTCTTACTATAATTAAAATATAGATTGAAGCAAGTATGAGGCGGCACAATTCTGCTCTTTACATTAAAAGAAAATATGATAGTTTTTGCCTTGGTTGAAGTACATAATCACAAAGTCAGAACCGATTAATTGACAATAAACAAGCGATCATCTTCAAAAGCTATGATCGCAAAGCTTTGACTATTTTAATGGTTTCGCGTTCACAGTTAGACCCTACGTAAATTTAGAAAATTTGTAAGTTTTGTAAGTGTGAACTAATAAACAATTCACTATTAACCAACCACTCAAAAACTGCATAAAAAACCATAAAATTATGAGGGCATAATGAGTTGTAACAGTCTCTACCGCAGTAGGAGTGTTTAAAGGAGTCTAAAGTGACTTACTCAATTTGGTGCAGTGACATTTTGCATAGCTGTTGTGGCATTCATATATATATCATATATATTTGTACATATACAATGCGGAATTATCATTATTTGCATGCATGGATATCGGCAATAAAACACTTATCTCTTCGCTTCTTACACGCGGCAGTTGTACGATTTATCTTCTACGTTCGCAATCTCAAACAATCAATCATGTGAAGCTAAGTAACACTACATGGTGGCAGCGATTGTCATCCTCACACATTTATAGTGATGGGGGATGAAGATGAACCAGCCCAACGTCCACGTTTTCACGCTTCGAGACTAAACCCACCGGATAAATTCGACTTTACAGATCCGGGCAATTGGTCTCGTTGGAGAGCTAGATGGATGCGTTATAGAGATGCCAGCCGTTTAGCCGAACAACCCAAGATAGAACAAATAAACACTCTCGTATATACCGTTGGCGAACAAGCTGAAGACATTATTTTAGCTCGAGGTATTAACGAAGACACTCACCAGAATGTTATTGCGGCATTCAACGACTACTTTGGCGTTTGAACTAACACAATTGTGGAACGCGCGAAATTTAACAAGTTAGTGCAAGGCCAAGATGACATGGATACTTATATACATAAGCTATACCGCCAGGCAGAATACTGCGAATACGGAACTTTGAGAGAGCAACTAATACGGGATAGACTAGTTGTGGGAGTAAACGACGATCGCTTGAGCGAAAAGTTGCAATCTGAAGCAGACTTGACATTGGCAAACGCTGTTGCAATGTGCAGACGCTTTGACGCAGCCAAGCAAGCGCAACCAGTAGTGAGGTCAGGCACAAACGGTACAGGAAGTACAGTAGACATGGTGAAGTCTAGTAGTAGAGGCCAATACACTAAAGACAAACACCGTAGTGACACTGCGTACAAGCCTAAAGCCACAGCGTATAAACCTCAAACACACGCTTTATTCAAGCAGCATCAGTCTAAACTCACCACCACCATCTCCAAATGTCACAGGTGCGGTAGATTCCCTCATCACAGTAAGCAGTCTTGCCCAGCTATCAAATCTAAGTGTGACTTTTGCAAAAGTGTTGGCCACTGAAAAGTAGCATGCCGTAAAGCTAATCCTAACGTGACAGAGGTAACCACAATTGACAATTCAACCGATTTCCTGGGAGAGGTGAAGAACCTTAGTCAATCAAGTAAACCATGGACTTCAACACTAGACATTACACTAGACAATGGTCAGGTATTAAAACGAACTTTTAAACTTGATACTGGCGCCGATGTTTCAGTTTGCAGTGAAATTGGGTAGCATGATGGCCCTGGGAACTTCGCATTACCTGTTGTTGGAAAGGTAGACGCAAAGTTGAGCGTTGGTAATAGACACGCTAACGAGGTCATTTATATAGTTGAGAATCAAACTACTTATATCTTTTAAGTAGATCTGCATGCATTTTCTTAGGTTTAGTGCATTATGACGCTGATTATGTAATGAATGTTTCATGTGATAGATCAATTTCTGATTCTAATTGCAGATTTTTTGATGAATATCATGAAGTTTTTACAGGCCTAGGTAAGCTAACTGAGCCTTATACGATAGAGGTCAGAGGCGACGCCAAACCGGTCGCATTACATGTCCCATATGAGGTTTCACAACCGAGGTTACCCATAGTTAAGAGACAACTAGAAGATCTAGAGTCGAAAGGCGTAATTTCTAGGGTTACGACACCGACTGACTGGTGCGCAGGGATGGTCCTGGTTCCAAAGGATGATCCGAATCAAATCCGCATATGCGCCGATCTAACTAACCTGAACCGTGCTGTAAGACGGGATACACACCCGAGTAGCTCAGTTGACAGTACATTAGCTAAAGTATCCGGCGCAAAGTTTTTCACTAAACTAGACGCAAACTCGGGTTACCATCAAATACCATTGGCTGAGAATTCACGACTACTCACAACATTTATCACCCCCTTCGGAAGATACTGCTATAACAGAGTGCCCTTCGGTCTAGTCAGTGCGGGTGACATATTTCAGCGTTGTATGAGAGACATATTCGAGGGAATGGATGGTGTTGTTTGCCATATGGACGATTTGTTAGTGTACAGCACCGTTAGCAGAACCGAACACGATGCTCGTGTACGTCGCGTATTAGAACAACTAAGATCTGTAGGTATGACTTTAAACCACAAAAAGTGCAAATTCGGGCAAACTTCGTTAAAGTTCTTAGATCATTATGTAGGAGCCGAAGGCGTTAGCGCCGATCCCGACCGTATACAGGACATACTCGCAATACCCGACCCGACTAACAAAACACAACTACAGTCATTTCTGGGATCTGTCAATCAACTCGGAAAGTTCTCACCCAGAATAACTGAATTGACTCTTCCCTTAAGAGCATTGCTTAGAAAGGATTCGCCTTGGACCTGGGACATTACACAAAAACAAGCCGTGATAGACATTAAAACAGAGCTCAACGCTACACCATGCTTAGCTTGGTACAGCCCAACAAGACGCACAGTCATCATGTGTGACGCGTCTAACGAAGGTTTAGGAGCTGTGCTGTTCCAAATACAAGACGATGGCACTCGACGCTTGGTAGCAGCTAAATCCAGATCCTTGACCGACACAGAAAAGACATGGTCGCCTATCGAAAAGGAAGCTCTCGGCATTGCATGGGCTTGCATGAAATTTGAGATGTACATCCTTGGTCATCCAAAGGTGACAATTGAGACCGACCACAAGCCGTTGGTACCGATATTTAATTCAAAAGCCGTCAATGACCTGACACTGCGAATTCAGAGACAAAGACTCAGAACTATGAAGTATGCGTTTACAGTAGAGCATATTCCAGGCAAAACCAACTATATAGCTGATCTATTGTCGCGACAACCTTCCGGAAGACCGAGCCAAGATGATGTTGAGCTGGCAAAAGATGTTGACGTGAGCGCAATTACTGACATAGCGAATCTACCAGCAACTGAACAACGACTAGTTGAGCTTAGGAACAAGCAACAAGAGGACACAACTCTCCGATCTGTGATTGAGTACACCCAACGAGGGTGGCCAGCATATTTATCCGACGTTGACACACATCTCAAGCCATACTGGCATGCTCAGTCTCAACTCACACTCGTCGATGGTTTATTGCTGTATGCTAAACGTATCGTAATACCTCCGTCGGAACGCCTGAGTATTCTTCGACGATTACATGGTGGACATTTAGGCATACAGAAGTGTAGGGAGCGGGCTCGCCAATCTGTTTGGTGGCCTGGTATATCCGCCGAAATGGCAGAGATGGTCAAATCATGTCGCACATATCAAGTAAATCAAGACGAACATCGGGAACCCTTGAAACCTAGCAGTCTGCCGGACAGACCGTGGCAACGAGTTGGAACCGACTTGTTCTACTGGAATCAATCGAATTACGTCATTGTAACAGATTATTTTTCAAGGTATGTTGAAATCAGCAAGCTGTCAAATCTGGACAGCAAATCGACTATAACATCACTCAAATCGATCTTCGCCCGTCATGGCATTCCAGAAATCGTTGTTTGCGATAATGGACCACAGTACGCAAGTCAAGAATTCCGCCAATTTGCCAGAGATTACTCATTTCAGAGTGTCACAAGCTCACCACATTATCCTCAAGGAAATGGAGCTGCCGAATGCGCTGTTAGAACAGTCAAAAATCTTCTCAAGAAATCTACAGATCCATACAAAGCTTTACTTGCATACCGAAATACACCAATTCGAAATGGATACTCCCCGGCTGAACTACTCATGTGCAGACGACTCCGCTGTGATTTACCCGTAGATCCTTCTTCACTAAACCCGATGATACCAAACTATGACTTAGTTAAAGACCGTGAACACACTTACAAACAACAAATGAAATACAACTACGATCGCCGACACAATACATGACCACTACCACTCATAGAACCTGACGACAATGTTTACATCCGAGACTTAGGTAGGACAGGTACCGTAAAACAGAGACTTCCCGACAATTCGTTTGCGATTCAGACTAGTTCACATGAGGTACGACGTAACCGACATTCACTCACCCCGTTACCTGACAACCATACTTGTGACAACCACCAAGCTAGACCTTCAACTCCTACGCTTAGCAGTCCACAGCCGATCAATCAAACTGCTCAGAGACCCCAGATTGCTCCATCTCCACGCCATAGCAACCGGGCGCGTAGACCTCCAAACCGCCTCAACCTCTAGGCTTGGTTAGTTTGCGTAGGTCTGCATTATATTGTATTTTATGCTTATACTTGCTTGCAGTTATCCCTTTATTATACTCATACATATTGTCCGCTTACTCAGTTGGCCTTTTGGATAAAAAGGGAGATGTGGCATTCATATATATATCGTATATATTCGTACATATACAATGTGGAATTATCATTATATACATGCATGGATATCAGCAATAAAACACTTATCTCTTCACTTCCTACACGCGGCAGTTGTACGATTTATCTTCTACGTTCGCAATCTCAAACAATCAATCATGTGAAGCTAAGTAACACTACAGCTGTCTCATTTGATCCCACAAAGTACATATAAATATTGTAAAGGATCCAATGTGAACCCTTCACTGTTCCACAATGAACCAACCTCTTGATTGAGTAAAAAACTATAGATATATTTATTTAAGTAAATAAATGAAAGCACCATTGATTGTTGTGCTTAAAATAAAATGCATACGGTCAGACTTTCCCTTGCTCAGCCTGACAATCAATCATTTTACTTTTTTTATATTGTCAGGAAGGTTTAGGCTGCATCTTAATCTCTGAAGAGCTGTACGGCCGTCTTATGCCGGCTCGGCGGCTGTTCAATTTTCCAGGTTCTCACTCTGAGATCGGTCAGTCTGTTCTCTACCGTCTGGCTGCCGATCGGTCATGCTTTTGGTCGACCTGGAATCTGCTAGTCTCAGTCTGGTAAAGCAGACTCAAATCCTTCTTTGCTTGGCTAGGCAAGGCCATCCTTCTTTCTGTCAGTCGACTGGCAGGCGGTGTAGTTACTCGACACCGGTGGCCCGGTCATCACATCTGTTACAATATGTAGTATTTAGTCCAGCATTTAGTGTAATAAATTTATGCTCATCGGCAGCTTTGCTAACCAACAGCTCACCCCATGCTGACTCTACTTGAGTTTCAGCTGACAGAATGCTGCAGAGAGTAACTTTTGACTAATTCTGTATTTTGAATTTATTTGTAAAATTCACCAGACTAGCATCTTTAATGTTTTCAGACTCCCAAAGCATTTGGGTATAGATATTAGCAATGCTATTAAACAAAACAAGCATGCTTGGATGAGTGTTGAGTCGGTCAAAATATTCCAGCCTGGATATCTATGAGAAGCCTAATAAAAAAGCTTTATCGGAAATAATTATTGTTGTTGTCAACGATGACATATATGTATAAAGCAAATAGATTAGTTAGTTCATAACTAACAGCCATTGTCAACTGTTATCTGAATACGCTGGCTTGGATTCCTTGAAGGTTGACTTGCAACAAAATTCATGTTGCAGTTATTTGGTATCAAAAGTTTTACCATGTCTTACTCTGCTGTGTTGTAGATGCAAAGTATGTGAAAATGTGATTACAAGGTCTTAAAGCTTAAAAACGAATAGCTAATTGCAGCCACCACGAAATTGCCATAGGGTTGAATCCATTTCCAAAATGGCTCGAATGGGCACTTTCATGCAACCTCATTCATCGAAATATTTTTACAAATATACATAACGCATTCAATAAAACCATGTCTATTGTCCTTACGCATTTATTTCATTATCATTGTAATGCTGTCACTTTGAGCACCGATATGTCAAAACCTAGCCTAAAAATTAGTTTAATCTTTTAGCCTTAGCTCGAAAGGTGCATATCATTGTCTGATAAACATGAGGGGTCTGTTGGTCACCTGTGATAGTCAAAAAATGTTGCAGAATGTATTGGCACCATTTGGCAGAAAGTATGAGTCTCATGATCAGATTACGCCTAGATGATTAAACCATCTGAAACAAAACTATAAAGTGGCGAGCATCTATATTTGATACAGGTTTTTTGGTAGAACCGGAAGTGTTTGTCATTAACTAGTACTTCGAGACATTTTATGTTAAGCCTATTATTGGCCTTTAATTTCACGTGATAACATTATGTGTTAAAACAATAAATACGTTGAGTACGTCATCAAAATAATGGGATTCTAACCTGCGGAGTTTTTGTGATGGCTGCGCTTAACTGTTCGTTTTTGAACTTTTAAGAGCTTGTAATCACATTTCTACATACTTTGCACCTAAAAACTAGCAAAGTAAAACATGAGAACATTTTAATACCAAATACCTGTAATGTGAATTTTGTTGCAAGTCACCTTTTACATATTTACCATTATATATTTTATTCAAAAGTATCAGAGTTTTTCATCACGCGCAACTGTTTTTGATGTTTGATGTGATGTGGCTGCCAGGATGTTTTGCGATTAAAATACACAAAACTTGATTTCAAATAAAATGCTAAATAGAAAAATATGCGTGAAAGAGCGTCACTAATTACTATCATTGCTATAGCTAACATTGGCTATTGCATTCCAATTGCATCGATACGCGTTTCTATTCTGTTAATTCTATTCTGTTTTGTATTAATAATGTGTTAAAGGTTATTACCGATTGTTAACTAGTTTGTAAAGTTTATCTAGGAATAACATTATATTCTTCCTACAAAAGTGAATGTTCTCCAGAGTTTAAGATTAGGTAAGTTTACTAATATACTCTTGCTGGGCTTTAGGAGCTTCAGAATTAAGCCGTGGTCACACGATGGCCGAACCGACTTAGGTTTGGTTTGGAGGTTGTTTTACTTTGGTTCGGCTAAACCATATGTCAGACGGCATCCGAAGTCACTTCGCTTCTTGGATACCATTCGTATAGAGACAGGACACTGTTCCATTGGTAATTTTTATGTATTTGAGCTAAATATTTTTATTGTAAACAAAAAACTTTGAGGAACAATGATTAATTACAGTTACGCAGCAGACTTATCAGAAGATCTTTCAGCTGCTCAAAATAAATCACTTGATACAAAGATTTTGCCAACCTTTCCCATCAACGAAATTATATTTTTTGTTAACATATGAATGTTTTTTTATGCCGAGTGCATAACAAACAAAAACAGTCTTTATCATAGTACTGTGGTTTTACATAAATAAATCAGTCAACAATTCTTCATCAGGATGAGCATGACACATTACTTCTATTCTACACGAATGAAAACCATAACCGTTCTCTCACATTTATGCAAAACTTAAGTGCAACATCTTACATTTATACAACACAATCACAAGTCCGGGTGAGCCTTGTCGCAAATTGCTTCATGATGTTTATTTAACAAAACAAAAAGATCGTTCCATTTCTTTTTTAACTTTGCTCACAGGTATGTGAAGAGAAATGTGACGCACGCTCGCTAGAATTTTAACCAGCCAATAAGACCAAGGGCTCAGCCACAAAATTTCAAGCAGGACCGAAATGGTTCGTTTCAGCAAGAAATTTTTTCGGTCGAGCAGTTTACAACTGACTGCGACGTCGTTTTGCGTCGTTTAGTTCATTTAGGCTCTCGTGTGACCACCCCTTTAGACTTTCTTATGACAATCTAGATTTCTAAAAGCTGCCTTTAAAAAATTTCATTTTCAAGAATCGAGTTTAATTCTCTTTATAAAATGCAATTAAATTTGTCCCACCCGTTTGGCCATTTCTGAACACAATTAAATATAATCATATGTAGGCATCATATAAAGCTTGTATAACAATCTAAAACTTATCTTTTGTCATTCTAAATTGCCGCCAATTATAAAATGAGTTAATAAAATCAAATGCTGAAGAATATAAGCTAAACTGATTTCTTTTAGCAAAATAATATAAAAGCAATTTTATAGTTACTGTAGCATTTAATAGCTTGTATGTTAGAAACACAAGCTATGGTAAAAAAATGGACTAAAAGCAAATTAAAAATTAACCGCTGCAGCAGATATTCACATGGAAGGTAGATTTTGGGTTTAAAGCAATAAGCTAAAGCATGATTTGATTATTTTTTCTTTCCAAAAAAAGCAAAACAGCTGTATTCTGTAGCTCAAATTTTTTGCAATGTCTATAACTTTATGATATGTTGTCTATAATGGTATGGTCAAATAATATGGTTCTAAATGTGTTGTCTATGATATGAATATTATTGCGCTGCCTATAAAGTATGGTCTATTTCAAACTGAACTTTGTACAAATGCAACCGCAGTCAAATGGCTGGTGATTGTAATTACTTGTATAACGAAAGCAAGTACATCTACATATTTTGTGTCTAATCTATGCTGTTGTTTCTGTGATGATGCAACACCACTTTAAGCAATCTCTTTGTGTTAAACATTTGAAACCGAAATCAGCTGCAGGGTTGATTCAGCAACACTTTCCTTTGTGCAAAATAGTTGCTCGCTCAATATCGACTTCTTGAATTTTTCAAACATTTCTTGCATTCACTGTATGAAGAGGTCTACTCGCTGCAATCTACATGCTTTATATGTCTAGAAAATTTGATGATCAGCTTGTCTGGCAGCGCATGAGTTAACCCACTCTAAATTTGGTAATTGAGGATTTTGAGTCTTTGAGTACAAGGTTAAAAATTATTTAAAGGGAAATGATAGCATTCCATTTATGATTACTAAAAAGGATTTTCTGATTCAATTCTGGCTATGCCATTTGCCAATAGAGTTTGAAAACGAGTTATATCAGTTATGGAATCAGAAAGCACACATCTGGGTTTATGACAGGGTTACAGCAAAAGGCTATAACTTGTGAGTATGTTCGATGTTTGCGGATAATGTTGATTAACAGTTGTGCGCACTTTGAGTCACTCTACGGTAAGTATTTTAATGAATATTCAGCATGATGTGATTAATGACTGTGTTTTATGTGAAAAGTAAAAAGGTCTCTACGCTTGAGATAATAACGATGCATTTGAAACTTCTCAAACTAAAATAAGAACCAGCGAAGTATGGAAAATGTTGAGAATAAAATAACTTGCATGGCAGTTTTATGCTCATCATCCTCAAATGTTGTTTCTATCTTTCGCAAGCAAGAAGCATTTGGTAAAAATTTGTGAGTAACAAAGCTCACTTGACTGAAAGATTTTTTGCAGTTTTTATCTTGCAGATGATACAAGCTCTCAAATTAACCATTTCATGGAACCATATTAACTGAAGCCTTTAGGCATACTCCAGAAAAACAAAAGGCTGAATTGTAATCTAAGTCATTTAAAAATTAGCTTCAGCTGGCTTCAAATAGACATCATTAAGTGAGATTTCCTTGTATGAATATAAAGAATAGTTTGTTTGCAATGAGATATGAATGAATTAGTTACCAAAACAGTTGGGTCAGCACGAGCAAATTTTTCAGTGAAATTGGCTAAATTTTAGCTGTTTCCTTCGTCAGAGAGTGTAGCTTGATTCAACTAGAATTTATGACCGTAAATAATAAGCATACTACGTGTCTTGCACTATATAAATTGTAAAAGCTGCTAAAATCGTGCTCGCTGATAACTTGTTTAGTCAATTAAAAGCGTTTCGTCGACGATTTTGGTGTGCATGCACAGCTCTGACAAGTCTGTAAATTTTGGCCAAATAATTCTGTGTTTTTCGTTAGTTTCGTGATTTCGTCCAAAATCAACGAAAAAAAAAATTGATATGTGTGGCCATACCATAAGAGTGTAGTACAATTGAATGGGCGTGTCTAATTGTAGGTCATAGTCTCAGCTGTCAAATTAAAAATCACTTGTTTGGATGTCTCATTTTTATGAAATGTTTGCTCTTGTTTGAATTTTAGGTCATCTTCCATATTCCTGTCTCTTCCATATTCATTAGTTTGCTTTAGCTTAGTGATCCGTGACGTGTGCTGTCCTCCAACATGCTAAAACAGAAGCAGTTCATTGGTTTTCTCAGCACCATTTCCTTTGCTTGGCAATATGCCCATTTTCTGTGTTTGGTTTTTTTGTCATTACTCCTAATCAATAGTTATATTTAAACCACTTCAATGTTTTACTTGGTAATGCATTTGATTTGTTTGCTCACCGCTAATAAGACCTAAACATAAATATTCAAATTATCTTGTTATGAATAAGCTTTTAACCTTGTCATATAAGACAACCCCATCTGTATATAAATACATATTAAGTACAAATGCGTAAAATTTATATTGGAAAAAAAAATTAAATATAAAATTTAACTATAATAAAATATAAAACCAAAACAAAATTATATGAATTACACATTCCAACATGGTTTTGACTAAAGTTGTAGCAAATGACTTTGTCATGTAGTAAATTTTTTTTTTCTTACCTAAAATATATATATATATATATATAATTTGTTTGTTTTGTTTTGTTGTTTTGTGTAATAGTAACACTCTTTACTGGTGTTCTCACGCAAGAGATAAAAAGGTTTCAATTGAGCAAAATGGCTCTATCTGCCAGACTGAAATATTTCTTATACAAAAATAAACTGTCTTATTCAATTCAGTGAACTTGGTACGATCAATAAGTTTTCCTTGGCTTCAACTTGATTTGTCTTCTCTTGAAGAAATGCCTCGCAGCGGTACTTATATCAGTTTTTTAATTTGATCATTTGAATAGCTGCTCCTATATGACAATTTTGAGAATGTGAATCTCTCAACCGTGACTGCGCAGCTTGTCACAGGAGGCAATTATAAACCCATATACAAATTTGCCCATTTTTCATTGTGATCTATATTAAAAACAGGCTCTCCTATCTGCAGCCTTTGATATAGCCTCTATTTAAAAACTATTACTCCACCCAACTTTTGCATAGAAACCAACAAAAAAGTTTTCTGTTACAATTACGTAATTTTTACTATAATAAAAGCCATATCTGCCTGTCTGTCTGTTAGTCTGAATCCACGCTCAGATATTATGAAAAAGTGTCAGTCACACAGAGATCAAACTCAGATCTTTAGTTTTGCCGCCTCACTTGGGACACTTGACCTTCTTGCTGCATCACGGAGGAGGTTTACTTGTGTACATACTCATTACACCTGATGATCCCTCATGGTGCACGGAACCAGCGATGTACTAGTATATACAACATGGGTGTCTCCTAAAGTATGGTGATTGAGCCTGTCCATTAAACTTGTGTGTAAAACAAATGACACTTGTCTACTTACCAATACAACAACAAATTTTCAATACAAATCTTCTCTCACTGTCTGAAATTCTCTGACTCATTAGTAAATAAAAGCAGTAAAAGAGTAATAACTTTTCACAGAGTTGCTTCCACAGGTCCCTTGACTGACCAATCTCTATGTCTCCATTTATACTCTTTTGTTAAAGCATTTGGTTCTAACTGGTTTATTGGAAAATCTGAGTCTACATTTGAGGTCTTTTGATTGATGGATTCAGTTTGTTTTAGTTGAAGTCAACATCTTGGATAACCAGATTGCGAACCTTCAGTATTTTTGCTCAGATATCAAAATATTCCTGTCTGTAGTGAACTGGAGCTAATTATTTAGTGTGAATTTATTTAAACTGATTTATTCCTCTCAATCATTTAAACACAAACGTTTAACTTCTTGATGAACCAAATGATCTTCAGAACTAAATAACAATAATCTTTAAAACTACAGGTAAACTACAGTTCACAAATATCGATTACGGTATTTGCGATGTTATAAATTTTTATAATCTCTTTTTTTTTATATTTAATGATTTACTCCTCAGCTAACAATAAGAACATAAAATGAAATCTGCAGTATACACAATATCAAAATAATAAAATATGGATACTTTTGGAAATTAACCAAGTGCAGACATACTTTTGGTATGTTTGCTAATTTACAGAAGTGATTTTCTTTTAGATTTTTTTAGCACTATTTATTATGTAATTTACATTGTTTTTAGAACTTATTAGGTGTACTTTATTAAAACAGTGACATCTAAAAAATTCTTGTCACTTCTGGGGGCTCTCAAAGTCTGAATGTCTAAGAAAGTTGATGATGACTTGAGCCACAAAATAAGTGATATAGTACTCTCAGAATTGTAGAATTTACACAAACAGATGTGAGTATATGTGGATTGTCTAATGAAATGTATTGAAATAGTTGTGACTATGTTTCAGTTGTTCATCTTTATTTGAATATCAACATTGGAACATGATGAAACCTGTAATAAACCTGATATATTTTACATAATAAAGTGCTCAATGATTGTGAAAATATGTAATATAAATGAGAGACGATTGACATGCATTTATAAAATGATCACACTCAGCAGTTAATGAATTATAATAAGTTCAATACAAGCAATTGTACAATGATACATATTTATAAAATATGATAAAAATTGGATAATGGAAAAGTAAAATTACCTTTTCCTTATTTGTACAAGCACAGGCTAGTAAAGCTTACTAAATACTAGTATGCAAATTCTACTGTCAAGCTTTGGGTGTTCCTAATATTCCTAATAGCTTGTACTGTATCAGGACTGGTATTTTCAAGGATAGTGATTCGGGTTTGTGATTACACGATGAGTAGAACCCAATTTTTTACATAGGATATTTGTTGGATAAAATAAAAAATATTGTTTTGGATTTTTACGGTTTTTAAGGTGACTTGGACTATTGACATGCTAAAATGTGCTCTGCTAAATTGTAGTGTGCTAAAATAGAGTGCTATGTATATATTCACCACTTAAATGTACCATTTTAAGTGGTGGATATATACATGTAGATCATTGACAGAAAATCTGTGAGCTAGATCCGGTTGGGCATTCAATACACCTTCAATTGATTAAAAGGTTTATTTCAGAATATTCCAGTCTTGCTAACTGTTTTAGCGAATCTAAATTTAATAAATTGAGAGTTTAGTTAAAGAATGAAAACAGAGATCACATCATCAACTAACTATTCAACATATCCTTTATAACAATCCTGTATAAATGTCAAATATTATGTTTTGCCACCCTGACTAACAGTTTCTTTGTAAGTCTTTCTTCCTGGTTTTGTACTTTGAACTTTTAACGAAGTATTTTAGTAACAGTACAACATACATGTACATCTACTTTTAATAAGCTTGCTGTCTTATGCCTGATTCCCATATACACCGCAAGCACCGGTGACAGCACGGCAGGCTGTCAGCGGTGAAATGAGAACCTACCTCCCGAGTACCAAGCATTTAGCGCTGTTCAATTTTCGTGAAGAGTCGCAGGCAAACCCTTTGTGAAATGCACTGTACATGTGAAGGTCAGCATTATCAAAATGGCATTGCAAGCGAACATTTTTATGCGATTATTAGTGATGCAGCTTTATGTGAACATAATCCACCGAGCCTAGCGTCCCAAACATTTTGCTGCGCAAGATTACCGCCGGAGTTTCCCCATCGGGATGGGAACTAGGCCTTAGTTAGATATTGTGCTTAATTGTCCAATGGTTGTAGCGCTTTGTTGACTCATGGCGCTTTGTTCATTCATCAGCGATTACTGGCTTCCAACCTTTCTGCTAAACACTCGCAGGGTAGTTAAAACACTTACTTGCATCTACAGTGACAGAAGAGTCAGAGGGAGAAACTGACGTTATTAATTTACCTTACTAAACCTAACAAAACAACCACTTGACGCTCGCGCTGACGAATCTTGCTTCTTAACTGGTAAGATTGTAGCTGACATATTTGAGTTTGTGACATAAGGTCAACTATATTTGCATCAACATCAAGTAATAGGTAAATAGGTATTTTAATTAAACTGTTAAAAGTCATTACAAGTAAAAAAGCGTAGTTTTCTCCAAATTATTCGTATTAAAGTTGGTAGCGTAAACAAAACACATGACATATTGTAGCTTAGATTTTGTGAAAAATAAAAGACTATAATGTTAGGAACATGTTACCTTTCTTTAAAATAAAGTAAGATATCTTTATTCATATTCGAATGCTGAGTGTTTCAACTTCGTCTCTGAGTTATATATAAACATGATGTGTTACCAAACATTATTGTTATAAAAGAGTAACTCAAAGACTGTGGCAAAGTAACTACTATTTCAATTTTAGGCTATGTTGCCAGAGAGCATACTTTGCATCCATATTTTAACACTAGAAGATATATTTTAAACTTGCCCAATCCAACATGTTCTTAAAAGTTCTACTGATTTTTTTAGATGATGTAACCTGTTATGCCAATTCACTTTTGGAATTATAATCTGAGTAATTAAATGCTTTACTTGCATTCAAAAGTGAAACTTAATTCTATATGTTCAAAACTACATTCAACAGTTGTCAAGGAAAGCTGTTGGCAACTCTCTGTATGGGCTAGTATGACACACATATAACTGTTGTAATCAATAATGATTCAATTAAATCTATAGCTTAAAAGTTTTTTATTACGAGTTAAATCTGATTGGCAGATTGACCTCATTACCTTAAAGGTTGACTTGCAATAAAATTCACATTACAGTTATTTGGTATCAAAAAATTCACCATGTCTTACTCTGTTGTGTTGTAGGTGGAAAATATGTGGAAATGTGATTAAAAGCTCTTAAAAGCTCAAAAATGAAAAGCCCGCTATAGATTGGAATCTCTTTATTTTGATGACGTAGCCATGAAATTTGGTTATTGTCTTGTCACGTGATGTTCTCACGTGAGTTGAAAGGCCAATAAAAAGCTCAATATAAAACTTATCGTAGCAATAGTTTATGACAAACACTTCGGGTTTTAACGAAAACCCCGTATCAAATATACATGCTCGCTACTTTACAGTTTTGTTTCGGTTTGGTCTAATCGACCAGTCGTAATCTGATCATGTGACCCAATACTTCGCAAATTATTTCTGCAACACCTTTCGATTATAACAAATGACCAACAGACTCGTCATGATTATCAGACAATGATATGTACTCCTTCAAACTAAGGCTAAAAAATTATACCAATTTTTACGGTAAGTTATAAGATATCACTGCTAAAAGTGAAAGCATTACAATGATGATAAAACAGACGCGTAAGAACAATATACATGGTTTTATTGAATGCGTGAAGTATATTTGTGAAAATATTTCGACGAATAAAGTTGCATGAAAGTAAAAACATAAACCATCTCTCACCACTAGGTCACATTTGAGCCGTTTTTGAAAGAGAATCCAAACTATGGCGGTCTCGTGTGGCTGCGATTTTCTGTTCAATTTTGAGCTTTTAAGAGCTTGTAATCACCTTTCCACATATTTTGCACCTACAACACAACAGAGTAAGACGTGGTGAATATTTTCATATCAAATAACTGTAATGTGAATTTTATTGGAAGTCAACCTTTAACTTCAAATTTAACTATAGAATGTATGTACAAACTACAGAAAGATTGTAATTCTATTGTGGGTTTCCTACTAAACCTGTTGAGTTAGTTAGATGTTTCTTTTTCCCTAAAGCCTAACACGTTAAGCTTTGAAGTTCTATGAGTTTTTAATGGGCAGTTATTGATTTTATTTTGCTTTGTGAATAAGCTGATCAGCTGTTTGATTCACTATTACAATGATGTATTAAAAGGGTAGGACTTACGTCATGCACGTTGCTTAGTAACGCAACAACACAACTAGTTAGCATTCAGGTAGACAATGTTCAAGTCATATCTTGTAAGATTATATCTGATATTTTAGCTGCTCAATTTATGAATGAGCTGTATTTAGATTGACATCAGTTGAGAGCTTACCAAGTGAGTACCTTAATAATTAAAGGTAAAATAATGTAGGGAATCATTAATAAGAAAACCTTCACACCTGCTTCAAAGTAGATAAAATATTCAAAAAGTTTGTTTAAAACTATTTCCTATTCTACTAGAACTCTTAATGTCTACTTTGTTTCCATCAATTTCTGCCCGAAACTGTGTCTAACCGCATAGCAGCCAGTTAGAATATTTCGTGACAAGTATATTTTAAGGTTTCCTGTCAGTATAATAGCTATTTGCTTCTATTTTTATTTTATCAACAAATTTAGTAGCTTTTCCATCTTGAAATTAATGTTTGAAGGACTGGTTTATGTGCCTGTGCCTCACAACAGTGACGGGTTGATTGCAGACGAGTTGTCTGGAGGACAAGCTGACTAGGGGACAATATTATTACAAGTCATTTGTTTACACTACAAGCTGAACACTGTGAGTTGTGTATTTATTCATGGCTGTAGATAAAATGTTTATTAGCTCTGCATCTTTTATATAAACTGTACCAGGTCCGTTCCACTGAAACTTATAGCAAAACCAGAATGTCTATCATTAACTTTTTGTACATTCGTGACTGAATGTTGTTTACTAAAATAGTTATTTTTGCAAAGACCTTACTGATTAAAGTACAAATCACTCTAATCATTTGAATCATAACAACTATATTTACAGAACACACTTTATTGAACCAAGCTCTGGTTACTTTTGCTTACTGCATAATTGAATTGACTCAGTTTATCTAAACAGTAAAAATTGAATTTAATCAGCTCTTTACTGTCATCATAGATGAATTGACACAGTTCTCTACTTTCAATAAACAAAACTAGTTGAGTCAAATGCATCAATGATTCCTCTAGAATTACTACCTCTTTTATTTTTACGGCGTTAATGGAAAAACAATTATGGACAGTTGCCTGGACAATCTGCTATTCGGTGCAGGCTAATCAAAGCTGTTCGTGCAGTTTAATTTTGCCAGCCTCACACGACTCACACTTACCTCAATATTACCGCGTATATTTTATTGGTACTAATATAGTACAGCTCTAGTCATCCAGAAAAATATGTTTATTTTATGCTCATATTGTGATCTTTATATTTATTGTTTTGTCTTTATGAATACCTTAGCTCTTTCTTTATGGCTTTCATAACTGCTCGCGTATATCAGTCATTCTGACAAAAAGATTTTAAAACAACTCGCCTTGGTACATATGCAGAAATATCGATCACGGATTACAAAGTTTACAGATTCACCCACAACAGCTACAATAAATTTAGGATGCTGGGTTATCATTTAGCCAAAAAACCGAATACATAGTTTTTCTTTTATGAATCATTTCTTTTCGATACTTTCTGATAAAATCTACCAAATTTTTGCAAAAGTTAATCTGTAATAACTGAGTATACATTGATGAAATGCATTGGCCACATGTAGTGTAAATAATTACTATGGTGGCGCATCTTTACTGTTAGATGACACATCATGTTGACAAATATATCGGCCCAAGAGAATTATTCTCAGTTTTCAAGAGCCAATGATGTCTCTGCTAGATTTTAATGCACCCTTATTAAGTATCATCAGGATATTTGTTATCGTATAAAAATCATAAAAGATTTGTCATAACGTTTGTACAGTTATATGTGTTGCTGTATTTTCCTTAGACAACTGCATTTTGACAATAAAAAACCAGGTACAAAAATACTCTATGTTCTCAACATACATTAACCTACAGAAAAAGAATGTGAAGTATTTAATTACCAGAGTAATTATCTGAAATGTTTTATAAACACTTCAAAATTGTAAAAGTGGCAATCGTATAGCTGTAATATGAAATAATATTTAGCAACAAAAAGGATTAATTGTTTGTTTGTGTGGAAACCTCTGGTGACCATAATTCAAGTCAATACTTGGACAGAACGTTTTTACTATATGGAAAGAAACTTCGTCCTCTATTTAAGCTAGGCCAGATAGTTTCCTCTCTATCTCCAAAAACAAAAATGCTTGGTTGGAGACAATATGTTGATAACCCATTTCCAAGGTGTCACTAACGTTTAGGCAACGCAAACAATGTTGTTTTATGAGTTTGTAGCCAGGCCTTTTGACTAGCTTACAGATATGAACTATTTTAGGCCGTAACACTTTGCTGAATTAGTATCCTTTGCTCTTTCATTTTTCATAATTGATTTCATTTTGCTTTCCGCATGAACGCAAAATTGCAAAGGCAGCGAGAATTGTGTTACGAGTTTGTTTGTGATAGTTTGTAACAAGGCAACTGCTTAGTGCTTTCATAGGCTATAGTTCTATTTAAGAGCGCATGCTGAAGGCCTAAAACATAGCTGGCTCTGAGAACTTTCATACAGCTGTACATAACACACACGTTAAGCCTATAGATGCAATTCTAGTTTATATCGTGTTATTATACAATATGAACTGGTGCTAATATCTCAAATTCTTTTATTGAACACAACCTTTGTTTGAATGCTATTTCTAATAAAACTTCGCTATAGGAAACAACTTAAAAAATTAGCATCATTTTTTAATTGTGAGCCATCTCGATAAGATTGCCATTTTGCCATCGATTATGTTTGATCTTTACAAACTCACAATAGCAATTGATAAGTAGAAAGGTGTTCCGCAAAAAGATATTAATAATGACTCGGTTACATCAGTAACAATTAATTCTCTTGTTCCTGTAGTGGTTGCCATAGTTTTAGCTACATTGTACTTGAAAAGGTTGATCATCAAAATCCTCAGAGCCACATTCTAACTCGAAGTGGTTAAAGTCCTCATCCGATTCATTGTGTTCAGATTAGTTTTGATGAACAATGAGAATACACATCACAATTTTTGTAAAACACATAGACCTGACTGCTGTCAGGTTTCCTTTAGTTGGGTTAGATACTGCTCCTTCCTGTCTCCATGATAAGGTGGAATTATTGACACGAATTGTAGAGATGAAATATATTATTCTCATGATCTCTTTGCAACAACCGACATTATGAGTGTTGCAATGCTGTGATAAGACAGTCGTTGACGTGAATTGCATACAAAAGAAATTTAAATGTCGAGAGGTTTTCCATTAGATGGTAAGATATCTGAGGTGTTGTATGTAACCACCTGCCTGTGATTAGTCATGGCTGGTGTTAAAGCTCTAATAAAATGCTCTGTGATTGACGGGAAAAACCATTATGAACAGTGATATCCTAAGTAAACCAATCTGCTATTTGGTGCATGCTTAGTTATGCTTATATTATCATCTTTATATTTATTGTTTTATCTTTATGAATGCTTCAGCTCTTTCTTTATGGAGAGCTTTTATAACTGCTCACATATATCAGTCATTCTGATAAAAATATTTTAAAACAACTCGCCTTAGTACATATACAAAAACATTGATGACGGATCACAAAATTTACAGATTCACCCACAACTGCCACAATAAATTTAGGATGCTGGGTTATCATTTAGCCAAAAAACCGAACCGAGCAGTGTTTTCTTTACACTCATATCACAACATAAAATCGGGATTTTATCGAGATTTCTAATTTCTTTTGTTTTCAGTTTAGGATGGAAGAAAAGAAACATTGTAAACAACGTAAATCATTATATTCCCATCATTCGGGATTGTTTTTTTATGTTTGAGGTGATCTGATTGCCAAGATGCTTTTAGATTAAAATCGAAACAACCTTATTGCAATTAAAATGGGGAGAAGAAAATGCTGTACAAAATGAAACCACTAGTTACCATCGTTGTGGTAGTTGATATCAGCTGGTGCGCTGAAGTTGAAGCGTTATGTGTCTCTATTTTAATGGTGCCTTCGCAATTATAAACATCATAACTACATTTTTGATGAATCTGGGAGTTTAACTAAGCTCAAGTTTTATCAATTTTCATTTTGAAACATCTTGGCAATCAGATAATCTCAAACATCAAAAATAATCACAAATGATAAGAAAATGCCGATGCTTTCTGATAAAATCTATCAAATTTTTGTGAAAGTTCATTTTTAATAACAGTTATGAAAAATGAACATGCTATTAAAGATTTACACTATGCATTCATCAACGCCTTTTATCAATGTATATAATCATTTGTATAGACTATACCTACATTGATGAAATGCGTTGATGAGCGCATAGTGTGAATAATTACTATGGCGACACACCTTTATTACTAAATGACTTATCGTGTTGACAAATGTATTGGCCTATGAGTATTAGTCTCAGTTTTTAAGAGCCTATGATGTCTCTGCTAGATTTCTATGTACCCTTATTAAGTATCATCAGGATATTTATTACTGGATAAAAATCATTAAATATTTGCTATAACATTTGTATAGTTATATGCGCTGCTGTATTTTGCTTGGAAAAAAACCTACATTTTAATGATAAAGTCAAGTACAAAGATACTCTATATTCACAACATATATTAAACTACAAAACAAGACATGATTCCTGTAATTACCAAAAGAATTATCTGAAATGCTTTATGAACACTTCAGAATTGTAAAGGTAGCACTCGTATTGATGTAACATGAAAGAATATCTGGCTACAAAATACATGCATATTATTTTTTGTAGCTAGATAAAAAATCTGTGAAAACCTGTTGTCACCGTCATTCAAACTAATAATAGACAAAACTTGTTTAATAAATGGGAAAAAAATTAGTTTTTCATTTCAGCTAGGCCAGGTAGTTTTCTTTTTATCTTTGTAGACAAGTGTGTTTGTTTTAATACATTATGTTGATATCACTTGCATCACTGAAAACATTGATATCATTGATATCATCGATAATGGCATTTCTGAATTGACTCAATTCACTACTTTTAATAAACAAAACTACTTGAGTCAAATACATCAATGATTTCTCTAGTACTACTACCTCTTTGATTTTTACTGCGTTGATAGAAAAACAATCATGGACAGCTGTCTGGACAATCTGTTATTTGGTGTATGCTAATCAAAGCTGTCCATGCAGTTTAATTTTGCCAGCCTCACACGACTCGCACATACCTCAATATTACCAGGAATGTTTTATTGGTCGATAATATAGTACAGCTCTGGTCATCCTAAGAGTATGTGTATTTTTATGCTCATTTATTGTTTTATCTTTAGGAATGCCTTAGATTTTTCTTTATGGCTTTCATAACTGCTCGCATATATCAGTCATTCTGACGAAAATATTTTAAAACGATTTGCCTTAGTAAATATACAAAGACATTGATCACAGATAACCAATTTTACAGATTCACCCACAACTGCTACAATAAATTTAAGATGTTGGGTTATCATTTAGCCAAAAAATTGAACACATAGTTTTTCCTTCATAAATCATTTATAAATCTTACTTTCTGATAAGATTTGCCAAATTTTTGCAAAAGTTCATCTGTAATAACCGACTATATATTGATGAAATGCATTGGCCACTCGTAGTGTAAATAATTACTATGGTGACTCCTCTTTGCTGCTAGATGACACATCGTTTTGACAAACATATCGGCCCATGAGAATTAGCCTCAGTTTCCAAGAGCCCATGTTGTCTCTACTAAATTTCTATGCACCCTTATTAAGTATCATCAGGATATTTATTACTGGATAAAAATCATCAAAGATTTGTCATAACAATTGTACAGTTATATGTGTTGCTTTATTTTGCTTACAAAACTAAATTTTGATCATAAAACCAAGTACAGAAATACTCTGTATTCTCAACATACATTAACCTACCGAAAAAGAATGTGAAGTATTTAATCACCAGAATAATTATCTGAAATGTTTTATAAACACTTCAAAATTGTAAAAGTAGCAACCGTATAGCTGTAACATGAAATAATATTTAGCCACCAAAAAGATTAATTTTCTGTTTTTTGAAAACCAGTTGTCACCATCATTCAAGTCAATATTTGGACAGAACGTTTTTACTACATGGAAAGAAGCTTCGTCCTCTATTTAAGCTAGGCCAGATAGTTTCCTCTCTATCTCCAAAAACAAAAATGCTTGCTTGGAGACAATATGTTGATAACCCATTGTCAAGGTATCACTAACTTCTAGGCTAAGCAAACAATGTTGTTTTATTTGTTTGTAGCCAGGCCTTTTGACTAGCTTACTGACATGAGTTATTTTAAGCCGTAACACTTTGCTGAATTAGTATCATTCGCTCTTTCACTATTCATAATTGATTTCGATTTGCTTCCCGCATGAATACAAATACTGCAAAGGCGGTAGGAATTGTGTTACGAGTTTGTTTGTGATAGTTTGTAACAAGGGAACCACTTAGTGCTTTTATAGACTATAGTTCTCTTTAAGAGCGCATAATAAATTTCTAAAACATAACTGGCTATGAGAACTTTCATACAGCTGTACATAACACACACGTTAAGTCTATAGATGCATTACTAAGTTGTATGACAACACAATATAAGTTTATATTGTGTTGTGTGTCATACAATATGAACTGTTGCTAATATCTGAAATTCTTTTATTGAACGCAACCTTTGTTTGAATGCTATTTCTAATAAACCTTCACTATAGGAAACAGGTCGAAAAATATAGCATCATCTTTTAATTGTGAGCCATCTCGATTAAACTGCCATTTTGCCATCGATTATGTTTGACCTTTACAAACTCACTATAGCAATTGATCAGTAGAAAGGTGTTTCACACAAAGATACTAATGATGACTCGGTTACATCAATAACAATTAATTCTCTTGTTCGTGTAGTGGTTGCCATAGTTTCAGCTACGTTGTACCTGAGAACATTGATCATCAAAATCAGAGCCACCTTCTAACTCAAAGTGGTTAAAGTCCTCATCTGATTCATTGTGTTCAGATTAGTTTTGATGAACAATGAGAATACTCATCACATATTTTGTAAAACAAATAGACCTGACTGCTGTCACGTTTCCTTTAGTTGGGTTAAATACTGCTCCTTCCTGTCACCATGATAAGGCGGAATTGTTGTCACAAATTGTAGAATAAGGTATATTATTATCATGATCTCTTTGCAACAACCGGCATTATGAGTGTTGCAGTGCTGTGATAAGACAGTCATTGACAAGGATTGTATACATAAGGAGTCTAAATACCAAGAGGTTTTTTCGATTAAAGGGTAAGATATCTGAGAGGGGGAGGGGGCGGTGCTGTATGTAGTAACCTGCATGTGATTAGTCATGGTTGGTTTCAAAGCTCTAATAAAAATTAATGCTCTGTTATTGAAGGAAAAACCATCACGAACAGTGGTATCCTAAGTAAACCAATCTGCTATTTGATGCATGCTTAGTTATGCTTATATTATCATATTTATATTTATTGTTTTGTCTTTATATTTATGTTTAGTTTTGTGTCTTTATGAATGCATTAGCTCTTTCTTTATGAAGAGTTTTTATAACTGCTCACATATATCAGTCATTCTGACAAAAAGATTTTAAAACAACTCGCCTTAGTAAATATACAAACACATTGATCACGGATCACGAAGTTTACAGATTCACCCACAACTGCCACAATAAATTTAGGATGCTGGGTTATCATTTAGCCAAAAATTCGAACATGTAGTTTTCCTTTACTTATATATCACAACATAGATTCGGGACTTCTAATTTCTTATACTTTTGGTTTAGGATGGAAGAGATGAAACATTGTAAACAATGTAGATCTATATTTTCCCATCATTTTCAATGGTTTTTTATGTTTGGGATGATTTGATTGCCAGGAAGGACCCTTTTAGATTAAAATCGAAACAACCTTATTGCAATTAACATGCGCAGAAGGAAATGCTGTACATGATGACATATCTAGTTACCATCGTTGTGGTAGTTGACATCAGCTGGTGCGCTGAGGTTTTAACTTTTGATTGGCAGATTGACTTCATTACCTCAAGTTTAAGTTTGACTATAGATTGTTTGTACAAACTAAGGAAAGATTGTGATTCTATTGTCGGTTTCCTACTAAACCTGTTGAGTTAGTTAGATTTTGTTTGCCGAAGGCCTTAACACGTTAAGGTTTGAAGGTCTATGCGTTTTTAATGGACGGTTATAGATTTTATTTTGCTTTGTGAATAAGCTGATCAGCTGTTTGATTCACTATTACAATGATGTATTAAAAGGGTAGGACTTACGGCATGCACGTTGCTTAATAACGCAACAACACAACTAGTTAGCATTCATGTAGACAATGTTTAAGTCATAGCTTGTAAGATTATATCTGATATTTTAGCTGCTCAATTTATGAATGAGCTGTATTTAGATTGACATCAGTTGAGAGCTTACCAAGTGAGTACCTTAATAATAAAAGGTAAAATAATGTAGGGAATCATTAATAAGAAAACATTCACACCTGCTTCAAAGTAGATAAAATATTCAAAATGTTTATTTAAAACTATTTCCTATTCTACTAGAACTCTTAATGTCTACTTTTTTTCCATAAATTTCTGCCCAAAATTGCGTCTAACCGCATAGCAGCCAGTTAGAATATTTCGTAGCAAGTATATTTTAGCAAATATATAAATAGTATAAATAAATAAATAATATAAATAGCAATTTGCTTCCGTTTTAATTTTATCAACAAATGTAGTAGCTTTTCCATCTTGAAATTTGTTTTTGAAGGACTGATTTATGTGCCTGCGCGTCACAACGATGACGTGTCGATTGCAAACAAGTTGTCTGGAGGACAGGCTGACTAGGAGACAAAATGATTACAAGTCATTTGTTTATACTACAAGCTGAACACTGTGAGTTGTGTATTTATTCATGGCTGTGGACATAATGCTTATTAGCTCTGCATCTTTTATATAAACTGTATCAGGTCCATTCCACAGAAACTTATAGCCTAACCAGAATGTCTACAATTAACTTTTTGTACATTCGTGACTGAATGTTGTTTACTAAAATAGTTGCTTTTGCAAGTACCTCACTTATTCAAGTACAATTCACTCTAATCATTTGAATCATAAAAACTGTATTTACTGAACATCCTTTATTGAACCAAGCTCTGGTTACCTTTGCTTACTGCATAACTGAACTGACTCAGTTCATCCAACCAGTAAAAATGAATTTGATCGGCTCTCTACTGTCATCATAGATGAATTGACACAGTTCTCTACTTTCAATAAACAAAACTACTTGAGTCAAATACATCAATGATTCCTCTAGTATTACTACCTCTTTTATTTTCACGGCGTTGATGGAAAAACAATCATGGACAGTTGCCTGGACAATCTGCTATTTGGTGCAGGCTAATCAAAGCTGTTCGTGCAGTTTAATTTTGCCAGCCTCACACGACTCACACTTACCTCAATATTACCGCGTATATTTTATTGGTACTAATATAGTACAGCTCTAGTCATCCAGAAAAATATGTTTATTTTATGCTCATATTGTGATCTTTATATTCATTGTTTTATCTTTATGAATACCTTACATGTAGCTCTTTCTTTATGGCTTTCATAACTGCTCACGTATATTAGTCATTCTAACGAAAAGATTTTAAAACGATTCGTCTTAGTCAATATAGAAACACATTGATCACGGACCACAAAGTTAACAGATTCACTCACAACAGCTACAATAAATTTAGGATGCTGGGTTATCATTTAGCCAAAAAACCGAATACATAGTTTTTCTTTTATGAATCACTTCTTTTCGATACTTTCTGATAAAATCTACCAAATTTTTGCAAAAGTTCATCTGTAATAACTGAGTATATATTGATGAAATGCATTGGCCACGTGTAGTGTAAATATAGTCTAAAATCTATATCTGATCCAATGTCTTCAGATTTGCCTATATTGTGATTTACAGCCTGACTTGAATAGTTAAAGAGTTTTGATGAACAATGAGCATCAAGAACACCGTATGATATGGTAGTAACCGTTTTTAGGGCGTATCAAACTCTCTTTTCTAACTCAAAAGCTTTATGGTTTTTTAAAACTTTGAAAGCGACACTAACAAAGCAATTAATAACTGCATCAGTCTAATGTTTTTCTAAAATTAGTAACTTGTTTGAGTAACTTTTTGTGAATTAGTAAACAAAGTACTAAATTTACCTGGTTTAACTCAGTCTGATACGTCAACGTATATGGCAAACGGTTTAGTAAAATAGTGAAGTCAATGGCAACAATGTTGCTCCGCCAGAAAGAGAATGACAAATATACTTATATGCAAAGCAAATGTAGGTGACATTCGCTTCACTCGTAAAAGTGTTAAATTTAATTTCTCAAAATTGTGACGAGATAGTCGAGAATAAAGATCAAGCCTCTATTTGAATGTTAACTCTAATTCAACACCAGTACAAGGGAAAGAATTGAAAATAAAGTGCTTGATCAAATACAGTCCTTACAATATATACATTGTTATATATATATAAAGATATTTATATATAAATGAATATATATATATATATACAAGAAAACCTCTACTTGAGTACGCGATTGCTCTCTATTTTTTAACCTTTTCTATATAGTGGCAGAGAAATTGAGGTGGCGTTCAAATAGAGGGTGTTGTAATTTTCAACTAGCTCGTCGAAACTTTTGAAGCTAAATTAAAAACTTTCTTTCTCGGATGAAGTGAATGTCACCTAAATTTGCTTCGTCTATATGTATATTCTGCACTCGCCTTTATGCGGAGGGACATTAACCTTCTGTATGCAATAAATCTGCTAACTTACTTTGAACTTGTCAATAATCTATAAATAAACATCATCTAAATAAATACATTGAGAAGCCGAAAAATATCTCTACCAGTTGATATTGACTGCTTTTAATTAACCTACTATGATATTATAGCCTGTGTCCTGCTATCCAATTTGTTAGAGCTTTCAATTTATTTCATTCTATATTTTAAGGCATATGTTAACTTTTTAACAATGTTGCATAAAAGCTCATCGCACTCATTGATGTTTTTGTTATGGTTTGCAGCCAAAAGGGGCTTTCTATGTGCAATGGAAAAGGAGTAATAAGCGTTAATCTATTGTCAGCAGAGTTAAGATAAATGTAAGGTTGCTATTAAATAATATGCTAAAAATTTGCAAATTTATGAGGTTATAATGATAATCTATCAAATGCTACAAATATATATTTAAGAACAAGTGACATAAATAAACCATACTTATACTACACACAGACACAAAAATTTACAATTTTGAAACAAAATGATTTGCATCATATACTCGATCAGTTGCGCTCTGATTGTTGCTTTCGAAAGAACGAACATCTTTTATGTTTGTTCAATACCTTTCCCAATGTTCTCTGACGCCTATTTCTCTTTTGCTGTGCTCAACTACCCTAGGACACTTATGTATTCGCGTCATCTAACATTCGCGTTTTCGCGGCGTCATCCTCTCGCGAAAATCTAATGAGCGAACCTAAACTATTATAACGAACGAGCAAAAACGCGAAGTTAAATAGCTTTGTTCATTGATATCCACAATAAAATCGTCATATAAGAAATGCAGGCAATTTTCGTCTGTGGTTCGGCTGAATGGTAAATTTCTGGTAAACTCATTATAGCTAATACACTGACTGAGCAGCATGGCAAAGCAAATTAAGATTATATCAGTTTAGTCACCGAATTTGTAACTGATGAGGATAAAAGTCTGGTAGGTGAAGTAATAAAATTGAAGAATAATTATTGTAGTGATGAATTTTATTACCAACCAAAAACAATATCAACCCTCATCAGGTCCAACAACATTACCTCTTTCACTGCCAACCATGTAGAAATTCGCTACCGGCCTAGTGCAGGCCATTTTACCGAAATTGCCGATATTGCTTCATGATATGTATATAGTATTTTTTCAAGTTCTAATTTAATTATCTGTATAATCACAAAAATCTAAATTACCTATTATGTCATCAACAACTAAATACCTGTTTTATGACTCGCGCGGGGTAGTTAATGAACTCACAGAAGAATGTTTGTTCTTAGATTAGAAATTCTCAAACAAAAGTTTAAAATTGCTTCGTTGTTTTAGACTGATTTTATAGAGAAATATCCGGACAACACAGTCAATTTCATAAAACTCTTAAAGACCGTGGGTTATGTGGTCAACGAATAATCAAATCAGGTTACCACACAATTGCTGAGAAAGTCCAAAAATGGGTTTATGGCAGTGGCCCCTAGAAAACGCATAAATGCGTTTATGGCAGCTTAAGGGTTATACAGTTTTGGTTGTGAAGTTGGTTGTTACCTATCTATTTTCTTCTTCTTGGGATTCGAGTGTGAAAGTCACGGCGGGAGGGACCTAGACGTCATTGATAGTCTAAGAAACAAATGGCAGCAAGTGATCAAATTGAATTGTCGATCTCACCCACATATTTCAACCTGTGGTTTACAAATACGAACTAGTCCCAAATTGAATTTTTTTCTTATTAGCGAACTGGACCTGAGGAATGTAATCTATTTTTTCCACTGCATTTATTTTTACATCACTATATTTTCGCACACATCAGAGCCGCGAAATTAAGTTGCAGCGAAATTTTACTTTGTGTGCTACTCACGAAACTAAATATTAGCAAAATATAAGTGTCCTAGGGAAGTCAATGTTAGCGTGCAAGCAATTTTTCTTAGCAGAAAAGGATTTTACGCATCGCATTTCGCGCAAACAATGATAAACTTGTAGCCAGATAGGCGCTAAGCATAACTTTTAGCATCAAACTAGTTGTTCATATACCGTTGTGAATGTATAGCATTTGTCACATACGTCAAAGTATTAAAACACTGCCAAACAAAAAGCTACTATTAGCCTGATTCAGTTGTGGTAGTTATTTTTATAGCATTGACTTCAAGGTTTATCGAATAAGCCTAAAAGCTTTGGAGTTGGTTGGAAAACGGACTTCAATACGAACAGAAACAACGAAACAATTAATTGTTATTGATGCAATCGAGTCATCATTAGTAGGATTTTTTAGACGCTTTTCTACTGATCACTTGCTGTTATGGGTTTGTAAAGATCGAAGAATGCCAAAGTGGCACTCAAATGGAGGTGACATTCAATTAAAGGTTTTACAGCATATGAATGAAAATACATAAATATATGTGTATAAATATGTAAATGAATATATTATGTGTATATATATAAATAAAGGTATATATATAACATATAGATTTATGTTTTATATATATGTTTATATATATGTGTGTATACACACACATATATATATATATGCGGTGTATATATATATACGGTGTATATATATATACGGTGTATATATATATAAATATATATATAAATATATATATATATATACGGTGTATATATACAGTGTATATATATACGGTGTATATATATCTACGGTGTATATATATATACGGTGTATATACATATACGGTGTATATATATATATACATATATATATATATATACATATATATATATATATATACATATATATATATATATATACATATATATATATACATATATACATATATATATATACACACCGTATATATATACGGTATATATATACGGTGTATATATACAGTGCAACCTCGGTTCTCGACCATAATCTGTTCCTGAACGTTGTTCAAACACCGAGTTGTTCGAACACCGAAATCATTTTTCCAATTACAAATAATGTAAACCGTTTTAATCCGTTCCAACACCCTGAATGTTTACCTTGTTAGTACACATACATTTATTTGTACAGCAAAATGGCAAAGACACAAATAACATACAGTAAATGTAACCCGTAAAACGTAATGTAATTACTATCGTAATCTTCCATACGAAATATTACGCTAACATGAACGTGTAAAAATAAAAAAAAGGATAAAAAAAGAATTATGAGTAGGATTTTTTAGGATACAGGATGTTCTTTTCTTTTAAAATATCTATCCAATGACACTTGCTTCTGCCTTCTTTTTAGCACTTTTCGGAAGTGGTTCATGATAGTGCCGTTAAAGTCATTGATGACTCTTGTGGCTGCAGCTTTATCGGGGTGGTGGAGTTCGCCGAAATTGTGTAACTCGGCCCATTTGCCACACATTTGTTTAATCTCGAAGGTCGGGGCATCCTTTCTTGGCGACAACAGTTGGTCAACGCCGCTCAGCATCCGGCATTCAAACTCCGATTTTTGTTCGAACTCCGAAGCAAGAATTGCTTGAATTTTTTTTTCAGACTCCGATTTGTTCGAACTGCGAGTCGTTCGAAAACCGAGGTTACACTGTATATATATATATATATATATATATATATATATATATTAACTCAAAGCAAGTGCAAAAGCATATAAAAAGAGAACTCTACACTAAAAACCCAAAAGATTATTAGTGGAGTATGAAATATTTGAAAAATTATTGCGAAAAAAGTAAACTTTTAGTATTTGCGTTACAAATTTGTTTCGTGCGGAGCACTCCTCAGACGCAATTGTACTAAAATTTTAGTACAAGTGCGTCTGAGGAGTTTAATTCGCTATTTAATTCTGTAAAGAGGTGCGTTGAGGTCGTTTGTTTAAAAAGCTTTCACATCAGTACATTAGCAATAACGCAAAATTTAAGTAAGGCAAAAGAAACAGAAAAAGGCCTCTTTTTCTTTAAAAATAATAATCACTGGGGGGGGGGTTCGCTTTGGCTAATTTAGTTTTTATTAGGAAGCAACAATATTGTTATGAAAAAAAATCTTCCAAGTACTGCATATTCTGCAGCAATAAAATAGCTCCCATTTTATTTTTCATGAGCACTCAAAGCTGCGATGTAAGCTGCTGCAAGAGTAACTATTATTAAAAAGTAGTGAAATTTGCAACCCTAAAGACAATATTTTAAACGACACTGCAAACTTTACTTTTCAAAACTATAAACTTGTTTTTGTATAAAACTTGAATGTTTGCGAAACATGTTTATGTGTATGTTAAAGCCAAGTGAACTTCTAGTAGAAGCGTTGCTGAGAGCATAAGTAGTAGTTTATATTATTGGGTAAATATTAAAAAAGAACATGTTCGATATGATGTAAGATATAGCAGAACACTTTGGCATAACTTGTCGCTATTTCATGTGATAGAATACAATGATTGAAAGTACACACCTAAGTGGGCCATTGATAAATTCTGCTAATATTTTTAGCAAATTACTTAAAAAGCCTAAACAATCACAATAATTCAGGCTTATAAATTAAACATTTACATCGTACAAATTAAGCATACCACAAACAAAAATGATATAATTTATTTGCTATGATTACTTGGTAGGCTGAGGCTGAGCATGATGATGATTATGAAGCACAAAAACACAGAGATACGATTGCAATGTACACCCAATTTGGTGCCCTATATACTTCTCGGGGTCTTTACAAGAAAGCTCTTGACTACTTCACAAAGTCTTTACAGATGATGATATCAGTGTATAATGAGATTGATATGGCTGATGTAGCAGGGTTTTGTAGCGATGGTAAAGATGCAAGACCTTTGTACGAGTTCAACTCATGTAATCATCCCTATGTTGCCATTGGCTACATGAACATCGCTACTACACACAAAAGTTTGGGCAGCTTTAGCCTAGCACGTGAATATTACGAGATTTCATTAGCTATGTTGAAAGCTGTATATGGAAAAGAATCTTGCCATCCTCAAATTGCCAACTGCTACTATGGCTATGCTGAACTACACTGCTGTGAAGGTAACTCAAAGCAAGCATTGGATTTCTTCAGGAAATCGCTAGACATGAGGAAAGATATGTATCAAGATAAAAATCACCATGAAATTGCACTTAGCTACCATGGAATGGCAGTTGCTCACAGGTCTTTGGGTGATTTTAAGCGATCATTTACTGACAGTATTAAGTCAATGTCAATGATGATCACCTTGCATGGTAAGGATTCTAACCATCCTGATATTGCCACATGCTACAGGGACAGTGCAAATGTATTACATTCTTTGGGTATGTATAGCCAATCATTGAATACACATAAGAAGTCGCTAAAAATGTGGAAAGCTATATATGGGGAATATTCTGGCTATCTAAAAATTGCCGAGTGCTATAGCGACATTGGGGATGCACACAGAGCATTGGGCGACTTTGCTGAATCTTTAAAATTTCACAAGGAATCACTAGCTATGATGGAAGCCACATACGGAGAAGGATCCAATCATCCAGACATTGCCAGCTGCTACAGCAACATCGGTGATGTACACAGGGCTTTGGGCGACTTTGCTGAATCTTTAAAACTTTACAAGGAGTCTCTAGCCATGATGGAAGCCGCATATGGAGAAGGGTCTAATCATCCAGACATTGCCAACTGCTACAACAATATTGGTGATGTACACAGGGCTTTGGGTAATTTTCCTGAATCTTTAAAACTTCACCAAGAGTCACTAGCCATGATGGAAGCCACATACGGACAAGGATCCAATCATCCTAATATTGCCAGCTGCTACAGCGATATTGGTAATGCACACAGCGCTTTGGGCAACTTTCCTGAATCTTTAAAATGTCACAAGGTGTCATTAGCTATGATGGAATCTACATATGGCAAAGGATCTAATCACCCATACATTGCTAGCTGCTACAACAACATTGGTAATGCACACAGGGCTTTGGGTAATTTTCCTGAATTTTTAAAATTTCACAATGAGTCACTAGCTATGATGGAAGCCACATACGGAGAAGGATCCAATCATCCAAACATTGCCAACTGCTACAGCAATAAGGGTGATGCACACAGAGATTTGGGAAATTTTCCTGAATCTTTAAAACTTCACCAAGAATCACTAGCCATGATGGAAACCACATATGGAAAAGGATGTAATCATCCAAACATTGCCCACTGCTACAGCAATATTGGTGATGCACACAGCGCTTTAGGCAATTTTCCTGAATCTTTTAAACTTCACAAGGTGTCACTAGCTATGATGGAATCTACATATGGAGAAGGATCTAATCATCCATATATTGCTAGCTGCTACAACAACATTGGTAATGCACACAGGGCTTTGGGCAATTTTCCTGAATCTTTAAAATTTCACAAGGAGTCACTAGCTATGATGGAAGTTACATACGGAGAAGGATCCAATCATCCAAACATTGCCGACTGCTACAGCAATATTGGTAATGCGCACAGCACTTTGGGCAACTTTTCTGAATCTTTAAAATTTCACATGGTGTCACTAGCTATGATGGAATCTACATATGGAGAAGGATCTAATCATCCATACATTGCTAGCTGCTACAACAACATTGGTAATGCACACAGGGCATTGGGCAATTTTCCTGAATCTTTAAAATTTCACAAGGAGTCACTAGCTATGATGGAAGTTACATACGGAGAAGGATCCAATCATCCAAACATTGCCGACTGCTACAGCAATATTGGTAATGCGCACAGCACTTTAAGCAACTTTTCTGAATCTTTAAAATTTCACATGGTGTCACTAGCTATGATGGAATATACATATGGAGAAGGATCTAATCATCCATACATTGCTAGCTGCTACAACAACATTGGTAATGCACACAGGGCATTGGGCAATTTTCCTGAATCTTTAAAATTTCACAAGGAGTCACTAGCTATGATGGAAGTTACATACGGAGAAGGATCCAATCATCCAAACATTGCCGACTGCTACAGCAATATTGGTAATGCGCACAGCACTTTAAGCAACTTTTCTGAATCTTTAAAATTTCACATGGTGTCACTAGCTATGATGGAATATACATATGGAGAAGGATCTAATCATCCATACATTGCTAGCTGCTACAACAACATTGGTAATGCACACAGGGCTTTGGGCAATTTTCCTGAATCTTTAAAATTTCACAAGGAGTCACTAGCTATGATGGAAGTTACATACGGAGAAGGATCCAATCATCCAAACATTGCCGACTGCTACAGCAATAATGGTGATACACACAGAGATTTGGGAAACTTTCCTGAATCTTTAAAACTTCACCAAGAATCACTAGCCATGATGGAAACCACATATGGAAAAGGATCTAATCATCCAAACATTGCCCACTGCTACAGCAACATTGGTAATGCACACAGCGCTTTGGGAAACTTTTCTGAATCTTTAAAACTTCACAAGGAATCACTAGCTAGGATGGAATCCACATACGGAGAAGGATCTAATCATCCAAACGCTGCCAACTGCTACAACAATATTGGTAATGCACACAGCGCTTTGAGCAATTTCCCTGAATCTTTAAAATTTTACAAGGAATCACTAGCCATGATGGAAGCCACATATGGAAAAGGATTTAATCATCCATACATTGCCAACTGCTACAACAATATTGGTGATGCACACAGCGCTTTGGGCAATTTTCCTGAATCTTTAAAACTTCACAAGAGGTCACTAGCCATGATGGAAGGTACATATGGAAAAGGATCTAATAATCCAATCATTGCCAACTGCTACAGGCACATTGGTAATGCACACAGCGCTTTGGGCAACTTTCCCGAATCTTTAAAACTTCACAAGGAGTCTCTAGCTATGATGGAAGCTACATACAGAGAAAGATCTAATCATCCAGACATTGCCAACTGCTACAACAATATTGGTGATGCGCACAGCGCTTTGGGCAATTTTCCTGAATCTTTAAAACTTCACAAGAGGTCACTAGCCATGATGGAAGGTACATATGGAAAAGGATCTAATAATCCAAATATTGCCAACTGCTACAGGCACATTGGTAATGCACACAGCGCTTTGGGCAATTTTCCTGAATCTTTAAAACTTCACAAGGAGTCACTAGCTATGATGAAAGTCACATACGGAGAAGGATCTAATCATCCAATCATTGCCAACTGCTACAGCAACATTGGCAATGCACACAGCGCTTTGGGCAACTTTCCCGAATCTTTAAAATTTCACAAGGAGTCACTAGCTATGATGGAAGCCACATACGGAGAAGGATCTAATCATCCAAACATTGCCCACTGCTACAACAACATTGGTAATGCCCACAGCGCTTTGGGCAACTTTCCCGAATCTTTAAAATTTCACAAGGAGTCACTAGCTATGATGGAAGCCACATACGGAGAAGGATCTAATCATCCAAACATTGCCAACTGCCACAGCAATATTGGTAATGCACACAGCGCTTTGGGCAACTTTCCCGAATCTTTAAAACTTCACAAGGAGTCACTAGCTATGATGGAATCCACATACGGAGAAGGATCTAATCATCCAAACATTGCCAACTGCCACAGCAATATTGGTAATGCACACAGCGCTTTGGGCAACTTTCCTGAATCTTTAAAACTTCACAAGGAGTCACTAGCTATGATGGAAGTCACATACGGAGAAGGATCTAATCATCCAAACCTTGCTTGCTGCTACGGCAACATTGGTATTGCACACAGCGCTTTGGGCAACTTGCCCGAATCTTTAAAACTTCACAAGGAGTCACTAGCTAAAATCGAAGCCACACATGGAAAAGGATCTAAACATCCCCATATCGCTAGCTGCTACAACAACATTGGTAATGCACACTGCGCTTTAGGATATTTTTCCGAATCATTGAATTCTTACGAGAAATCCATAGCTATGAGAGAAGCAATCTATCAAAAAGAACTGAATCATCCACATATTGCTGGCTGTTACAACAACATTGGCATTGCATACAGCGCCTTGGGCAACTTTTCCCAATCATTGAAATATCTAGAGAAATCACTAGAGATGATGAAAACCGCATATGGAGCCAAATCAATTCATCCACACATTGCTGGCTGCCACAACAACATTGGTAATGTATACAGCTGCATTTACAGATCATCAGAAAAGCATGAGAATATGAGTCAGAATACAGCATTATCAATGATGAAAGCCGTATATGGAGATGAATCTAACCATCCACATATTGCTGGTTGCTATGGTAACATGGCGAACGACTACCAGTTTTTGGGTAACATTTCCAAATCATCAGAATACCGTGAGATGGCATTATCAATGATGAAAGCCACATATGGAGAAAAATCTAACCATCCTCATATTGCTGGTTGCTGCAGTAGTAAGAGAACTGCATATCAGATCACGGATTTTTCTAGCCTAACCTTGCAGTATGAAGTCATTTGAAAATTTGATCCGAAAAACGATTTGAGTAACATTAGATGACTAAGAAAGATCTCAAGCAGACTCTCTAATATAATAAACCAAAATAGAGAAGAGATCCATTAGAATCAAACACTAAGCGAATGGCTGCGAAGTTAACGAGCCTTCTATTTTTGGTGAGCTTGTGTGTGACACATATATGCAAAGTGGACTGCAATCAAAATACTGCCTATATATAATTATTGCAGCAGACAAGAATACTCCATTCATGCTTTTGCATTATGACTGATAGATGCTAGTTTTGACAAGGGATATGACCATTACAGTTGAAATCTACAGAAATGTTGAAAAGATTTCTGTTTGGACAATAAAAGCTTACCATATAAAGTTGGTGATGACAATTGACTATGGTAGAAATAATTTTACTTTATTGTTTTTATTGTTTACTTCATTTTTGTTTGTTAATTTCTTTGTACATAATTATTCATATTCACTGCATATTTTTATATTTTAACATTTTCTATTTCATGTATTTATTGAAGATTAATACTTGTATGAATATCACTGTGGTGGGTGGCAGGTTATCACTGATTATCTGATGTCTTTTCTGCAAAAGAAACTAATTAGAATTATAAACCTTAGTTCAAAAGCCGTAATATTTTTGTAGCCGATCTAATGTCAAAATTCATGCAATCAGACATTTGGGCCTAAAATTTGTTAATTAAGTCTCTAAAGAAAATGGAGCTAAATGACTTTTCGGTAAAGTACTACTAGCTGCTGCGCATATTGGAGACATATTAGGGGACTTTATATTTCTAGTATACTAAACTATAATAAACTATAATAAACCATAATAAACCATAATAAACCATAATCACACAGGGCAACATATTTTTAATTGCTTACTCAACATGAACAAAATAAAAAAAAACATCGTTGACACAACAGCCCAAAAAATCAACGCAGGGCTTTTTAACCAATTATTCTATTGACTTAGTCTTTATTTCAAGCCAGAAATCAAAAGAATTGTGCGTGCCACACATTTGAGGCAATAAAACAAAAGCCAACAAATCTAAGCATGTTGCAGCTTATTTAAATTTAGTGAGACACTCTTTTGGATTCTCGAAGGGCTGTAAAAATTGTTTGTTCAAAGATGTTCAGAGCTGACCAAAAATGCAGCGATGCTCATTACAGTAAATCAAAGCAAAGTTTTTTAAGCTTTTGTCAAAAGCTTGACGAACGTTTCCACAAAATTTCCAATGATTAGATTTGGTTCTGTCACAAAGAGTAAAACAACTCCTTATTATAATGAAAAATATAGATTGGGCGGCCAAATTCTCTTCTCCGCAATTAAAAAGTAGGATAGTTTTTGCTTTGGTTGAAGTACACAATAACAAAGTCAGAAAGGATTAAATGACAATGATCAAGCGATCATCTTCAACAACCATGGCCTCAAAGTTTGACTATTTTAATAGTTTCACGTTCACAGTTAAACCCTCCTGTACATTGAGAAAATTTGTAAATGTGAACCAACAGACAAAGACCTACTACCCAACGACTCAAAACCATGAAAATCATGAAAATATGAAGGCATAAAAAGTTGCAACAATCTCTACTGCTGAGAGAGTGCTAAAAGGGCTCTAACTTACTCAATGTTGTGCAGTGTCATCTTTCCTGCAAATTTGAGCCCATAAATTATATGAAAATATTGTAAAGGATCCAATGTGAACCTTTCACTGTTCCACAATGAACCAACCTCTAAATTGAGTAGACATAAATAGATACACTTATATAAATAAATACATGAAAGCACAATTAATGTTTGTACATAATATAAACTGCATATAGTCAGACTTTCCCTTGCTCAGCCTGACAATCAATCATCTTGCCTGTTTTATATTATTGGGAAAGTTTAGGCTCAGCATTCATCTTTAGGGAGCCAAATGGCTCCCTTCTGCCGGCTCTGCAGCTGGTCTGTGTTCCAGGTACATACTCTGTGACCGGCTGGTCTGTTCTCTACCGTCTGGCAGCTGGTCAGTCATGCTTTTTCCCGACCTGGTCTTTTCTATGCTCAGTCCGGTAGAGCAGGCTCAAACCCGGCTTGGCTAAGCAAGGTCGTCGTTTTGTCCGTCAGTCGACCGGTAAACTGTGCAGTTACTCGACACCGGTGGCCTGGTCATTTGCATCTGTTACCATATTTAGTTCAGGTTTTAGTTAACTAATTTTACACAGATCAGCAACTTTGCTAACAAACTGTTCACTCTGTGCTGACTCTACTTGAGTTTAAGTTAAAAATCTGCTGCCGAGAGTACTTTTTGACATATTCTGTATTTTGAATTTATTTGTAAAATTCACCAGACCAGCATCTTCACAGTTTTCAAACCACCAAAGTATTTGGGTAGACAATAGCAATTTTATTAAACAAAACAAGCATGCTTGGATGAGTCAGTCCTAATCTTCGAGCCTGAAAATGAAGAAGCTTTATCAAAAATACTGTTGTTGTCAACGATGGCATAGACATGTTAAAGCAAATAGATTAGTTAGTTCATAACTAACAGCAATTGTCAACTGTTAACTGAAAGCATTGGCTTGGCTTCCTTAAAGGTTGACTTGCAACAAAATTCACTTGCAGTTATTTGGTATCAAAAGATTTACCATGTCTTAATCTGCTGTGTTGTAAGTGCAAAATATGTGGAAATGTGATTACAAGCTTTTAAGTTCAAAAAACGAATGGTTAATTGCAGCCATCACAAAAACACCGTAGGATGGAATTCATTTCCAAAATGGTTCAAATGGGATGCAGTTGAACACAATGGCTTCTTTTTACACCTTCATGTAACCTCAATCATCGAAATATTTTCACAAACATACATAACACATTCAATAAGACCATGTCTATTGTCCTTACGCGTCTATTTCATTATCATTGTAATGCTGTCACTTTGAGCACTGATATCTCATAATCTAGCCAAAAAATTAGTTTAATTTTTAAACCTTAGCTCGAGGGGTGCATATCATTGTCTGATAAACATGAAGAGCCTGTTGGTCATCTGTGATAGCTAAAAAATGTTGCAGAAAGTATTGGCACCATTTGGCTGGAAGTATGGGTCACATGATCAGACTATGACTAGATGATTAGACCAAGCTGAAACGAAACTGTAAAGTAGCGAGCATTTACATTTGATACAGGCTTTTCGGTAGAACTCGAAATGTTTGTCATAAACGAGTGCGATGAGACGACTTATATTGAGCTTTTATTAGCCTTTAATTTTACGTGATAACATCACATGTTAAAACAATAACTACGTTGGGTTGAGTACGTCATCAAAATAAAGGGGTTCCAACCTACAGAGTTTTTGTGATGGCTGCGCTTAACTGTTTATTTTGGAGCTTTTAAGAGCTTGTAATCACATTTCTAAATATTTTGCGCCGACAAACTAACAGAGTACGACCTGGAAAAAATTTCAATACCAAATACCTGTAATGTGAATTTTGTTGCAAGTCAACCTTTAAATACTGCCCATACATATTTCATTCAAAAGTATCAGAATTTTTTATCACGCGCAACTGTTGTTGATGTTTGATGTGATTTGGCGACCAGGATGTTTTACGATTAAAATGCATTTACATTTACATTAATAATGTGTCAAAGGTCATGACAGACTGTTAACTAGTTTGCAAAGTTTATCTAGAAATAACATTATATTCTTCCTAAAAAGGTGAATGTTCTCTATAATTTAAGATTAAGTAAGTTTACTGATATACTCTTGCTGGGCTTCAGGAGCTTCAGAATTTAGCCGTGGTCACATGATGACCGAACCGACTTAAGTTTGGAGGTTTTTTACTTCGGTTTGGCTAAGTCAAATGTCAGACGGCATCCGAAGTCACTTCGTTTCCTAGATACCATACGCATAGAGACAGGACACTGTTTTATTGGTAGTTTTTATGTATTTGAGCTAAATATTTTTAGTTTAAAAAAAAACTTTGAGGAACAATTTTTAATTATAATTATGCAGCAGACTTATCAGAAGATCGTTCAGCTGCTCAAAATAAATCACTCGATACAAAGATTTGGCCAACCCTTCCCATTACCAAAAATATATTTTTTTGTTAACATATGAATGTTTTTCTGTGCTGAGTACAAAACAAACAAAAACATTTTTTATCATAGTACTGTGGTTTTACATAAATGAATCAGTTAACGATTCTTCATCAGGATGAGTAGTACACATTACTTCTATTCTACATGAAAGAAAACCATAATCATTTTCTTACATTTATGCAAAACTTAAGTTCAACATCTTACATTTCCGCAATATGGAAAAGGATCTGAACATCCTCATATCGCTAGCTGCTACAACAACATTGGTAATGCGCACAGCGCCTTGGGCAACTTCCCTTTTGCATTGAGACATCTAGAGAAATCACTAGAGATGATGAAAACTGCATGTGGAGCCGACTCAATTTATCCACATATAGCTGGCTGCTACAACAACATTGGTATTGCATACAGCTGCATTTGCAGACCATCGGAAAACTGAGAATACAAGTCAGAGTACATCATTATCGATGATGAAAGCCGTATATGGAGATGAATCTAACCATCCTCATATTGCTGGTTGCTGCAGTAATATCAGAAATGTGTATCAGATTACGGGTTCTTCTAGCCTAGCCTTGCAGTATGAAGTCAATCAAAGAGTTGTTTAAAAATGAATTGAGTAACATTAGTTGCCTTTGAAAAAGATCTTGAACAGACTCTCTAATGTAGAAAACTTAAATTAGCCAGAGCTTGAGAAGAGAGCCAATAGAATCAGGCACTAAGTAGATGGTTGAAACGAGAGCCAATAAAATCAGGCATTAGATGGATGGTTACGAAGCAAACTAGTCTTCTCCTTTTTGTGACCTTTTTGATGACTTTGCATGTGACATATATATGTGAAATGAACTGTGATCAAAAGTTGCTTATATTCACTGGTTACAATAGACAATAGCAGTTGCATTATATTCATGTTTTTGTGTTATGACTGATAGATGATAGGTATGACTAGGGAATATGACCATTACAGTTGAAATCTATAGATATGTTGAAAATATATCCATTTTTATTGTTTAATCCATTTTTGTTAGTTAATTTCTTTGTACATAATTATTGATATTCACTGCATATTTTCAAATTTTAATATTTTGGATTTTGTATATTTTTATGGCTGGTTAATAATATATGATTGATGATTAGTGACCAATGCAGAAGAAATTTCAATTTATTGGGTTTGCTTCATTGTTATTAAATAAGAATGATAAGGAAAATTAACCAACTTTGTTAATTTTTTGTACATTTTTTTTCATGTTCACTGCAGATTTGCGTAGTGACACGGCAATTTGTATATTTTATGTCTGGTTACTACTTGTATGATTGACACAGTAGTGGGTTACAGAGTTTACTACTGAAATTTTATCTGATGTCTTTTCTGCCAAAAGGAACTTCATAATTAGAAACCTTAGTTAAAAAACCCTAATGTTTTTGTGACCGATCTAATGTCAAGATTCAAGCAAGAAAACTTTTGGGTCGAAAATTTGTTAACTAAATGCTTACTAAAGAAAATGGAGCGGTATGACTTTTCGGTAAAGTACTTTATCTCCTACGCACATTGGATAAATATTAGGGAACTTTAAATTTCTAGTACACTAAACCATAAGCTCGCAGAAGAACATATTTTCACTTGCTTACTTCGGCATGAACAAAATCAAAAACATTGTCGACGTGTAGCACAACAGCCCAAAAAATTAACACAGGACTTTTTAATCAATTACTATATTGACTCAGTCTTCATTTAAAGCCTTTAAATCAAAATAATTATACGTGCCATACATCTGAGTCAATAAGACAAGAGTCCACAAATCTAAGTCATACATACATACACATACATCTGAGTCAATAAGACAAGAGTCCACAAATCTAAGCATGTTGCAGCTCATTCAATTACAATGAGAAATACATTCAAATACGCTCTTTTGAATTTTCAAAGAGCTGTAAAAAGTAACTGCAAAAATTTTTTGTTCAAAGATGTTCAATTATTGTATTGACTTAGTCTTCATTTAAAGCCTAAAATCAAAAAAATTCTACGTGCCAGACATCTGAGTCAATAAAACGAAAGCCCACAAAAATAAGCATGTTGCAGCTCATTCAAATACAGTGAGGCACTCATTTGGATTCTCGAAGGGCTGTAAAAATTAACTGTAAAAATTGTTTGTTCAAAGATGTTCAAAGCTAGCAACAAATACAATGATGGTCATTACGGTGAATCAAAGTAAATTATTGAAGCTTCCATTGAAAGCCGGCAGCGTGTGGTAACAGAAGTTCCTACAAAATTTTCAACGATTGGATTTGCCTCTGCCATTAAAAGTGAAGCAACTCCTTACAATAATTAAAAATATAAATGAATGCAAATTTTACGTGCAATAAAATAAGCAATAAAACAAAGGCTCACAAATCTAAGCATGTTGCAGCTCATTCAAATAGTGTGAGACACTCTTTTAGTTTCTCGGAGGGCTGTAAAAATTGTTTGCTCAAAGATGTTCAAAGCTGGAAAAAAATACAGCTATGGCCATTACGGAGAATCAAAGCAAATTTTTGTAGTTTCCGTCAAAAGCTGGCAGCGGTTGGCAACAGAGGTTTCTACAAAATATTCAATAAATGGAATTTGTTTCGTCACAAAGGGTAAAGCAACTCCATACTATAACTGCAAATATGAAGCAAATTGAAGCAAATATGAAGCAGTCAAATTCTACTCTCCACAATTAAAAAAATTAGAATAGTTTTTGCCTTAGTTGAAGCACACGCTAACAAATGTCGGAAATGGATAATGACAATGACAACAAACAAGCGACCATCTTCAAAAACCGTGGTCTCAAAGCTTTGACTACTTTAATGGTTTTGCATTGAAAGTTAGACCATCATGTACATTGAATAATTTGCATGTGTTGACCAAAAAACAATGCACTAGTATCCAAATATTCAAGAACTGCATGAAAGCCATAAAATTATGAAGGCCTAATGAGTTGTAACATTCTGTACTGTAGTGAGAGTGTTAAAAGAACTCTAACACAATTTACCCCATTTGGTGCAGTGACATATTGCAGAGCTGTCTCATTTGAGTACACAACGTACATAGAAACATTGTAAAGGATCCAATGTAAACCTTTTACTGCTCCACAATGAACCAACCTCTTGAATGAGTAGACAGGTATAGATGTACTTATTTAAATAAATACATGAAAGCACAATTGATATCTGTCCATAAAATAAATTGCGTATGGTTAGACTTTCTCTTGCTCTGGCTGGCAATCAATCTTCTTGCCTCTTTTATATTGTCCAGAAATGTTTAGGCTCCGGCTTCATCTTTAGGGAGCCAAATGGCTGTTATCTGCTAGCTTGACAGCAAGTCTGTTTCCCAGGTACTGGCTCTATGACCAGTCAGTCTGTTCTCTACCGTCTGGCAGTCGATTGGTCATTCTTTTGGCTGGCCTGGTCTTTTCTAGGCTCGATCCAGTAGGGCTCAAATCCCTCTTGGCTTAACTAGGCAAGGTCATCCTTCTGTCTGTCAGTCAACCAGCAGTCTATGTATTTAATGTTAGGTCATCCACATTCGCTACATTATTTAGTTCAGCATTTAGTCCAGTAATTTTATACAGATCAGCAGCTTTGCTAACAAACAGCTCACTCCATGCTGACTCTACTTGAGTTTAAGCTGAGAAACTGCTGTGGAGGGCAATTCTCAACCTATTCTGTGTTTTGCAGTTATTTGCAAAATTCACATGACAAGTTTGTTCACAATTTTCAGACTCGCAAAAGATTTGGCTAGACAATAGCCATGTTACTAAACAAATCAAGCATGCCTGAGTGTTAATCACAAACTTTTTAGCCTGAAAATTTGTGAGAAGCCTAACAAAGAAGCTTTATCGGAAATATTGGGGTTTTCAACTCTGGCATATACATGTACATGTATAAAGCTTTTATACGTGCTTTATATATGTACATGTATAAAGTAAACAGATTAGTTAGTTTATACCTACATGTACAGCAAATTTCAACTGTTAACCTAAGACGAGTTGGATGGGCTTCCTTAAACCATAACTGCCACGTACAGCTGTTATCGTGCTTTTAAAGTAAATCAGACACGCTGATTCCAATTCTGTACTCAAAATAAAGATTGATTGACTAATTTTCAAAGTAATGAAGGCTTTTTACAGTGTTTTAATATCGGTCTCAAAAACAACACAATTGGCACAACAAGCTCCGACCATAAATATTTGGCGTAGCCCAGCTCTTTGGAACGGAAGCTAGGGATGTTTAGTCCGATTTAGAATGATAGAGATGGGTGTTTTAAAACAAATTATTATCTAAATTCAGCCTGCAAAATCTAACTGTACATTTAGCTATTGTCAAGTAGCCAATCGCAATTAAGTACAAAAGCTATTACAGCACCGACATGACCTGAAGTGATTATTGTCAGTTACTATCAAACCAGCAATACCAGCAACAGTGCCTAGACTTATGAATATGTGATACATAGTATGTATAGAGTCAGCCGCCAAACTCCTTATAAAACAGGCATGACAAGAAGGTAAGTCAGCTTTTTAGAGAATTTTTTAATTTTTTAAGCTTTTTTAACAATTTAGAAAATTAAATATATTTTGTGGCTTTTATCTAGTTTTTAACCAATTATGAAAAATCTAGATATGATTAACTTATTAATACAAAAAGCCTGAGGCAGATGGGTCATTGAATAACTAACAGAATTTCAGGCTCATTACTTATAGGACGAGTCAGTGTGCCTACCTCTGAATGTCATCCTGTTTAGGATTGGTTTAGCTTGAATACAGCAAATCTGTTGTTTTGCAAACAACCACTTGTATGCGGTATCTGCATTTTGGTGTGTTATTTATCTTTTTACTTGTCACGCAGCAATGATATTTATTGCTAACGCCTAAGTTTAATGTTTAGTGCTAAAGTCTAAAGTGGTATTGTCTAAGTTTAATATGAAGTGACATTTACGTCAAAGTCTAATTTGTTTCAGCAACATTTGAATCAATATGCAAATTAGAGGCTTTAATGATATACAAGCAACCAGTTATTTCGCAAAATCATAGTTTGTAAATTTTGACATCCTTTGTGTAAGATGCATTGCCAATCATTAGCATATCTAGACCAATATGCTTGTATGTGCTGGATTATCCATGCGACCTGTTGCTTGTTGCTTGCTAGACATGTACAGGCCATCCAGCTGTGAGTTTAAACATGTTAAAAATTTTAAATAAATAAAAAAATGATTGAGTGAAGCAACACGATAACATCATTAAATTAGCTACATGATCAGGATTTATGCTCTAGAAAATTAGAAACTGGTCTACAGTCTGTGACAATCCAAAAAGTAATCCAAAAAAATGAACACATTCCTGATATTCAAACAGCAACATAATCTAATCATGCATGAATACGCTTCATATAAATCCTCATGAATACGCTGCATGAATACGTTTCATATAATTTATATAGGTAATTGTTAACTGACGCTGTACTTGTCATAGTGACAGGTCTCTCAATGAGTCGAGGAGTTGTTTATTTGCTTTTTTCTTTGAAAGCTTTGTGTTTGTTGTTTGTCATATCTTTGAGTGTGGTGAAAGGTCTCTAGACTACTTGCTAAATTTTCCACATTTACGGCAGGCCGAGGGTTGTGGGTGTCATTGGCATTTGTTCAGAAGCAGGCTGTTTTGTGTTCTTAAATAATTACTTAGCCAATCAATTTACTAATCTGTTCCAAGATCAAACTAAATTCTAAATTTTTGTAATTTAATATTTAAAACATTAAAATATCTTCAACAACAACAATACAACAGTTCAAACAGTTCAACACAAACGGTTTGTGTGAATATCTAGAACAACAATATGACACAATAGATTAATGATGGAGATGTCTAACCTTTTCGTTGATTTTTATGCAAATAAAATATTGCTAAAGGAGCTATTTCGCTATTATTCAGTTATAGCCAGCATATCCGAGTGCAAATATTCAAATATGCGGAAAACCATAAAGCACAACTTGCTTACGGCAGAAAAAATTATTTGACTTTCTTGTCTTTCAATTAATAGGTTTATCGAATCCTCATAACCTTTCATATATATTAAAGTTTCTAAAATCATTATTAATAATTAATGATAATATTAATCATATTAATGTCATTATTAGCATTATTAACTCATTTTCAGCCATCGCGAAGTGGCTCGCGAATTTCTATCATAGCTAGGCTACCAACGCGAGTTATCTCACCTTAGAAATTTACCCACTTCATATACAGTTATTTCTGAGTTATAGAAACAATTACTTGATTAGTTATGAAGAAAAATTTCTGGCCAATCAGAAAAACTCACAAATATGCACAAATGACATATCTGGCAAAAGTAATAACCAAAATATGAAACCAATATTGACGTCTACCAAAACCTGAAATCATCATGGCGACTTAAAATTTTATCATTCACGATTAAATCTTTTTGACTCCAGAAGTAATTATGCAGATTCAGAAATGCTAAGACAGTAAAAGACCGCATAAATCAAATTGAATTTTTTGTTTAATGCTTCAAAGTTTTCCCACGACCAAACGAACGGATGCAATGTTTGAGAGTTTTTATGATAAATGCATGTGCACACAACTTACCAAAATTATTCATTAACAATGAGACGAACCCTTGTTTTAAAATCTCATCAACCAATTTAACCATCGTTTTGTAAAGTCGTTAAAGTATAATAACAATACAAAACACATATAAACTTATTCAAATATACATGTATTACCAAGCCTTTGTAAATTGTTGAACATATCTTAAAACTTACCCATCTGAATGGATTATACACAAATAGACAAATTAGTTTGTCTGAAATTCTTCACAAAACGCTTGACAAGCTTGATTTAATAAAAGTTAAAACCGGAAATTGAAACGCTGAGCGACAGAGAATAGAACGATTAAGTCGTGTGCATTTCACGAAAAAATAACATGCATATTTCACCGGTCTATAGCATTGTCGAATTGCTGAAGGTTTCTGTAATTAAAGTAGGAGTGGTGAAATCGTTTCGTTTTGCCGATTCCAAAGTACGTGACATTTTAGACACTCTTAGGTGCTTTGGTATTCTAATTGATGTCCAACGCGATGTAAGTAAAGGAAATGACTATGATTTTTTTTCTAACGATCTTTATGAAGTTGTTACAATATTTAATTATAAGTTTGGATGACTACAGAACAATGACTACATAGTATAGATTTTCAAAAAATCTATATAAATATCACAACTTCTTGATATTGCTAGCTATGATGTTTTGAAATGTAAACAAAATTGCGCATTGGTTTTATATTATTACTATATTGATAATTTTGGTTATTCTAATAATATCAGTGCATTTTACTTCTAATATTGGCCAATACTGCATTTCTCCAATTGCAGGGGGTGAGATATAAACATAATTTTTTCCTTTCATTATTGCTGTTTGTTGTATATAATAACACCCACACCCAGTACATTACAGCTACCATTGCAGTTATCCTATTGCACTGCAGTGCCATTTGACTGCTAATATTGCATTTCTCATTAATCGGTACCCTTTCTTTTTTTTTCCAATATCACTTTGGTCGTGGGCTGTATGACAGTGGAATTTCTAATTATCAAAAATGCAGATTTTAGGCAGTCAGCCGTAATCAGACTAAAGTTATCATTCACTTTCAATCGGATCATATCGATTCTTAGAGCTGTCTAACGTTAGTTATCTTAGAGCACCCAACGAGAGTTATCCCGCCTCTGAATTTTACCTACACACTGTATTGCTATTTTTAAATTATAAAATCTTTGATTTAGTAGAAAGAAATTCTTTTGGCCAGTCAGACACACGTACAAATATGTTTCAATGTTGTCTTTGGCAAAAGTTATGACCAAATTAGTACACTCATCATTACATCTACCTAAGATGGAAATAATATTGGCGCTTTAAATTTGTGAATGAGTTAAAAGTATTAAAAAGTATTAAAAAGTATTTAATATTTTTAACTAATTATTAATTAATTTACCTACATGTTAACAATTCGAATAAATGATCTTAATTTTGATTTAATCAACAAGATGCATTTCAATTGTATATTTAAGGCCTTGCATATAAATAATTATCATAGTTTATACACAAATGCTGAATTGCTGCCATGTACCAGAGTCAAACATTTGATCAATCTATACATTATAACATAACCAGTTTTTTCTTGTCCGTATTAGCTGTATTAATCTCAAAACCAAACTGTATGCTCTTAGCATAAATTTACAAACGTTACGAGATAAAGTTGGCTTAATGAGCATAAGAGGAAATGATTATTCGAGAAATATAAACTAAGCTTGCCTTGTATCATTTTATAAACTAAGGCTTTTTTTGCAGCGAAATAATTGCTACTAACATTAATATTGAACATCATGCAATATGATAGACACAAAATTATCAAAGCTCTTTTGGATGATATGTAGCAAGAGATATATTTGAGTGTCAAAAACTACCAATTAGATAACCCAGTTAAATGCTTAGTGTGAATCCCTACTTCCTGTTTGTTAGTTCATTGCACTAGATAAGCTCTGATAGGACAAAGGTTTTTGTACTATTAAACGACTACGCATGGGATAACAAAGTATTTATCACTGCTGTGTTTGGCCAATGAACTATATGGGAGGTCCTTTACATCTAGCCATGGTGAAGTAGCCAATCACATTCAAATACAACTGCTTTCACGGCACGACTTGGCGTAAAGTAATTGTCGTCAGTTACTGCTTAATCAGCTACTACTGGAGTAATATCTAGACTTCTGCACATGTAAAGCATAGTATGGGGGTTGTTTGCAGCCAAACTTCTTACGAAGCAGGCAGGGAAAAAATGTAAGTCAGCGTTTTAAAGCTTGCTAGTAATTTATAGATAGTATATTTATTTAGCAACCAAGCTCTATCTGGTTTTAACTAACTTTGAACTATGTGTTAGGTCACTATTATGAAAAGACTGGAAGCTTGAGTCATGGAAAGACTGACTGAATACTTGGGTTCATTACTTGTTGTAGACTCATCAGTATGCCTATCTCGGAATTTCATCAAGTTTCGAGTACTGTCTAGGAATAGCCTAGTTTTAATACAGCAAGCGTGTTGTTCTGCAATCAACCACTTGTAAGCAGTATCTAGAAGTTTGTGTGCTATTCATTTTTTTATTTAGGCAACAATGGTATTTATTGCTGCTTGTGTTTTAGTTTATCATGGGGTAACTACCACGTCAACACCTCATTTGTTTCTGCACTGTATGTGTGAAGGAAATATTTGACCTGAGATGGCTCCACAGACGTCATGCCTTTGTCCTCATTTTTTATTGCTGCCAGTGGGTGGTCAAGCCAACCCCTGACCTTTGTGGCGTGGCGTGTCCGGTCCCAATTGATTCATAAATATGGCCGGATGTAACACACACCAATAAAATTTAGAGAAAACACCATGTCACAACACCGTACAACCAGATCAGCAGTTTTTGCTCTTTCTTAGTTAGTTTACTGTTTGCCTTCATGCAATCAACACATCAATATTTTGCTTCGATCATATTTCAGTACTCTATATTCAGCTTATATTCAACAATGTGCCTGACATTGGAGGCAAAAGGTCAGTCAACTGCATATGCATATTTCTATACTTTCTTGAATATTATTGTTATTATTTGGCTTAAATCATACATTCATTCATATGTTTTATTATTGTGCTAATTATATCATGTAATTGCATTTAATTCTATCAAGGTTAACTTGTAGTTTTATCTTAATATCGTCTATTACAGACTTCACGGCAGATGCTGATGTTAGATACATATAGTAATAAAGTTACACAATTAAAGCATCACCAGTAGAAGCCTTATTCTCTTCTAGTCAGCACAGTTGTTGCCGCTTTTTATAAGTGAAGTTTTAAGAACTTCACAGTGAAGTCTTATCCAAAGAGAAGAGGACAACTTCGTCACCCAACATAGGACATCTTCGTCACCCACTATAGGACATCTTCGTCACCCACCAAAGGACAACTTCGTCACCCAACAAAGGACATCTTCGTCACCCACTATAGGACATCTTCGTCACCCACTATAGGACATCTTCGTCACCCACCAAAGGACATCTTCGTCACCCACTATAGGACATCTTCGTCACCCACTATAGGACATCTTCGTCGCCCACCAAAGGACATCATCGTCACCCAAAGCAGGACATTGTCATTTAGCAATAGGACAATCTCTTCATTCACTAAACGAAATTACTCTTACCGTACGATACACACGTAGTCAATGAACCGTAACTATCGTTATTTACATGCAAGCAAGCTGGAATCGAGGACCACAGGATTGGAAGCTAAGTAATTGATTATTAGCATTCCTTTACAACAAAACAGTGTGAGTTGTCTAACCTTGCCTCATTACAGCATTTACATAAATACGTGCATGTTGACTTCATTTTGGAATTGGATATCTGCTTTGACCTTTTGTTATATCATTTGCTACTTATGTAAGCTGAGCTGGTTGTACAAATTTGTGACACTCTAGAAAAACGCTCACCTTTAGTCTTCGGTGTGTGCATACATTTTGTCATATTGACGGTCCAGTTTGGGACTGGTTGGCTGCGCCGGTAAACGTTAGAAAGGTTCAGCTTGGCCCTTCTGCTGGCAGCAGTTTTTATAGAGACCCAGGGTCATCGCTCATGTACGTATACGTGTAGGTTAATTTTCCATTAAATAGGATAGCCTTTAATCAGACGACAGTAGTGCATTAGGCATTGTTCACTGGTCACTCATTAGCCCATCAGTTGGTTAAGATATGAGATATAGCTCTGTTTGACTAAAACAAGCTAACAATAGCGCGTATCATACAAATTTGTTTACAACCACCTTTGCAGGAAGTAGACAGTGCTAGTTATTGAGTTATTGAAGTTTGGCTGTAATAGTATAGCATTCCTATCTAATAGCAATTAGGCAGTGCGCACAAGTTTAAAATTGTGTTGCTAATCAGCTAAAATGTCTGGTAATGGTCTTGATTCAGATCAACTCAGTGAGCCAAGCCAAAACACTGAGCAAATTGATGACTCTGGTCAAAGTGAAATATTAGTTGCTGTCGTTAGTCAAAGCGAATTGTTAGATGAAAATCCAGTAAGCGCTAGCAATGCTGCAGATAGTATAGTAGGCGCTGACCAGCAACGACGCTCGCAGCGCAAAACAAAGCTGTCTTTAAAAGCCAGAGAAAATAGATGTTTAGAATTATCGCACTCACTCCTTCAAAGCATGAGTGAACAACTACACAAAAATGAAGAGTTTTTGAGACATGCTGACAGTCAGCTTTATCAAACTGTTGAAGTTTTTCTCACAGATTTAGATAAAAACACAGCAGTTATTCACTCCCAAATTAATGAACTACAGAAAGCATCAGAAGTTCAACCTGATGTAAATGTAACAGCGCTCTATGAACAGTACAGGGCTGATGTAAACATTATGTTTGAGTACGGTACTAGGAGAAGGGAGGAGGAAATGCATGATAGAGAGGAAGAAAGAAGAGTACAGGAATTAGAACAAGCCGTAGAAGAATCAAGAAGGAAGTTAGAAGAGGATATGAAGGTAATGACAGCCATGATGGAAGCCCGTAGAGCACGCATGCAAACCTTGTTGCAACAGCAGACAACTTCCCCAGTAGATATGCGACGCTTTAGCTCACCTAGCATCCACACTTCAACACAATCAGCACATGCAGTGACTGCACAAGTACAACAAGCAAGCACAGTGTCCACACATGCAGCGCCTGCACAAGTACAACAAGCAAGTACAGTGTCCACACTTGCAGCGCCCCCACATGTACGATCAACACTCGCAGCTTCTACACGAGAACTACAAACAAGTACAGTACCCACATCTGCAGCATCTCCACCGGTAGAATTAGCACATGCAGCACTCATGCCCACAGTATCAACACATGTACAGCAAACACATACATGGCCCACACACGTTCAACCAACACAGACAGTGTCTGCATATGCGGCACCTTTACATGCCCCACAGGCAGGTGCACCTATAATCTCAACACCGAGTGCTCAGGCATTCATACCCAAAACACCATCACTTGTGACAAAACCATATCCTTATGTTCCCAACGGCTCACCTTATCAAAGTTCAATGACAGAATCACACCCGGCTGAAGTAGCCAAAGCAATAACAGATCACATGCACATATCACTGATTGCCCCACCTGAGCCTGGAGTATTCACAGGTGACCCACTACAATACGCGGACTGGCGTGTAGCCTACAATTATCTAATTGGTGCAAGGGCTGGATCGCCAATAGAGAAGCTCCATAGGCTCAGAAAATACGTTGACGGTGAAGCTAAAGAAACAATAAGTGGATACTTCCGCCTACAGACGGAAGATGCCTACCAAGAAGCCTTGCAAACCTTGGATGAGGAGTTTGGAAGGCCCGATCTTGTAGAAGACGGCTTTCGTGACAAACTAGAAAGCTGGCCTAAAATTGGCAAGTTTGACAAGGATGCTCTGAAAAAGTACTCTATATTTCTAAAGCAGTGTGTAGCAGCACAGTCATCCCTCAACAATCTGAAGGTCTTGAGCGACAAAAGAGAAAACAAAAAGTTTATCAAATGCCTGCCCGAATGGGTTGCTAACCGCTGGCTGACAATCGTAACAGAAGAAGAAGAAAAGCAAGGCTTCCCGCCTTTTTCTAGATACGCATCTTTTGTAGCTTTTCAAGCTAAAGTAAGTAACAACTCCTTGCGAGAATCTGGAGAATCTGCAAACTACAAAGGAAAGAATGACTCAGCAGACGCCTATCACAATAAAACGCGACAAGGTCAGAGAAGCTCAGAAGGTGCCTCAAAAGGCAAAAGGCAATTCGGTGAAGCTCCAGCCAAAACAAGCCAAATCAACGCGCATCAAACTAGCACTCAAGCCGCCACAAATTGTTTGTATTGCAAAAAAGGAAGACACAAAACTACCGAGTGCCGATCACTTACCAAACTACCGTACAAGGATAAGTGTAGCTTTGTTACTGAAAATAAACTATGCTTCCAATGTTTAAACTCGGGTCACCACAAGAAAGAATGTAAAAGTAATGTGACATGTAACACATGCAACAACACTCATCCAACAGCCTTTCATTTCATTCCCCGAGACAAGTCTACAGCTGAAAATGACACAAAAGGCTCAAGCGCCGACAAGAAAGATGATTCGAATGAGAGAACTGATGGCAAACCCAAGGCACTAAATGCCAATGCAATAAAGCAACAGTCACAGAAGCTCCTCAGTATGATTGTGCCCGTCTTTGTTACACATAACAACAAACAAGAGCTAGTATACGCGCTGTTAGATAGCCAGTCAGATGCCAGTTTCATCAGCAAAGATATAGCCGAGAAAATAACTCCCCCTTATACCCAAGAAGACGTCACGATTCGCACACTAAATGGAGAGACGACAAAAAAACTGAAGCGCTATAATTTACTGTTGAAAGGCTTTGGAGCTGCCAACCTTGAACAGCTAAAGATATCAGCTTATGAGCAGGATGATATACCATGCAATAGGGCACAGATTCCAAACAGGAACCATGTACGAAATATGCCACACCTTCGGTCAATAGAAAGAAATCTACCTCCAAAGCTCGACATTCCTGTTGCACTACTTATTGGCACTGATTGCTCACAGGCACTCATGCCAAGAGAAACAATCTCAGGCGCCGATGGCCTACCCTTTGCAATCAAAACATTATTCGGCTGGACGCTATGTGGTCAAGTCTCCGAGTGCAATCATGTTCAGCATGTGCACACCACAGCTCTCAGCAAAGAAGAACACAATCTGTCCAGGATGTCACAAAATGATATGAAGTTTTTAGAGTTGTTAAATGATGGCCTGACAAAATTGGAAAACGGATCTGTTAGTCTGCCATTGCCCTTTAAAGAAGAACCACAGCTTCCCAATAATAAGATACAAGCTGAAAGACGATTTGAACAGTTGCTAAAACGTTTCAGGAAGGACGAGGCATACAAAGCAGAATACTGCACCTTCATGAAAGAGTTGATCTCCAACAACCATGCTGAGTTAGCACCCAGCAACACCAAAGATAAGGAAACATGGTACATTCCTCATTTCGGAGTGTACCATCCCAAGAAGAAAAAACTGCGCATCGTTTTCGACGCTAGCGCAAAACATATGGGCAAGTCGCTTAATGAGTTATTGCTGACTGGACCCGATCAGATGAACAACTTAGTTGGAATCTTACTAAGGTTTCGCCAGAATACCATAGCACTGTCATGTGACGTGCAGAAAATGTTCCATAACTTCATCGTAGCACCAGAACACCGCGATTTCTTGCGGTTTCTGTGGATAGATGACGCTACAGAACAGATCGTGGAATATAGGATGACACGTCACTTGTTTGGAGCTACCTCTTCACCAGGAGTAGCTACTTTTGCACTCCGAAAAATTGCCTCTGAACACAAAGAAGACAAACCAGAAGCCTGGAAGTTTATTACTGAAAACTTCTATGTCGACGACGGCATCATGAGCACCGAAGCAATCGAAGACGCCATAAAGCTTGTAAAGGACACGATAGAGGTATGTAGCAGTGCCAACCTAAGACTACACAAATTTGTCAGCAACAGTCGAAAGCTATTAAACACAATCCCTATTTCTGAGAGAGCAAGCGAGGTACAAGGATTAGACCTCCTGAAAGACAAGCTGCCAACAGAAAGGACACTAGGCATTGAGTGGTGCTCCAATAGCGACACCATCATGTTTAAAAATAGCATGACAACTAAGCCTTTCACTAAAAGAGGAATACTTTCGGTCATTTCGCAACTATATGACCCACTTGGACTACTGGCTCCCTTCACATTGCTCGGCAAAAACATCATGCAAAAGGCCTGTCAAAGCTCAGTTGAGTAGGATGAAGAAGTTCCCTCTGATATTAAGACCGAGTGGATGACCTGGATGGAATCGCTCTCCGACTTGGAAAAGCTAAAGATTAGCAGGTGTATAAAACCACCTGAATTTGGTGAAATAGCTCGCACAGAACTCCATCACTTCTGCGATGGCAGTCTGTCTGGCTACGGAGCTTGTTCATATGTAAGATTCACCAACAAACAACAACAGGTACATGTAGCATTGCTCATTGCAAAATCCAGAGTTGTGCCGCTGAAGTCTACAATGACTGTGCCTCGTCTAGAGCTGCAGGCCGCAGTTGAGGCAGACACTTGAGCAATGTGCTCCGATCAGAGCTACAGATGGACTTTGATGCAGAGTTCTTCTGGTCAGATTCCCAAATCACACTAGGAAGAATAAAAAATAGCAATGCACGCTACCACATGTTCGTAGCCAACCGAGTAAAGGAGATACGCAGTCTGTCTCACCCCGATCAATGGTTCTTCATCGCAGGATCAATGAACCCTGCTGACATAGTTTCTCGAGGATCCCGTGTAAAAGATTTGCAGCAATTTAGGTGGTGGGAAGGTCCTGAGTTTCTGCAAACTTTGAACATTACACCCCTGTCTGGAAATCAAACAGATTATCAACAAGTTGCAGATGAAGACCCTGAACTAAAGCATGTCAAGACAGCTCTGCAATGCCAGTCTAAAGAAATGAAAGTTGCAGAAAACATCTTCAGCAAGTTCAGCTCCTGGAAAAGCCTCGTTCGAGCCATAGCAAACTGTAAAAAAATGATATCGAATAAATGTTGGAAGAAGCCTATACTCACTGTGGATGACCTAAAAGAAACCGAGAAAGTCATCATAAAAATGGCACAACTTGAAGCCTATGAGCAAGACATCAAACACATCAACAAAGGAACTACCTGGAAACAGAGTAGCATTGCCAAACTGAATCCATATCTAGACCCCGACCAACTACTGCGTATTGGTGGGAGGGCAAAAAATTTGACTGCCCTAAGTCTTCCAGAAAGACACCCACTCATAATACCCAAGAACACCCACATAGCCAAGCTTTTAGTAAGATATTACCATCAAAAAGTATATCATCAAGGGAGAACAACAACCCTCGGAGCTCTAAGAGGAGCTGGTTATTGGGTCATTCGAGGAAATAAGCTAGTCAAGGACGCCATATACGAATGCGTGGTCTGTAAGAGACTTAGAGGAAAGACCGCAGACCAGCAGATGGGTGACCTGCCCAAAGAAAGAACAGAACCTGGATACCCATTTACTCACGTTGGAATCGACTGCTTTGGGCCCTACACGGTGAAAGACAGGAGAACAGAAGCAAAACGATGGGGTCTTATTTTCGTTTGCCTATATTCTAAGGGCATACACATTGAGCTTCTAGAACAAATGTCCACCGACGCCTTTTTGAACGCTTTGAGGTGCTTTATGTGCATACGAGGTCCAGTGAGTACTATATACTGCGACCAAGGCACTAATTTCATAGGCGCCAGAAATGAACTAGAGAAACAGCTGGAATGTATCAGCCAAGAAGCTAGAAATAAGGTCAAAGATGACATGATCAAATTCAAGTTCAACGCTCCCTCTGCTAGTCACACAGGAGGCCTGTGGGAGCGGAGCATTAAAACTGTCAAGGCTGTGCTAAATGGTATGACACAAACCTTCAAAGGACGATTAGACACCCCCAGCCTTCGAACCGCCTTCTATGAAGCGATGTATACAGTCAATAGTCGACCACTGGCGACCGACAATTTAACCAACCCATCAGAAACATTTATCACTCCAAATCACCTTTTGACAGCCAAACCTCAAACCTTATCAACCACGCCAGGAGACTTTGACAACCAAGAAATCTATGGCAGAAAACAATGGCGGAAGGTACAGCAATTCGCAAACATATTTTGGGAACAATGGAAGGTAGACTATCTTTGCACACTAGACACTCGCCAAAAATGGCAAAGCAAGTGCCAGAACCTAGTCGAAGGTGACATTGTTTTGCTGACCGATGACAACGCTCCCAGGAATCAATGGCGGACAGGGGTGATCGAGGAAACTTTCCCAGGGAAAGATAATCTAGTGAGGCGTGTAAAGATTCGTCTCACGAATAAGATGCTAGATAGGAAGGGGAAACAAATGGAGGCAGCTTCTGTACTGGAAAGGCCAGTTCAAAAACTGGTGCTTCTCCTCCCTGCAAAACGTGACTAGTTGTGAGCAGTGGTGCACATGGTAATATAGATAGTCTATTATAGCATATAGTAGTAGTTTAGTAGCTATAATATCTCAACTGTAGCAGTAGTACAATATTCTTACAACTTTTCGATCTGGTTAATTTTGCCAAAATTAAGGTGGGAGTGTGAAGGAAATATTTGACCTGAGATGGCTCCACAGACGTCATGCCTTTGTCCTCATTTTTTATTGCTGCCAGTGGGTGGTCAAGCCAACCCCTGACCTTTGTGGCGTGGCGTGTCCGGTCCCAATTGATTCATAAATATGGCCGGATGTAACACACACCAATAAAATTTAGAGAAAACACCATGTCACAACACCGTACAACCAGATCAGCAGTTTTTGCTCTTTCTTAGTTAGTTTACTGTTTGCCTTCATGCAATCAACACATCAATATTTTGCTTCGATCATATTTCATTACTCTATATTCAGCTTATATTCAACAATGTGCCTGACATTGGAGGCAAAAGGTCAGTCAACTGCATATGCATATTTCTATACTTTCTTGAATATTATTGTTATTATTTGGCTTAAATCATACATTCATTCATATGTTTTATTATTGTGCTAATTATATCATGTAATTGCATTTAATTCTATCAAGGTTAACTTGTAGTTTTATCTTAATATCGTCTATTACAGACTTCACGGCAGATGCTGATGTTAGATACATATAGTAATAAAGTTACACAATTAAAGCATCACCAGTAGAAGCCTTATTCTCTTCTAGTCAGCACAGTTGTTGCCGCTTTTTATAAGTGAAGTTTTAAGAACTTCACAGTATGTATCCACGTATATATGTGAATTATATGTTTTAATGACATACAAGCAGTAAGTTATTTTGCATAATCATAGTTTGCAGATTTTGACACCATTTGTGTAAGATGCAATGCCGATCATTAGCCCATCTAGACAAATCTGCTCATTTAAGTCAAATTATTTGTGTCACACTTAGACTTAAAATACCGTGTTCAACCTGGACAGGGTTGAGTTATAAGGCTAAAGGCCAAAACACACTTGGCGATTTTACAGTGTGCATCGTGAGGAGCGCAGAGATATCACTGGCGAGTGCCCAAACACACCATCGAGTGATAATGCGTGCACGCTCGCACACAGCCGCTAAAATTCCGTGACACCAGTTATTCCGAACTTACTAATAAGATTACGTAAATATGGAACCTTCTAGACAACAACGTATATGACTTCTGTTTTTGTTAGGCTTATCTCACTTTCACGAATTTTGCACTACAAGACATCAGCAAAAAGAAATTCATATATTTTTAATGATAATATTTAATCATTTTTATATATTATTTACTTGGTAGCAGTTTTCAATTTCGAATATAACAAATATTTACCATTCTCAAGATGGTAAACCTGCGCAACGATTAGCTTCCAAATGTTGGTTTTAACGGAGTATCTTTGTAATTCTTGTGTTTCGTGTCATACAGGACTGGGTGTGCTCTTAGTAAATCTATGAACAATTCAGTGTTCATTTTGATGATGTTTTAATTGTAACAAAATAGCAAAACGATTTTGCTGTCCGTTGGATCAAAGTAGCAGCAAATAAAGCTGATGCAAACAAAGTAGCAGCCAGAGCATTGCATTTTCTGGCAAGAACAACCAATCAAATTGCACCTCACGAGCAATGAAGTTCTGATTGAGCAGAGCTAGCTCCATGTTGAGATAATTATCTCAACATCAGCTCACGGGAAAAATTTCAGCAAAGGTTGGCACTATGCAGCGTGATATCGATTTACATACTGGCTAGTATTTTTATGCTTTGAAAATACAAGCATTTTAGAGGAGTGATCTTCCAACTGTATCAAACATCAAACTTTTAGAGTATCTATGACTCTATTTATTAGGAGAAAGTAGAAAACTAACCACTTTTTATATTGTTTTCAATAGCTCAAGTAAAGATGATTATATCGTTTGTGTACTCAGCTCTATGCGGTTATGGCTTCTAGTCTACAATTAATCTCTGTCAGTAATTGTCAACTGGCGCTGTACTTGTCATACTGACAGGTCTATCAATGAGTCGAGGAGTTGTTTATGCACTCTTTTCTTTTGTCTTCAATGCATGCTACTTCTTTGAGTAAACTGCATGGACTGTAGGCTACTAGGCTGAACATTTAGCTCCTTTGACTAGTTGAGATTTGTAGGTGTCACTGGCGATTTTAGTTTGTTTTGTGTTGGTCCATTGCTTAGCATCCTTGTTTTGTGTTGGTCTATTGCTTAGCATCCGTTGTTGAGCAGAATTCGCCATTTTTGGTGTTCTCGATTTGTCATGCTATTACAGCTGTCATTTGTTCAATAACAACTGGCTTTAGCTGTCTTATGCTTTTAATGGTTGATTTTGATCCCTGTGACAGCAAAACTCAAAAAACCTAGTTCTAAAACTTTGTATGGCTGCTGATGAAACGACTTTCAGTCTGAAGGTGAAATGCCAATGCTTTTGCTTGCAAATGGGTAGTCTTACAACCCATTCTACTAAAAGGCAATAACTCAAAATAAGATTAGCAGTATTTCTTACATATGCTCCTGCCGTATACCAGCATTTAGGTTTATAAAAAATGATGTCAAAAAGTCTATGATTTGTACAATGCAATGTCTGTAATAAAGCAATGTTTTAATCATAAATAAAATATTTTAAATCAAATGTTATATCTTGTAAAGAGTAGTTTCCAAACAGAGTAAATACTGTTCCATTCACAGTTTCCTTATTTTGCAGTGACAGTGCGTAAAATTCAGATGCAGAAATTAAGGAGAAAAACAGTACATTTTCAGCAAAATGATAATTCATATCGCCAGTAAACATCGAGTCATTTGGTGCATTTTCCAAAGTTTATTTGGAGCTTTGTAATCAACAGCAAGTAGAAATTCCTTTGCATTTTTCTTTAGTACAAACAAAAAGGTTAGTGCCAGATCTACTGAAAGTGTTCAATTCTGTTTCTATCCGCATTTTTGTTAGTTAGTCAGCTTTTTCTTGCATGATCGTGTTGAAAGGGTATGATCTGAGAAAAATTGGTGTATAATATTAATGAGTACAGCATTGTTACTTTTAGAGCTTTCAGAAACTTCCCTCCCTAACTCGGAAAGAAAAACATCCGTTTCGAATTTGTTTTCAATTTAATGTTTGCCTGTCTTTTCTTGTTATACAAAGTTCATAGTATATTGTAACTATAAAATTATCAGTGTCAGAGGGTGTGGCTCGGAATTCATTCTATTTCGTTATGTCATATGCGAAAATTGATTTGAGATACTGGTGAATAGACAGACAGACAAGCTCCAGTCCTAAAAAGCATAACACTCGTATCATTAGGTATTACTGTACAAGGGTGGTGTTGTTTTGCTGGTTACTTCTGGTCTCACAGGCTACATGACATCTTGTCTAGCTGCGTCCTTTTTTCTTTGAAACATTTTTACCAAATTTCCTAACATGGTTTGTCTCTGTATGTTATCTTGTGGTGAAGTAAGTTTTATCTACATATATATCATTATTAGTGTTATTATCATTATTAATGTTGTAAACTCTCCAAGTTACTATTGCTTTCTAGTTAACTCATTCACAACCGACTAACTTTTACATGGTCTACTTTAAATACCCGTCATTTCTCAAAAAATGCTATAATTTAACTTACTAATACAAGAAACTGAATTGAGATAAGTTACCCATTCAATTTTCAAACTAACCAGCCAAGCCACTTATTTCAAATGGTATAAAATTTAGATAGAGACTTCATATTACTTACATGTAGACATGTGTCTCAACAAAGGTAGTGTTAGAAAAATTCTGATTTTCAAAAACCTTTACTTGCCGAAACAAAGTTAGAATTTCTCAATGAAAATGGTAAAAATATAAGTAATTCAGCTAAAACTATTGTTTTGCTGCATACAATACAAAGATAGAAATAATTTTTTTATATATAATAGTCAGTCATGAACGCAAAACTCACGAAACTCTAATTTTAAGCTTTTCCACTTGAGTATCATCCTTCAAACCAAAACCTAGCAAATCTACATGCCAATATAACTCAAATAAACTGTCATAAACATGTTTCAATTAATAAAAATAGGTATGTTCAATAACACTGTTCTTGACTTTTCAGACATCAGAGACAGCTCTAAGAACCAATATGAATGGTGAACGATCAAAGGCGAATGATAACTTTAGTCTGCTTATGGATGGCTACCTAAAGAGGGCATTGTTGTTCGACCACTACGATTCAAGTTGACGAAATTAAAAGCTAATAAAAACTTTGAAACAGAAAATAATGTTATAATTTGATTTATGCACTCTTTTACGGTCTTACCTTTTCGGAATCTGCATATTCATTGCTGGAGTCAAAAAAATTTAATCGTGAACCATAAAATTTTAAGTCGCCATGATGATTTCTAGTTTAAGGAAAACGTTGACATAGGTTTATTATTTTGGTTATAACTGTTGCCAGAGATATCATTGAGACATAAGTTGTAAGTATTTCCGTTATGCTACAAATTTTTCTTCGTAACTGATTAAAAATTTTTTTCTATAACTTAGAAATAACTGTGCATGAAATGGGTAAATTTCCAAGGTGAGATAACTTGCGTTGGTAGCCTAGCTAAGATAAACATCCGCGAGTCAATTTGCGATGGTTGCAAACAAGTTAATAGCATGTAGTGTTTGAGTTAGGTTAGAGCTTGTCTTCTAGATTGCCAATATTACATTAGCTAAAATTAATGCAAAATATTAGTAAGCAGATCCATATACACTTGTTATTGTTTCCCGTGGTCCGTGATAGACAAGAAGCAACAGACAGCGTATCCGCCTCTCACATTCTAATAGCGTATTGCTGTTGTTCAGTTTGGGACATTTATAATCTGCCATATTGTTTGGTGTCAGAGCTTCAACTGTTATGTAATAATCTCCCAGCAAGTGTTTAACTGTTGTTGACTCTCCAAATGTTAGATTAGCGATCATCATCAGAGTAATCTTTTCATGGTTACATAACCGGTTTACACCCTACCTGAATATTTATCACATCATATTGTTGATTCCATAGGATAGTTAAATGGTTGTAGAATCAATTACTAGTGAGTACACCCTACAAATTGTTGGGCTTCGAAGTTGTGGTTTTGTAGCAATGAGGAAGACATATTTACATGATACACATGATTTGTCACACAACTCACAGTTGTTCGTGGGTGATGAGTTTACATGCTACGAAGAACAACTGTCGCACAACTTCGAGTTTTCTATATTGGCCTGTTGCCCTTTTAGCTACAGGGGGGCGCAAATTTTATATCGCGGCAGACACAATTAAAAAGTGTCTAAGTTCAATTGTCAATGTCAAAACCGTGTGGGAAATTTGTCTTTCAAATTCACAGTTAATATATTTTTCATTTCGGAGCTAATATTTTTAAAGAATGTGCATTGAAAACAGAGCTGCGTAGAGATGCTGGAAGGACGTCATCAGTGAAGACAACCTCCAATCCTCCAACCTCCAACCTCCAACCAACCTCCAATTGCAAAGATTCGTGCAATAATATGAACATTGATGTTTACAACATACGCAGTCCTTCGTTGTTGATACAATGGTTTTAAACATCCTTTTATTCGGAGGTTTGAATCATTTTGAAGAATTAAATATGCAACATTTGAAACCAATTACATGCTACAAAAACGAAAAATACGACATAAATTAGTAGCATGTAACACTAGTGATTGTCACCTGCAACAGTTTAGACCCTCATTAACCCCAGCGTTATGATAAATCATTTTAACACCTCAAATTGCTGCATTATTCTTGACTTGCCGTAAAACCTCCATTTGAATGCCACAGTGTTTTATGTTTTAACCATTCCCTTATTATAATAGTGGCGGTCAACTAAAATGGCTTTCAAATAGAGAATGGTATCGCATGTTTCAAATATCTCGTCAATTATGGAGAAGATAAGTTTAATCATTTTATGGGCAAAGCGATGTTGCCTATACTTTGCACTCTCTTTTTAGCAGAGCAACATAAACCCTTTTAAATGCAATAAATCTGCTAACTTAAAGGTTGACTTGCAGCAAAAATCACATTACAGTTATTTGGTATCAAAAGATTCACCACGTCTTAGTCTGTTTTGTTGTAGGCCTCAAATATGTGGAAATGTGATTACAAGCTCTTAAAAGCTAAAAAACGAACAGTTAATCACAGCCACACGAGACAGCCGTAGTTTGGATTCGCTTTCCAAAACGGCTCAAATGAGACGTAGTTGTTACAGGATGGTTTCTGTTTACACTTTCATGCAAGCTCATTCGTTGAAATATTTTCACAAATATACTTCGCGCATTCAATAAAACCATGTCTATGGTTTTTACGCGGCTATTTTATCGTCATTGTAATGCTGTCATTTTTAGCACTGATATCTTATAACTTACCGTACAAAATCGTTAAACTTTTTAACCTTACCTCAAAGGAGTATATATCATTGTCTGATAATCATCACGAGCCTGTTGGTTACCTGTAATTATCGAAAAGAGTTGCAAAACTTCTTTGCGAAGTATTGGGTCACATGATCAGATTACGACTTGACGATTGAATAATGCCGAAAGAAAACTGTAAAGTAGTGAGCATCTATATTTGATATGGGGTCTTTGGTAAAACCCGAAGTGTTTGTCATAAACCAGTGCTACGATAAGTTTTACATTAAGCTTTTTATTGACTTTTCAATTCACGTGAGAACATATCTGACAAGACGATAACCAAACTGGAATGACTACGTCAGATAAATAAACAGATTCCAATCTACAGCGGCTTTTTGTTTTTGAGCTTTTAAGAGCTGATAATCACATTTCCACGTATTTGATACCTACAACACAACAGAGTAAGACATGGTGAATCTTTTGATACCAAATAGCTGTAATGTGAATTTTGTTGCAAGTCAACCTTTAAGCCTGGTTCCCATATACGTCGCAAAGCACCGGCAACAGCGCTGCAGGCTATTAGCGGTGAAATGGGAACTTACATGCCAGGTACCGCCGAGGACCGCCGGTAGTTGCCTGTGGCATCGCAATCGCCGGAGTCTTGCAATCGATATGGGAACCAGGCATTACCTGTAACCTTTTGTAAATCTCTTAATATATGTGCATAAAGAAATACCATTACAAGTTGATATTTACCGCTTGCAATTCACCTATGATTATATTATAGCTTGTGCCCTGCTTTGACAATTGCGGGAATTTTTATCTTTCTTTATTTTATTTTAAATTTTGAAGTTTTTTTCCATTTATAACTATATTTAACAATCTTGCCTAAAAGCTATTTGCACTTATTGATATGTTTGCAACAGTTTGCAGCAAAACTGGCTTGTTATGTTAAATAGAATAGGTTATAAGTATCACATTTGGCCATCTCAAATAGCTTGTGAGAAAAAAGACAAACTGTAATGAACAAGTACTGATTGCACATTTATTACTTGCTATGCAACAATAATAGCTTTATAATATCCAGACTGCGATGTGTCTGTATATTTTAAGCTGTCCCTAAGCTGAAAACCAGTTGCTATACCATTAAATCCTACATTATTAAAAACTTAGTATAATATACATGTTAAAATTAAATTAAAATATTAGAAGTTTGGACTGGAATTAAATATTATTCAGAATCAGTCTATTTTATTTGTCTTGAAGATATGAGAAGAGTTTTTTTCTTTTACCTAGAACTTCAATCTGCCAAATTAAAGTTATTGGGTAGAACTTTTTCTATGGTCGAAGCTGTTGATCATGCAAAATACAAATATCATTTGTCCAGTTTCTGCAGTACTTAGCTGGTGACATATTTTTGATTAAATGAAAACAGAAATTGAGAATGTTTGCTCCTAAGCTGATTGCAATAACAGTTTGATATCACAATTGTCAACTATTGAACAGAGTTGTGAGGGAAAACTGTACTACTTACAGTTACCACCTCACAATTAATCCTGCTTTCAACATTTCTAAATAAACTCATAGGTCCTAAATTTAAAGTTTAAATTACAATCGAAGCTGTTGATCATGCAAACTAAAATTATCATCTTACCAGTTTCTGAACTATGTAGCCGGTTACATATTTTTGTTTAAAAAATTGTGTTTTAAAAATTGACTGCGTTGTACTACACACGCAGTCAATTATCTACATCACACTTGCTAAGTCATGGTAGAAGAGTGCTTACAGATTTGTTACACATGCATCAAAACAAGATTGTTTGTCAAAAAATACTGATCGTTGCAAAGTTTGACAAAAATGAAAAAAAAAACCATGATTTTGGCCAACAATATGATATAATTCGACGATTTAAATCATTGATTTAAATAACCAATTCAATATGAAGATTTAAGTGATTGATTGAAAATCTTTTGTTTTTGTGTGCCAATTCTGACACACATCTATGGGCTTCCTTAAATGCTGTGTTGATAGTACTCAATGTTTTTAAATATTAAATTGATTAAATATTGTGTTGATACCCTGTTTTTCATCAACTTCTGTTTATCGATTTGCTTATTTGTTATTCTATCAAGTTGTGAAGTTTCAGATTCAAAGTTGTTGTAGGTATTTATTTATCTTTGTTAGTCTTTCAATCAAAGATGTGATGTAATCTCTCCATAACTATTATTCTCTTTGCACATTAATAAGGTTTGTTATCTAGTATCAATGTTATCTTGTATATTTGCAGGTGCGAAGTTGCTACATTCAGTGGAGTTTGTTTGGCCTCAACATTGTGCCAGGTAAGTCCTCTATTTTGTGGGTTTGAGATTTAGGACCATTTGCCATGTGACATGGCTTGATATATTTTTGTTTTTCTTTAGCCTTGTCTATTAGTACAATTGTAAGCGCTAGAATTAGAGTTATTGATGTCATCCAAGTCTGTCCAGCTTATGACTTTTGATTGTTATGGTTGATCCTAGCGTTATCTGTAATTGCTGGAAAATCAGGTGGTTTGCTTCTTGACTCTGCCTTTATGTCTGTTCCTTGCCTCCTGTTAGTTATTTGCTGTTGGTTTTTTCTAAAGCATTGTTTCACTGTGTGAGAATCCAATTGTGAAGTACAATTAAGAAGGACATTGTAGTTTTATCTTGTATCTCTTTTGGTATCTATTGTTTGCCGATGCGGTGTATAGGACGAGGTCGCCGTGTTTGATTGTACTACTGCAAACCGCTACAAACACCATCAACATCTAAGCTGGTGAAAAAATTTTCATGATTAACTGTGGTGAAATAAGAACCTTCGTGTGGAGTACTGCCGGTAGTTGCCAGCAGTCGCCGTAAGAGTTCATTGCTGTTCAAATTTTGCTAGAAGCTGCAGGCAAAACTGTTCTGAAAAGCATCGTGCAACTGAGGGTTAGCATTTTCAAAACAACATGACGAGTGCCTTTTTTTGCAATGACTCGTGACACGACTCTATGCGAACATAAACTGCCGAGCCTAGCGCTTCGGCACTTTTGCTGCATGATATTATGACATAACATTGTTTTTGAATGAGAGGTCATATTTGAGGTCTATTTGTCACTGTGACACATCATTAAGTGTTGAACTGGTGAAGTGAACAACTTACATTACTGCTAAATTGTTAAACGTTTTGTACTGGTTTTTCCGTCATTACGTCCCCAGCGGAAGGTTTAAACAAGCATATAAAACATACATAGAAATTAATTTTGACGTCATGAATTGTTTTCGGTTCAAAGGATGTCTCTCTTTTGATTGACTAAAATTTTATGAGTTTTAAATAGCAAAGATACTATGTTATAACCTACTAGAATTTGAGAAAGTTTACAAATTTGAATCATGCCATGATCTTTATGCAAGTTTCTGATTACAAAAAATCATACTTTTTAGTGTTACATTAAATAAAGTGTTATAAAGATTGTTCTTGATGATTTTTGTTGTTGTCAAGCTATTGGTTAAGTATGTTCCTGTCATGTTTCGACATTTAGGTTTTTATTAAAATTATATCAAACGATTCTCAGATTTGTACAATGCAATGTCCCTAATGAAGCGATGTTTTAAATGTAAATAAAATAACTGAATCAAATGTTATAAACAATGTTCTTGCTTTTAATTAGTTGATGACTTCATGTGGATTAAGTCCTGTAAAGGTTCAGTAGGTTATAAATCTTGTAAATCTTGTTGGCTCCGGCCAGGTTTGTGATAATTATTGATCATAATTATTTTTTCCTTTGTACTTGAGTATGTTCTTAAAATGTTTGTTCTGATATCTGCAAGACTATGCTGTTTTATTAATGTATGAAACTTGATAGAATTTGATGATTACTTGTGATCACTATTTAGTTAGCTTTCGTGCTGTTTACCATTTTTAATTTTTTATCTTGTATTGGTAAGACAACCCTTTTGTTTTGCGTATGTCTGAGGCTCATTCCTTGATTTGCGAAAAAGATTGTGCATTGGATGTGTCTTTTTCTTGTTTTTGTTGGTTATAGGGTAAGCTGGGAGGTGTCTGCTTCATTTCTATTAAAAACTTAATTTCATCGCATATTGGTCAGACAACTTCTATTCTTGATTGAAGTCCAACATTCTCTCGTTGACTTTCCAATACGATTATCCCCACATCCATTGTCATTTTTGTCTGTTTTTTTACTGGTTAATTGCTATGCTAGTTGTAGCTGCTTCACTATTACCCTGTCTTTTTCTCTGTAATGTTTGTGGGGCTCATGTATGACAATAATTTCGTAGTTGTGTGCCTAGCTTTTCGGTCAAATTCAAATTTGTCGAGCGGATTTCAAATTTATCTAAATTTTGTCTTTGCTCACGAAGGTCATTCTGACTTGTAACAGTCTAGTTTCTTTATAGCACTGATAATTCTTGGAAAGTAATGGTGCTTTGGCAATTGTTGTGATCCGTGATTAAATATAAGGTAAAATATAAAATTTCTTTGAATGAGATATTGCGAGTAGTTTTTATACATTTCACTCATATTTCCTTCGTTTTGCAGTGCGTAAAAGCTAGATGTAGCATTTAAGGAGAAGACCATTACAGTTCCAGCCGTATAATAACAGATCACCAATCAATGGTGAGTCATTAATCAATGGTAAGCTTTTTTGAGTAGTATTCAGAGCTCTGTGATTTACAACCAGTCTGACATTTTTTTCCATTTTCTATTTCAATTTTTCTATTCTCCTATATATTCCATTTTTTCCATTCATTCCATTTGGTACACAAAAGAAAGGTGCATGCAATCAAGTAAAATTACTCAACTACTCCTCATAGGTCTTGTAATTATTTCCATCCTTTTCATGTAGGGTTAGTTCGATAAAATATGGTTTCATAAAAACTGGTGTCTAACACCAGCGTGTGTATTACAGCTTTTAGTACTTTTAATCCTTTCAATGACTCCACTCCCTAACTCCAAAAGAAAAAAAAAACATCTGCATTTTGAATTATTAGTGATTCATTGTTGGCCTGCTTTTTGTGATTATACCTAAATAGTCCTAAATGGTGTATTCTATAGCATCACTGACTCTTCAGTTCTATCTTTTCTTTACAGAATCTTGGTACATATAAAGTTATACATGTATACAGTTCATTTTCATTTCCGTTATATTCTATAACTGGTATTAACTTATTATGTTTTCTGACTTTTTATTGAGTGTTTTGTCAACCTCATCATTATTGATTATGGTTTCATCATGAAACCATTTTTGCTACCATTCTAGTAAATAGTTAAAAAGTACATCTTACTCTTCCACGCTTACGTATGTCCATCATGCTGATTTCTATGTCCAAACTTGTTTTTCTCATATTTCAGAAGGTTAAAATTCCTAGTGGTCAGTTATGACTGGTTATCTTGGTTATTGTAAATTTGGTATTAAAAGTCTTGTTTCTTATGGTTACCGTCATTTACACTGTTGTCTCTCTTAAGTAGTGCCTGACTTCCTGCTATAAAAAATGCTATCTAGAAAACGAAGGTTATACCGAGTTTATTCAGTTGTTTTTGATCAATTGAACTATGGGAACAATTTCAATGTTTTCTTTACTAAAGTTTTGCTGGAAATATTCATATTTTGCTAGTCTTATTAGTGAATGATTTCCTTGTTATTCAATCGATCCAGTTGTTATTAGTGAGAGATTGTTATGAGTAATCAGTATGAGCATAATTAACTCTTTTACTCCCAGTTTACTACAATAAAGCAGTTTATTTATAGCGACAGTTTATACAGTTTATTTGTAACGTATTCGGTTAAACCTAATAAATCGTCGTAATTTTTGAACCACATGGTCTAAAAAAGATATTTCAGTATCAAATTATTCATCATAAGATTTTTCATCATAGCTTTTGATCAACATGGTCTATGAAAAATATATTTTAATATCAAATTATTCATTGTAATATTTACTATCAGTTAATGCTATAAAAATACCACAGATGAGAAGAGAGAATGAGAAGGAGCATTTTTTGTTTCCTCGAACTATATAAATTGCGAATGCTGGTAGAAACATGTTTACTAATAATTTGTTCAGCTAATTAAAAGCGTTTCGTCAACAATTTTAGGGTGCATGCACAACTCTGACAATTCTCTGACTTTTGCCCAAATAATTCAGTTTTTCATTCATTTTGTAACTTTGGTCAGAACCAACGGAAGGATCGACACGCATGGCTGTTTCATACTATCAATAATCTTACATGCTATAAATTTTTCAGCTTTGAAGTTATGGTTTTGATCATAGGAATAAGTAGGGTGTATTTACATGATACGCAGGAGTGGTTGCACAACTCCCAATTGTTTGTAGCTGGCGAATTTACTTTCTACACAGAAATTGCCGTACAACTCCGCTCTTTCTATATCAGCCTGTGATGCTTTTAGCTACAGCGGAGCACATATTTTATATTGCGACTAACACTATTAAAATGTGTCCAAGGTCAAAAGTCAATGTCAGAACAAGTGAGAAAATTTTAAATTAGTTAATAGTTAATACTTTTTATTTAGGCGATAATAATTTTGAAACACGTATGTTGAAAACAGCTGCGTGGGGATACCCCACCAATGAAGTCGATGAAAATCCAACCACCGATTGCAAAGATTCATGCAATAATACTAATATTGATGTTTACATCATATGCACTACTTCGTTGAATATATACAGAGAATATTTACAATGCTTGAAGTCATTTACATGCTACAAAGAAGAAGAATATGGCAAGGCTTCGGAGCATGTAACTAGAGATGCCCCGATTCTAATTTCACCAGCCGATTCAGATACTGATTCGATATACCAATTCTTAATGAAAAACAATCCGATTCAGATACCAATTCAGATTCTTTTGTGTTGCATAGATAGTTGTTCATTTTATTATGCAAGTATAAATATAATGCAAAGAAAATATAAATATTAATGTATTTATTTGTTTGTATTTATGAAAAAAGATATACATGTATATATATTCATATACTGACATACCGCGCATCTAACAACAAAACAGTCCATGTTTCTTAAAATATGTTATTATTAATGGTAATTACTGTCAGTGGTACATCTTTCTCTGTAATAATGAAGTCTTTCTTCTATTGCTGAACGAACTGCTGCGCCTGTACAAGTCTAAAGCAAATAAATGCGTCTTTTAATTACCGTTAGTGATTCAATTATCTCAGTGAGACGTCTTTATCTTCTATCACTATCGATGTAGCCAGTCGTCCTGAAGGACTCCCACGCTACAGATGATGGAGGGCAGGCTAAACACCGATAAGCCACTGAGGTTATTTTATGCGATACAAACGATACGATACATCACATCGCACGGATCGAGAGAGAGAGAGAGAGCGAGATAGATAACTTTATGCATCAACTGATCAAATTACTTTCACAATGCTAGTAAATAGGAACATTACACCTCATTCTTGTTGCTCGTTATGGTTCTCTTGTTCGTGATTGGCTGCAACAAATCATATCGCTGTAATTGGGAAATACCGCACTTGGTGATTACGTCCTGACGAAAGCCAAAATATTGCGCAGCTGTGTGGATGTTTATTAGGCTATAGACATGAAATAGATTGTGTGACAGGCTTGGAAATCATTAGATAAAAGCAAGGAACTTGCAGCTGATGATTTTTTTATCAAAGTAGCAGGCTAAAATACAGGTTTCTGCTAAATAGTTGATATGTAAAAAGTATCTGAAGTGTCCGATTTTTTAAGAAAAGATCGGCCGATACCGATTCAGATACTTAATACCCATATTGGCACCGATACCGATTCCGATATTGAAATCGGGGCAACTTTACATGTAACATTAGTGTATGTCGCCGTACTTCGGCATTGATGCCACAAACTTCAGTGATTGTCAATGATAGCGATGTTCAAATTATCACAAACCCATCCGCGTTTGCAACAATGATGCGATGTTCTAATTTTTCCCTTAAGTTTTTGCGGAAACACATCTTTGCTTTTGTGTGACTGAAGTCAAATACTAGTTCCACAGCAATAGTCATAAAAGGAAATCAATAAATCCATGGTTCGCATTTGAAAAGCGGTCGTCGATGCTCTGCAGAAAATCGGGAAAGTTTGACAGTTGCAAACATTCCCGGCGTGGCCGTGTTGCTCCGTTGATGCCATCAGTTTATGGTTCACATAATCGATGATGAACGCCAAAAAAAAATGCTGACACACAGTGATATAGTGTGAACCAGCCTTTAGTGATTTCCATTAAAGTAAGTTTATCATGGTTACATAATGTGTTTACTCTTTACCAGATTAATCATATAATTTTTATTGTTGATCCAATACGATAGGGAGGGATTGCAAAATCAATTTCGCCTATTACCAAGTCCCATTTGATGCTCATTCTCTTCAGAGTTATGATAGTCTATAAAAGATAGTTATAAAAAGTTTATGATTTGTACAATACAATATCTGTAATAAGGCAATGTTTTAATTATAATTAAAATATGTTAAATCAAATGTTAAAAAGAGTAAATGTTGTAAAGAGTAGTTTCCTGTAAAATACTGTTCCATTCAGTTTCCTTATTTTGCAGTGGCAGTGCGTAAAAGTCAAATGCAAAAAATGAAGGAGAAGAGCAATACATTTTCAGCAAAATGATAATTCATATGACCAGTAAATATCGAGTCATTTGGTATATTTTTCAAAGTTTATTTTGAGCTCTGTAATCGACAAGTAGAAATTCCTTTGCATTTTTCTATACTACAAACAAAAAAGGTTAGTGCCAGATCTACTGAAAGTGTTCAATTATGTTTCTATCAGCCTTTTTGTTGGTTAGTCAGCTTTTTCTTGCATGATTGAGTTGAAAGGGTCTCAGAAAAATTGGTGTCTAATATTAGTGGGTACAGCATCGTTACTTTTAGACCTTTCAGAAACTTCCCTCTCTAATTCAGAAAGAAAAACATCTGTTTCAAATTTGTTTTTAAATTAATGTTTGCTTGCCTTTTCTAGTTACACAAAATTCATGGTATATTGTAGCTATAAAACTATCGGTGTCGGAGGTGTGGCTCGGAATTCATTCTATTTTGTTATGTCATATGCAAAAATTGATTTGAGATACTGGTGAATAGACAGACAGGCAAGCTCGAGTCTTAAAAAGCCTTACATTACACTCATATCTTTAAGTATTACTGTACAAAGGTGGTGTTGTACTGCTGATTGTTTCTGGTCTCACAGGCCACATGACATCTTGTCTAGTTGCTTCTTTTTTTCTTTGAAATATTTTTACCAAATTTCTCAAAATAGTTTGTCTGTGTAAAGTTTTAAGCCGCCATAATTATTTCCAGTTTAGGTAAACCTATATAGGTTTTTTATTTTGGCTATAACTATTGCCCGAGATATCATTGAGACATATTTGTAAGCCTTTCTGATTTGCCAGAATATTTTCTTCATAACTAATCAACAATTTTCTTTCAATACTTAAATGGTTGCGAATGAGTTAATAGCATTTAGTTTTTGAGTTAGGTTAGAGCTTCTCTCCTACATTGGCAATATTACATCAACTTAAATTGATTCAAAATATTAGCAAGCGGATCCAGATACAATTGTTATTGTTTTATTTGGTTCATGATAGACAAGAACCAACAGACAGTGTATCCGCTTCTCACGTTCTAAAGGTTCAAACACTAGGCGCAAGCGTCATGAGGAGGGCGGAGATATTGCTAGCGTGTGCTTAAACACACTTTCAGCGATTCACCAGCGATTAGTAAATAGAGCATGCTCGCAAACAGCCAATAGAAGTCTGTATAACCAGTTTCTCCGGAGTTATTAATAATTACAAGTAAATATGACGCTTACAAAACAATGACATCAACGACTTTTGCTTCTACTAAGACTATCTTGAAATCATAAATTGCGGGTTACCAGAAGAAACAAGGATAAACGTTTTTGGATCCAAATGCCTAACCTTAATAGATCGTTGCAAGGTGGTTATAACAGTGTTTTCGGAGTTTATCAACGCACCAACTCCCATGAGTGAGCACCTTTACCGAGAAGCTGTCTGTGTCACACCCCAATGCTTCAATCACATATAGGAATTTATTAAAAAAGACATAACTAAATCGGACACCCGGTTAGGAGAAGCGATATCAGCCGAACTGCGACTCACACTCACTCTACTTTACTTAGCCACTAGGAGCAGCATCAAATGAATAGCGATGTTTTTTATAGAATAGGGCTGTCCACACCGAGAGGAATAATTTACACCACTTGTGATGCTATTTGGAATCACGTGCGTGCTACTTATCTGGCGACTCCATATACTGAGGATGCCTGTCTCCATATCGCCAAAGGGTAAGATATTATAAATAATTGTTCATTTTCTCAGTTAAATAAATAACTTTTCTCTCAGTTAAATGAAAACCATTGTTTAGAAAAGTGCTATTTAGTACCTGCTAAATTATCATGTATGAAGAAACACTGATTTTTATCTCAAATACTTTAGTTCTTCGCATCTATTTATGTATCATGTAACATAATGTCTCAACAATGTATTGACAGTTGATGCTATTCTTGTTACAGATATGAGCAAATATGCACTATTATATTATTAAGCAAAATATATTTACTATTATTATATTATTAAGCAAAATGTATTTATTAATATTATATTATCAAGAAAAATATATTTAGTAAGTCTGTATTGAAAATGAAATCATAATATAAGGGTATTCGTTCCATTCCTCAGTGTGGGCAGCTCATACACTTCTGGAAAACTTACATCCCTTATCTCCCTAATAACAAGCTCTTGCTCCAGCTCTTGTTTAATGAAGTGAATGTCTCTGGCCACTTCTGCCCCAAAACTGTCAAGTCGATTTTCTTAATTCATTGAATCAAAACGTTCTTGTTCGAGCTCGACTTCGGCACACTTTCTCTTCTTACTCTTCGATAAAGGGGAGCTTGGGGTGTTTGAGAGACTGTTGTAAGTTGGGAGATGCTAGTAAATGGGCATTGTACACCACCGTTGCTCACAGCAGCAGTGTTAACTTATGCATGTGTATTTATTTACAAGCACATAATATTTTATTGCAAGTACTGAGCATGCATGGGAGGCTTACAACAGCTGCCATAGATTAAAATTGCTGTCACTCAGTATAAGCAGTGGTCCAGATATCCAACTGTAGTTTATATTGGCGATCAGATTATAACTAAAAATCTATATTAACTGCAAAGGTGTCTCCATTAACTAACTTTGGTCGATCAACATGGTATTTAAGCCATTTAATAAATGGAAACCATTTCCACTTTGGATCTGGGCAGGCAGCAGCGCCAGACCTCTGTGCTGTATCCTTTTCAAGCACACATTTTCTAGACTGATCTCGCAGCGACTTCCATTGCTGCTTGGCTTTTGTTACTAAAACAAATAAATATTAGTTGCATCCTGTTTGAGAAAGCTACATTAAATTATCTGATTACAGTCACCCCCTGGCCAACGAAAAAAATGTCATGTTGCCGATGTACTTAGTATAGTTAAGTACAATGGAGTCGTTTTCATAATAAATAATAATTACTTACCATTCTCAATATGGCCAACTTTCACCACAATTGCTTCCCAATGTTATATTTCACATGTGAGTCTTTGTAGCTTTTGTGTATGGTATCATTAAACACAGTGTTTTCTCTTATCAATTCGATAAAAAGTTCAATGTTTATTTTATGTGTGCTCTACCTCGTGGGGAAAGGATCTATCATGGGGGAAATAAAGCAACCAATCAAAATGCACCTCACTGGCGATAAAGTTGTGTAGAGAAAGTCTAGCTTTATCGCTCTGCGTGAGCTCGCTGAGCGAACTTTAGTGCAGATTAGTGCTGCTCAGCAGTTAAATATCACCTAGTGTGTTTTCACCTTAATAGTGTATTGCTCCTTGTTAAGTTTGGGCATTTTTAAACTGCCATAGTGTTTCATGTCAGAGCTTTAAATGTTATGTAATCGTCTCTCAGTAAGGGTATAACTGTTGTTGTTGACTCTCCAAATGTTACATTAGTTATCATCATCAGAGTAATCTTTTTATGGTTACATAATGTGTTTACAATCTACCTGAATAGTTATCGCATGATATTGTTGATTCAATAGGATAGTTAAGGTGTTGTAGAATCAATTACTATTAGTTACATGCTATGAACTTTTGAGCTTCGAAAGTTGTGGTTTTGCTAGTTGGAATGAGGAGGACATATTTACATGATACACAGGAGTGGTTGCACAACTCGTAATTATTCGTAGCTGAGTTAACATGCTACGAAGAAATTTTCGCACAACTCTGCATTTTTCATATTAGCCTGTTGCTCTTTTAACTACAGCGGGGTAAAATTTTTTGATTGCGGCTGACATGATTAAAATGTCAAAGCGTGTGGGAAATTTTTCTTTCAAATTCAGAGTAAATAATTTTTGTTTTTAGTTAATATTTTTAAAACGTATGCGTTAAAAACAGAGCTGCGTAGGGATGCTGGAAAAAAGCCGTCAATAAAGACCATAAAAAGCCAACGTCTGATCGCAAAAATTTAAGCAATAATATGAATATTGCTGTTTACATCACATGCAGTACTTCGTTGTTTGATACAATGTTTTCATAAATATCCCCTTTGAATCAGAGGTTTGAATTGCTTCGAAGAATTAAATATGCGACGTTTGAAACCATTTACATGCTCCGAAAAACAAAAAATTAGTATCATGTAACACTAGTGATTTGCATCTGTTATCAGGCCCCTTTAGACCCTCATTTACCCCAGCATTATGATGAATTGTTTTAACAGCTTAAATTGTCGCATTATTTCTGACTTGCCGTAAAACTTCCATTTGAATGCCATGGTGTTCTATTTTCTAACCATTTACTTATAGTAGCGGTCAACTAAAATGACTTTCAAATAGAGGCTGGTATTCTATGTTTCAAATATCTCGTCTAATTTTTTGAAAAGTTATATTTGATTCTTTTATGGGCAAGGCGATGTTGCATATATTCTGCACTCATTTTTTGGCCAGAGCAACATTAACCTTTTTAAATGCATTAAATCTGCTAACTTACTTGCAAATCTTTGTAGATCTCTTAATAAATGTGCATGAAGAAACAACTTTACAAGTTGATATTTACCGCTTGAAATTTACCTATGATTATATTGTAGCTTGTGCCCTGCTTTGAAGTTTGTGGGAGTTTTATGTTTCTGTTGATTATAAACTTGAAAGCTTGTTTCAATTTAAAACTATATTTAACAATGTTGCTTAAAAGCTATTTGCACTCATTGATATGTTTGTACAGCTTACAGCCAAAACTGGCTTTTTATGAGCAATAAAATAGGTTCTAAGTGTCATATTTGGCCATCTCAAATAGCTTATAAGAAAACAAAGACAAACTCTCATAAACAGATACTGCTTGCACATTTATGATTTACCATGGGAAAATAATAACTTTATAATACACTGACTGTATCGTGTTAACCTAAGGTAAAAATCTGTCACTATACCAATAAATCATACATTATTAAAAGCCTTTGTATAATATGTTAAATTAAATTATATATTGTGATTATGAACTGGAATTATAAGCTATATAAGTTCAGTCTTTTTGTCTCAAATACATTAGAGAACAACTCCAGTTTTTTCTTTTGCTTGGAACTTCAATTCGCTAAATTACAATCATATTTGGAACCCTTTGTGTGGTCAAAGCTGTTGATCATGCAAAATACAAAGAATATCTTACCAGTTTCTGCAGTATTTAGCCGGTTACACATTTTTGTTTAAGTGAAAAAAAGGAAAATGTTTACACGTAAGCTGATTTCAAAAACAATTTGATGTCACAATGTTGATTATTGAACAGATTAGCCAGGAAAACCTACACTAGTTATAGATACCACCTCATAATAAATCCTGCTTTCAAGATTACTAAATAAACTCCTAGTTCTTAACTTCAAAAGTTTTTCTGTAGCATTGTACTACACACGCAGTCAATTATATACATCACACTTGCTAATTCATAGTAGAAGAGTCCTTATAATTTTTTTATACATGCATCAAAACAATATTGTTTGTCAAGAAATACCGATCTTTGCAAATTTTGAACAAAATACCAAAAAACCATGATTTTGTCCCAAAAACATGGTATATTTCAACATTTTAAATCATTGATTTAAATCAGCAATTCAAATTGAAGATTTAAGTAATTGATCAAAAATATTTTGTTTTTGTGTGACAACTCTGACACACATCTTTGGGCTTCCTTAAATGCTGTGTTGATAGTACTCTATGTTTTTAAATATTAAATTGGTTAAATATTGTGTTGATACTCTGTTTTTCATTAAGTTCTGTTTATTAATTTGCTGATTTATTTTTTCATCAAGTCGTGAAGTTTCAGATTTAAAGTTGTTGTAGGTATTTATTTATCTTTGTTAGTCTTTTCATCAAAGATGTGATGTAATCTCTCCATAACTATTATTCTCTTTGCACATTGATAAGGTTTGTTGTCTAGTATCAATGTTGTCATGTATATTTGCAGGTGCAAAGTTGCTATATTCAGTGGAGTTTGTTTGGCCTCAACATCGTGCCAGGTAAGTCCACTATTTTGTGGGTTTGAGATTTAGGACCATTTGCCATGTGACATGGCTTGGTATATTTTTGTTTTTCTTTAGCCTTGTCTACTAGTACAATTGTAAGCGCTAGAATTAGAGTTATTGATGTCATCCAAGTCTGTCCAGCTTATGACGTTTGATTGTTATGGTTTATCCTAGCGTTATCTGTAATTGCTGGAAAATCAGGTGGTTTGCTTCTTGACTCTGCCTTTATGTCCTGTTCCTTGCCTCCTGTTAGTTATTTGCTGTTGGTTTTTTCTAAAGCATTGTTTCACTGTGTGAGAATCCAATTGTGAAGTACAATTAAGAAGGACATTGTGGTTTTATCTTGTATCTCTTTTGGTATTTTTTGTTTGCCGATGCGGTGTATAGGACGAGGTCGCCATGTTTGATTGTACTACTGCAAACAGCTACAAACACCATCAACATCTAAGCTGGTGAAAAGATTATCATGGCTAACTGTGGTGAAATAAGAACCTTCGTGTGGAGTACTGCAAGTAGTTGCCAGCCGTCGCCGTAAGAGTTCATTGCTGTTCAAATTTTGTTAGAAGCTGCAGGCAAAACTGTTCTGAAAAGCATCGTGCAACTGAGGGTTAGCAATTTCAAAACAACATGACGAGTGCTTTTTTTGCAATGACTCGTGACACGACTCTATGCGAACATAAACTGCCAAGCCTAGCGCTTCGGCACTTTTGCTGCATGATATTATGACATAACATTGTTTTTGAATGAGAGGTCATATTTGAGGTCTATTTGTCACTGTGACACATCATTAAGTGTTGAACTGGTGAAGTGAACAACTTACATTACTGCTAAATTGTTAAACGTTTTGTACTGGTTTTTCCGTCATTACGTCCCCAGCGGAAGGTTTAAACAAGCATATAAAACTTATACATAGAAATTAATTTTGACGTCATGAATTGTTTTTGGTTCAAAGGATGTCTCTCTTTTGATTGACTAAAATTTTATGAGTTTTAAATAGCAAAGATACTATGTTATAACCTACTAGAATTTGAGAAAGTTTACAAATTTGAATCATGCCATGATCTTTATGCAAGTTTCTGATTACAAAAATCATACTTTTTAGTGTTACATTAAATAAAGTGTTATAAAAATTGTTCTTGATGATTTTTGTTGTTGTCAAGCTATTGGTTAAGTATGTTCCTGTCATGTTTCGACATTTAGGTTTTTATTAAAATTATATCAAACGATTCTCAGATTTGTACAATGCAATGTCCCTAATGAAGCGATGTTTTAAATGTAAATAAAATGACTGAATCAAATGTTATAAACAATGTTCTTGCTTTTAATTAGTTGATGACTTCATGTGGATTAAGTCCTGTAAAGGTTCAGTAGGTTATAAATCTTGTAAATCTTGTTGGCTCCGGCCAGGTTTGTGATAATTATTGATCATAATTATTTTTTCCTTTTGTACTTGAGTATGTTCTTAAAATGTTTGTTCTGATATCTGCAAGACTATGCTGTTTTATTAATGTATGAAACTTGATAGAATTTGATGATTACTTGTGATCACTATTTAGTTAGCTTTCGTGCTGTTTACCATTTTTAATTTTTTATCTTGTATTGGTAAGACAACCCTTTTGTTTTGCGTATGTCTGAGGCTCATTCCTTGATTTGCGAAAAAGATTGTGCATTGGATGTGTCTTTTTCTTGTTTTTGTTGGTTATAGGGTAAGCTGGGAGGTGTCTGCTTCATTTCTATTAAAAACTTAATTTCATCGCATATTGGTCAGACAACTTCTATTCTTGATTGAAGTCCAACATTCTCTCTTTGACTTTCCAATACGATTATCCCCACATCCATTGTCATTTTTGTCTGTTTTTTTACTGGTTAATTGCTATGCTAGTTGTAGCTGCTTCACTATTACCCTGTCTTTTTCTCTGTAATGTTTGTGGGGCTCATGTATGACAATAATTTCGTAGTTGTGTGCCTAGCTTTTCGGTCAAATTCAAATTTGTCGAGCGGATTTCAAATTTATCTAAATTTTGTCTTTGCTCACGAAGGTCATTCTGACTTGTAACAGTCTAGTTTCTTTATAGCACTGATTATTCTTGGAAAGTAATGGTGCTTTGGCAATTGTTGTGATCCGTGATTAAATATAAGGTAAAATATAAAATTTCTTTGAATGAGATATTGCGAGTAGTTTTTATACATTTCACTCATATTTCCTTCGTTTTGCAGTGCGTAAAAGCTAGATGTAGCATTTAAGGAGAAGACCATTACAGTTCCAGCCGTATAATAACAGATCACCAATCAATGGTAAGTCATTAATCAATGGTAAGCTTTTTTGAGTAGTATTCAGAGCTCTGTGATTTACAACCAGTCTGACATTTTTTTCCATTTTCTATTTCCATTTTTCTATTCTCCTAAATATTCCATTTTTTCCATTCATTCCATTTGGTATACAAAAGAAAGGTGCATGCAATCAAGTAAAATTACTCAACTACTCCTCATAGGTCTTGTAATGATTTCCATCCTTTTCATGTAGGGTTAGTTCGATAAAATATGGTTTTATAAAAACTGGTGTCTAACACCAGCGTGTGTATTACAGCTTTTAGTACTTTTAATCCTTTCAATGACTCCACTCCCTAACTCCAAAAGAAAAAAAAAACATCTGCATTTTGAATTATTAGTGATTCATTGTTGGCCTGCTTTTTGCGATAATACCTAAATAGTCCTAAATGGTGTATTCTATAGCATCACTGACTCTTCAGTTCTATCTTTTCCTTACAGAATCTTGGTACATATAAAGTTATACATGTATACAGTTCATTTTCATTTCCGTTATATTCTATAACTGGTATTAACTTATTATGTTTTCTGACTTTTTTATTGAGTGTTTTGTCAACCTCATCATTATTGATTATGGTTTCATCATGAAACCATTTTTGCTACCATTCTACTAAATAGTTAAAAAGTACATCTAACTCCTCCACGCTTACGTATGTCCATCATGCTGATTTCTATGTCCAAACTTGTTTTTCTCATATTTCAGAAGGTTAAAATTCCTAGTGATCAGTTATGACTGGTTATCTTGGTTATTGTAAATTTGGTGTTAAAAGTCTTGCTTCTGATGGTTACCGTCATTTACACTGTTGTCTCTCTTAAGTAGTGCCTGACTTCATGTTCAGCTAATTAAAAGCGTTTCGTCAACAATTTTAGGGTGCATGCACAGCTCTGACATTTCTCTGACTTTTGCCCAAGTAATTCTGTGTTTTTCGTTTATTTTGTAACTTTGGTCAGAACTAACGAAAGGATCGACATGCATGGCTGGTTCATACTATCAATAATATTACATGCTATAAATTTTTCAGCTTTGAAGTGATGGTTTTGATCATAGGAATAAGTAGGGTGTATTTACATGATACGCAGGAGTGGTTGCACAACTCCCAATTGTTTGTAGCTGGCGAATTTACTTGCTACACAGAAATTGCCGTACAACTCCGCTTTTTCTATATCAGCCTGTGATGCTTTTAGCTACAGCGGAGCACATATTTTATATTGCGACTAACACTATAAAAATGTGTCCAAGGTCAAAAGTCAATGTCAGAACAAGTGAGAAATTTTTAAATTAGTTAATAGTTAATACTTTTTATTTAGGCGATAATAATTTTGAAACACGTATGTTGAAAACAGTTGCGTGGGGATACTGTAAATACACCACCAATGAAGTCGATGAAAATCCAACCTCCGATTGCAAAGATTCATGCAATAATACTAATATTGATGTTTACATCATATGCACTACTTCGTTGCATATATACAGAGAATATTTACAATGCTTGAAGTCATTTACATGCTACAAAGAAGAAGAATATGGCAATGCTTCGGAGCATGTAACTAGAGATGCCCCGATTCTAATTTCACCAGCCGATTCAGATACTGATTCGATATACCAATTCTTAATGAAAAACAATCCGATTCAGATACCAATTCAGATTCTTTTGTGTTGCATAGATAGTTGTTCATTTTATTATGCAAGTATAAATATAATGCAAAGAAAATATAAATATTAATGTATTTATTTGTTTGTATTTATGAAAAAAGATATACATGTATATATATTCACATACTGACATACCGCGCATCTAATAACAAAACAGTCCATGTTTCTTAAAATATGTTATTATTAATGGTAATTACTGTCAGTGGTACAGCTTTCTCTGTAATAATGAAGTCTCTCTTCTATTGCTGAACGAACTGCTGCGCCTGTACAAGTCTAAAGCAAATAAATGCGTCTTTTAATTACCGTTAGTGATTCAATTATCTCAGTGAGACGTCTTTATCTTCTATCACTATCGATGTAGCCAGTCGTCCTGAAGGACTCCCACGCTACAGATGATGAAGGGCAGGCTAAACACCGATAAGCCACTGAGGTTATTTTATGCGATACAAACGATACGATACATCATATCGCACGGATCGAGAGAGAGAGAGCGAGATAGATAACTTTATGCATCAACTGATCAAGTTACTTTCACAATGCTAGTAAATAGGAACATTACACCGCAATCTTGTTGCTCGTTATGGTTCCCTTGTTCGTAATTGGCTGCAACAAATCATATCGCTGTAATTGGGAAATACCGCACTTGGTGATTACGTCCTGACGAAAGCCAAAATATTGCGCAGCTGTGTGGATGTTTATTAGGCTATAGACATGAAATAGATTGTGTGACAGGCTTGGAAATCATTAGATAAAAGCAAGGAACTTGCAGCTGATGATTTTTTTATCAAAGTAGCAAGCTAAAATACAGGTTTCTGCTAAATAGTTGATATGTAAAAAGTATCTGAAGTGTCCAATTTTTTAAGAAAAGATCGGCCGATACCGATTCAGATACTTAATACCCATATCGGCACCGATACCGATTCCGATATTGAAATCGGGGCAACTCTACATGTAACATTAGTGTATGTCGCCGTACTTCGGCATTGATGCCACAAAACTTCAGTGATTGTCAATGATAGCAATGTTCAAATTATCACAAACCCATCCGCGTTTGCAACAATGATGCGATGTTCTAATTTTTCCCTTAAGTTTTTGCGAAAACACATCTTTGCTTTTGTGTGACTGAAGTCAAATACTAGTTTCACAGCAATAGTCATAAAAGGAAATCAATAAATCCATGGTTCGCATTTGAAAAGTGGTCGTCGATGCTCTGCAGAAAATCGGGAAAGTTTGACAGTTGCAAACTTTCCCGGCGTGGCCGTGTTGCTTCGTTGAGGCCATCAGTTTATGGTTCACATAATCGATGATGAACGCCAAAAAAAAAAACGCTGACACACAGTGATATAGTGTGAACCAGCCTTTAGTGATTTCCATTAAAGTAAGTTTATCATGGTTACATAATGTGTTTACTCTTTACCAGATTAATCATATAATTTTTATTGTTGATCCAATACGATAGGGAGGGAGTGCAAAATCAATTTCGCCTATTACCAAGTCCCATTTGATGCTCATTCTCTTCAGAGTTATGATAGTCTATAAAAGATAGTTATAAAAAGTTTATGATTTGTACAATACAATATCTGTAATAAAGCAATGTTTTAATTATAATTAAAAGATGTTAAATCAAATGTTAAAAAGAGTAAATGTTGTAAAGAGTAGTTTCCAAACAGAGTAAATACTGTTCCATTCAGTTTACTCATTTTGCAGTGGCAGTGCGCAAAAGTCAAATGCAAAAAATTAAAAAGAACAGTACATTTTCAGCAAAATGATAATTCATATGACCAGTAAATATCGAGTCATTTGGTATATTTTTCAAAGTTTATTTGGAGCTCTGTAATCAACAAGTAGAAATTCCTTTGCATTTTTCTTTAGTGCAAACAAAAAGATTAGTGCCAGATCGACTGAAAGTGTTCAATTTTGCTTCTATCAACCTTTTTCTTAGTCTCAGCTTTTTCTTGCATGATTGAGTTGAAAGGGTCTTAGAAAAGTTGGTGTCTAATATTAGTGAGTACAGCATCGTTACTTTTAGAGCTTTCAGAAACTTCCCTATCTAATTCGGAAAGAAAAACATCTGTTTCAAATTGGTTTTCAAATTAATGCTTGCCTGCTTTTTCTAGTTACACAAAGTTCATGGTATATTGTAGCTATAAAACTATCGGTGTCAGAGGTGTGGCTCGGAATTCATTCTATTTCGTTATGTCATATGTGAAAATTGATTTGAGATACTGGTGAATAGACAGACAGACAAGCTCGAGTCCTAAAAAGCATTACATTACACTCATATCTTTAGTTATTACTGTACAAAGGTGGTGTTGTACTGCTGATTGTTTGTGGTCTCACAGTCCACATGACATCTTGTCTAGTTGCTTCTTTTTTTCTTTGAAATATTTTTACCAAATTTCCCAAAATAGTTTGTCTGTGTAAAGTTTTAAGTCGCCATAATTATTTCCGGTTTAGGTAAACCGATATGGGTTTATTATTTTGGTTATAACTATTGCCCGAGATATCATTGAGACATATTTGTAAGCCTTTCTGATTTGCCAGAATATCTTTTTCATAGCTAATCAACAATTTTTATTCAATACCTAAATGGTTGTGAATGAGTTAATAGCATTTAGTTTTTGAGTTAGGTTAGAGCTTGTCTCTTACATTGGTAATATATTACATCAACTTAAATTGATTCAAACTATTAGCAAGCGGATCCAGATACAATTGTTATTGTTTTATTTTGTTCATGATAGACAAGAAGCAACAGACAGCGTATCCGCTTATCACGTTCTAAAGGTTCAAACACACTAGGCGCGAGCGTCATGATGAGGGCGGAGATATTGCTAGCGTTTGCTTAAACACACTTGAGCGATTCACCAGCGATTAGTAAATAGAGCATGCTCGAAAATAGCCAATAGAAGCCTGTATAACCAGTTTCTCTGGAGTTATTAATAATTACAAGTAAATAGGATGCTTACAAAACAATGACATCAACGACCTTTGCTTCTACTAGGACTATCTTGAAATCATAAATTGCGGGCTACCAGAAGAAACAAGGATAAACGTTTTTGGATCCAAATGCCTAACCTTAATAGATCGTTGCAAGGTGGTTATAACAGTGTTTTCAGAGTTTATCAACGCATCAACTCCCATGAGCACCTTTACTGAGAAGCTGTCCGTGTCACACCCCAATGCTTCAATCACATATAGGAATTTATTAAAAAAGACATAACTAAATCGGACACCCGGTTAAGAGAAGCGATATCAGCAGAACTGCGACTCACACTCACTCTACTTTACTTAGCCACTGGGGACAGCATCAAATTAATAACGATGTTTTTTTAGAATAGAGCTGTCCACACCGAGAGGAATAATTTGCACCACTTGTGAGGCTATTTGGAATCGCTTGCGTGCTACTTATCTGGCAACTCTATATACTGATGATGCCTGTCTCGATATCGCCAAAGGGTAAGATATTATAAACAATTGTTCATTTTCTCAGTTAAATAAATAACTTTTCTCTCAGTTAAATGAAAACCATTGTTTAGAAAAGTGCTATTTAGTACCTGCTAAATTATCATGGATGATGAAACACTGATTTTTATCTCAAATACTTTAGTTCTTCACATCTATTTATGTATCATGTAACATAATGTCTCAACAATGTATTGACAGTTGACGCTATTCCTGTTACAGATATGAGCAAATATGCACTATTATATTATTAAGCAAAATATATTTACTATTATTATATTATTAAGCAAAATGTTTTTATTAATATTATATTATCAAGAAAAATATATTTAGTAAGTTTGTAATAAAAATGACATCATAATATAAGGGTGTTCGTTCCATTTCTCAGTGTGGGCAGCACATACACTTCTGGGAAACTTACATCCCTTATCTCCCTAATAACAAGCTCTTGCTCCAGCTCTTCTTTAATGAAGTGAATGTCTCTGGCCACTTCTGCCCCAAAACTGTTAAGTCGATTTTCTTAATTCATTGAATCAAAACGTTCTTGTTCGAGTTCGACTTCGGCACACTTCATCTTCTTACTCTTCGATAAAGGGGGAGCTTGGGGGTGTTTGAGAGGCTGTTGTGAGTTAGGAGATGCTAGTAAATGGGCATTGTACGTCACCGTTGTTCGCAGCAGCTACTTCCTCTAATCTACTGATCATGCTCGTAGTACTACAATGACAAAGCATATTTCATTAAATTTTTCGGTGTTAACTTATGCATGTGTATCTATTTACAAGCACAAAATAATTTATTGCAAGTACTGAGCATGCATGGGAGGCTGACAACAGCTGCCATAGATTAACATTTCTGTCACTCAGTATAGGTAATGGTCCAGATATCCAACTGTAGTTTATATTGGCAATCAGATTATAACTAAAAGTCTATATCAACTGCAAAGGTGTCTCCATTAAGTAACCTTGGTCGATCAACATGGTCTTTAAGCCATTTCATAAATGGAAACCATTTCCACTTCGGATCTGGGCAGGCAGCAGCGCCAGATTTCTGTGCTCTATCCTTTTCAAACACACATTTTCTAAACTTATCTCGCAGCGACTTCCATTGCTGCTTGGCTTTTGTTACTAAAACAAATAAATATTAGTTACATCCTGTTTAAGAAAGCTACATTAAATTATCTGATTACAGTCACCCCCCCCCTGGCCCGCAACAGTCATGTTGCCGATCTACTTAGTATAGTTAAGTACAATGGAGCCGTTTTCATAATAAATAATAATTACTTATCATTCTCAATATGGCCGACTTTCACCACGATTGCTTCCCAATGTTATATTTCATGTGTGAGTCTTTGTAGCTTTTGTGTGTGGTATCATTAAACACAAGGTTTTCTCTTATTAATTTGATAAAAAGTTCAATGTTTATTTTATGTGTGCTCTACCTCGTGGGGAAAGGATCTATCATGGGAAAAGAAAGCAACCAATCAAAATGCACCTCACTGGCGATAAAGTTGTGTAGAGAAAGTCTAGCGTTATCGCTCTGCGTGAACTCGCTGAGCAGATTTTAGTGCAGATTAGTGCTGCACAGCAGCTAAATATCACCTAGTGTGATTTCACCTTAATAGTGTATTACTCCTTGTTAAGTTTGGGCATTTTTAAACTGCCATAGTGTTTCATGTCAGAGCTTTAAATGTTATGTAATTGTCTCTCAGTAAGTGTTTAACTGTTGTTGTTGACTCTCCAAATGTTAGATTAGTGATCATCATCAGAGTAATCTTTTTATGGTTACATAATGTGTTTACAATCTACATGAATAGTTATCACATGTTATTGTTGATTCAATAGGATAGTTAAGTGGTTGTAGAATCAATTACTATTAGTTACATGCTATGAACTTTTGAGCTTCGAAAGTTGTGGCTTTGATGGTTGGAATGAAGAGGACATATTTACATAATACACAGGAGTGGTTGCACAACTCGTAATTATTTGTAGCTGAGTTTACATGCTACGAATAAATCTTTGCACAACTCTGCATTTTTTATATTAGCTTGTTGCTCTTTTAGCTACAGCGGGGTACAAATTTTCTATTGTGGCTGACATGATTAAAATGTCAAAGCATGTGGGAAATTTTTCTTTCAAATTCAGAGTTGATAATTTTTTTTGTAGTTTATATTTTTAAAACGTTTGCGTTAAAAACAGAGCTGCGTAGGGATGCTGGAAAAAAAGTTGTCAATGAAGACAATAAAAAGCCAACATCTGATCGCAAAAAATTAAGCAATAATATGTATATTGCTGTTTACATTGCATGCAGTACTTCGTTGTTTGATACAATTTTTTCATAAATATCCTCTTTGAATCGGAGGTTTGAATTGCTTCGAATAATTAAATATGCGACGTTTGAAACCATTTACATGCTACAAAAAACAAAAAATTAGTATCATGTAACACTAGTGATTTGCATCTGTTATCAGGCCCATTTAGACCCTCATTCACCCCAGCATTATGATAAATTGTTTTCACAGCTTAAGTTGCTGCATTATTTCTGACTTACATGTATCGTAAAACCTCCATTTTAGTGCCAGTGTGTTCTATTTTCTAACCATTTTATTATAGTGGCGGTCAACTAAAATGTCTTTCAAATAGAGGCTGGTATTGTACACGTATGTTTCAAACTTCTCGTCTAATTTTTTGAAAAGTTAAATTTGATTCTTTTATGGGCGAGGCGATGTTGCATATATTCTGCAATCTTTTTTTTGGCCAGAGCAACATTAACCTTTTTAAATGCAATAAATCTGCTAACTTACTTGCAAACATTTTTAGATCGCTAAATAAATGTGCATGAAGAAACAACTTTACAAGTTGATATTTACCCCTTGAATTTTACCTATGAGTATATTGTAGCTTGTGCTCTGCTTTCACGATTGTGGAAATTTTTATTTTGCTATTGATTATAAATTTGAAAGCTTGTTTCAATTTGAAACTATATTTAACAATGTTGCCTAAAAGCTATTTGCACTCATTGATATGTTTGCTACAGCTTACAGCCAAACTGGCTTTTTATGAGCAATAGAATAGGTTATAAGTGTCATATTTGGCCATCTCAAATAGTTTGTAAGAAAAAAAAGACAAACTGTCATAAACAGGTACTGCTTGCACATTTATGACTTACTATGCAACAAGAATAGCTTAATAATATACAAACGGTAATGTGTCTGTATATTATAAGCTGTCCCAGTGTTGACAGTGTCAAAATTTCATATAATTTTGACACTGTCACAAACTTCATGAATCTGATTTGAATCCAATCTACCGTAAAAACTCTAATGAAACTTTATGGCGCTCTATTTTTCAACCCTTTCTCTATAGTGGCAGTCAATTGGAGGCGGCGTTTAAATAAAGGCTGGCGGTGAATTTTTCAAATGACTAGTCAGAATTTTCAGAAGATGAATTTAGTCCTATTACCGGCAAAGCGAATGTCGCCTATATTTTGCTCTCTCTTTCCGGTGGAGCAATAGTAAACCTTTTGGATGCAAGAATTATGTTAACTTATTTCTAACTTGTCAAAGAACTCATCATAAATATGCATCGAGAAACCAAAAAAAATCTTTACCAGTGGATATCTATTGCTCGCAATTGACCTGCAATGGTATTATAGCCTGTGTCCCTCTTTGCAATTTGTTGCCACTTTAAATTTTTAACTCATTATAAACTTGAAGACGTATTTACATTTAGCTGCATAAAAACTCATTGCATTCATTGATATGTTCGCTACAGTTTACAGACAAAACTAGTTTTTTATGTGCAATAGAAGAGGAGTTACGAGTTCCGATAAATTGTATGATCAAATTACTGAATTGATGCAATCAAATAAAATATTATAAATTTGTTAAATTTATAAGTTACATAATGATAATCTACCAGATGCTACAAATAAATATTCATAAACAAGTGGCATAAACGAACCATTCTTATATTATACACTGAAAAAAATTAACGTTTTTGAAACAAAAATATTTCCATCGTTTGCTTGGATAGCTACATTCTGATTGTTGCTTTTGATGGAGCGAACATGTAGTGATCCAACACATTCCACAATGTTTTCCGGATTCAATTTTTTTTCTGCACTTCCGAAATAGTCGATATTAGTAACCAAACAACTTTTGGCAAAGTAAAACTTTTATGCGCTGCTTTTCGCACAAATGCAACACGTAAAAGTTTGCTCACTAAACATAGCCTTAGGCCCAAGTCTTGCAAACTGTTTTTATACCCGTGTTATTCAAAGTATTAAGACCACATTAAACAAAGAACTACTATTACCTTGAGACAGTTATTAGTTATTTCTATGGCTTTGGTTTTAAAGTTCCTCTACCATAGAAAATTTAAACCCTTTTTCTATCTATTTAGTTTATTTCGAAGTAGAAAAACCGCATTAAACAAGAAACTACTATTAGCATGATATCGTTATTAATTATTTCTATGGCATTGCTTTTAAAAATCATCTACGATTGTACATTTAAACCATTCTTTGTATATATGTAGGTTACTTCAAAGTAAAAAGACTGCATTGAACTAGGAATTGCTATTACCCTGACACCATCATTGGTTATTTCTATGGTGTTGTTTTAAAGGTTTGAACAAAAAAAAGTGAAAAGATTTGGAGTTGGACAACGAAAGAACTGATTGTTATTGATGTAAACTATTAATTATCAATTATTAGTTTACATCAATTGGTTAATAAAAATCCAAGATAGTCAAAATGGCGGTAACATGGAGGTGATGTTGAGATAGAGATGGGGTTCAATTAGATGCTTTACGGTAATTCAACTTAGTTTACAAGTTTAATTCCTTAACAGATAAGTCTCCAGGCATACAACAAATTTGATGTTTGAGGAAAATCCTACCAACATTTTTTTTTGGTTTGAGATACGAGACAAGGTTGAGGTACGCAAATGCAAGATGACTTCTGACGGGACGGCTAGATGGCTGAGTATGTAAGACAAGAGAACAGCTTTGTTTTCTTTTATTAGTCAGAGCAAAACAATAACATTTGATAAACTGAATTGGGTAATAGGTTGTTATGAGAAAGAGGAGAGAAAACATATATGAGAATTTTAGAATGAACCTTTAATCAAACATGAATGAAGAAATACAGATCGGAAATCTTATCATATAAAGTGAATATACATGTATACATACAGCTCTATGTGTCAGTAGAAATTTGCATCCCAGTGATTAATTGTGTGATAGTGAAGAGCACAGCATAATGATCTACAATTACTAAAATTGAAGCAAAAATTTGAAAATCCATAAGGGTAGTAAAGGGAATATATGCGACCAAATATGTATTCAGGTATTGGTCATACGACAAATAAAGACAAGTTTCTCAGCTTTCTCTGTCCCCAGACTATTTCTGACTTTTGAATTGACAAACCCGAACATAGAGAATATTCACTCAATGTTAGTGGTAGAGATGACTTTTCAAACCACAAAAACTTAATTGTTAAACTGAATTCTAACAATCCAACTACTATGGCTTACACCCACTAAATGAAATATTAGCTTACGAACCTAAAGCTTTTGCCCTAAAAGGATTTTATTTTTTTATTTCTAAATATAAGCAATCTTCTCTCACTGGCCAGACTTAAGAAATTTTCATTCACTATTAGAGATGATGATATGATTGGTATATTTCCCACGGTTCCATATATTTCACCGGTAAATGGATAATCATATAACTTGATAAAAGCAATTGAAATGAAATTCGCAACTTCATAGTTTTGCAAAGATTTCATGTAGTTGCAACTTGAACTTTACCACAATTTTACTATTACAGCTGATAATTACATAGCATTGTATTTCGACTACACATGAGTTACTAAGAAAATAAAATATTATGTTTATCACAAAATATAATGAAAAAACCATAAAAACCGGCTTTTTTGGCCGGTTTTATTGGCAGGTTTAAATCAAGTTTAAACTGTTTAGTTTAAAACTTGGGTTTAAGCCGAGCCTGCACTAAGTTCAATGTGATGTATTGTTAAAACTCATTTTTTATTGGGTATATAATAAGCGCACCCTCTTCCTCAAACACAGCTGCTAATCGCTGCCTCTTGTCTCAAAGGTGAGAACTATGAGAACAGTAATGTGCATAATATAGTTACATTTTATTCGGGATTGTATCCATTAGACAGAGGGAGTACTGATAGAGTAATTTTACAGCGATTACATAACATGTTTACTCTTTGCCAGGATAATAGTCTAATTTTTATGTTGATCCAATAGGCCAGGGAGGATAAGTGTTTGTCATAAACTAGAGCTAGGAGACGGTTTATATTGAGCATTTTATTGACCTTTCGTTTCATGTGATAATACCACATGTCAAAACAATAACCATGTCGAGTATGTCATCGAAATAAAGGGATTCCGAACTACAGCGTATTCGTGATGGCTTCGATTAATTGTTCATTTTCGAGCTTTTATGAGCTTGTAATCATGTTTCCACATATTTTGCACCTACAACACGGCAGAGTAAGACGTGGTGAATCTTTTGATATCAAATAACTGGAATGTAAACATTTTTGCAAGTCAATCTTTAACAATTTTGGATGAAATTTCGTTTCACTGATTCATTTATGCTACCGATTGCAGCAAAAACTGTCTTTTGTACATACAAAATGTATTGTGTTATGAGCCTCTATTTTTTTAAGCCTGGTGTAAATAATTGCCTCACAGTTATAAAACAACTCAAATACCTGCAAATGTATTAAACAAATATTAACAACCGGTCAAATGTTAAAAATAAATACTAATGTATATTGGTTAATACCCTAGGACACTTATGTATTCGCCTCATCTAACTTTCTAATTTGATGTCAATGCATACTCATTAGTAGTGTTATCGTTTGTTGGGGACATCAATCAATGCAGTGAGCACCGCGTGTTGAAAGCAAATCAGACACACTGACACTCGCAGTATTACACAAGCAGCATGGCTCGGGAAAGGTTTGGATTTATCACTGACACCTCTTCAATAACTTGTAATGGTTCAGAAGATGAGGCAATAGAGAAAGAGTTAGCTCTGATAAATAACACTAACAAAAAAAGGAAGAGAAGAAGTTATAATAACTACACAAGGTGCTAGTATCTGTAGCTGTAGTATTACTACCAGCTGTATCATGTATGCATTTGTTTACAACTTGTAATTACTGTAATAAAGATGTTCAGCAATTATTAGCAGCAGTTGAGTGTTTGGGAAAACGTTAAAATTAATACCTATACACAACACCATTGATCGTTAAAATTAAAAAACATTAATATAAAAACAAGCTAAATTGTGACAAAAACGTTAAAATTTTCAGCGTAATTAAATTCCATTCAACAGTAGTCCGAGAAACAAATGGCATCAAGCGATCACATTGCATTATCGATCTCAGCCATACAATTCTACCTGCAGTTCACAATTACAAACTAGTCCCAAGATGAAAAATTTTTCTTACCGGAAAACCGAACCTGTGAAATATAATTATGTTTGTTCCACTGCATTTATTTTCTCATCATTATATTTTCGCACCCATCAGAGTTGCGAAAATAAGTTGCAGTGAAATTTTATTCTGTGTGCTACTCACAAATCTAAATACTAGCGAAATATAAGTGTCCTAGGGTAAATGGGCAGGGCGATGATCCTGCCTTGCTATTCGAAAGCGAGGGACATATGCAATCAATATTTATAAAGGTTTTAGACTCTAATATACACCATTTGAAAAAAAGTTCAGCTTTGTTAGATTCAGCTTTATTTAAAGAAAACTATTTGAAGAGCTTTCATTAGGTCTACACATGTATATGATGCCTAAGTTGTTTTAAAAACATGAAAAGACAACTTGAAAATTCTTCCCTTCCAAATTTTCAACTTTAAATCCTTGTAACACATTTCTTGAAGAGAAAACTAGTGTGATCGATGCTGCTGATCATGCAAAATATAAATACAAACTTGGCAGGTTTTTTATTGTGGTAACTAAATCTCTGAACAAGAAACACTGGTTTTCTCAATTTTTAAATAAATCAATTTTGTGAGTTTTGCCAAAATAAAATTATGATTCAAACCAACAAATACATTCTTTGATTTTTGTTCTGCAAACCTTGCAACTCATATTTGTGCCGCCAGAAATATTGCGTTGAAAGTAATTCAAGTTTTTAATTGAGATTCTGTCCATCTACTCGATGAATTGTTATCCTGTTGCAGCATACGGTTTGAGATACATGATTGTAACATGCACTTCTCTTTGTTGGTCTTACATAATTAAAGACACTTTAAGGTCTCGACAGTTGCTATTCTCTTTATACACAAATATAACCTACTGTCTAGTATCAATGTTGATATCTTGCTTATTTTTAGGCTTGAAGGTGTGACATTAAACCTGGTTTATTTTGGCTTGGAAAACTTTATGCTGCCATATAAGTCAAGGAATCAATGGATGTGAAATTTAGGATTATCTGCAATTTGATGTTGAATACATTTGTTTGGCTAAGCCTTGCCTGCTAGTCCATTTGTAAGAGCTGGAATTATCGCTATTGCTACCGAGTTGGTACAAGTTGTGAATTTTGATTGCCATGATGAATCTCTTCATTTTATGTTATTGCTGAAAAATAATGTAATTTGCTGGTTAACTTTCTGCCTGCTACTCACTCGCTGTTAGTTTTGTGCAGTTAGCTGCTTTTCTAATTCATTGTCCCACCTTGTTGGGATATACCATTAATTGAGAATCTTACGCAGATGACACTGCGGTTTTATTATGTATCCGCTATATGGTATTCATTTGTATGGTCTGAATTTTGTTCATGTAGCTTGTGTGGCTTGTCTTTATTTTTCTTGAGAGTGTTTATCTGTGCCATTTTATGCTTCACTGCTCAGCTTACTTTACAATCATTAAGTGTCGGTTTCATTGGTTTGAATAGTCTACAATTTTAGCAATGGGTACTTATTGATTTTATTTTGCCTTTTATTTGAGATCTTGCAGGACCAATATTGGTTTTTCTGATAATACAATAAAAGATTAAGGTCAAGGCTATGAATGTTACTTAGTAACATAACAACATACCTACCTCGTTCTCAGGTAGACGAGTAATAACTTACAAGATTACTGCAAAAACATTCAGCTTTTCAACCTATAAGCAAGCTCTATTTATATTGACATCAGGTGAGAGCTTAATAAATCAGTGCCTTAATAAAAAGTGAACTAAATATTTTATTATAGTGACTTATTCTAGTAAAACTTTCCCACTCTTTAACGGATATTTCATAAACTGTAGATATTTTATTAGATACTGTTTCCTATTGTACTAGTGTTCTTGAACTTCCATTTCACCATCATTAATGCCTGCTCAAACATTATGGCTGTATGTCCTACTGCATATCAGTCAATCAGAATATCCAAGATTAAATATAGTTTGTGGTTTCATGTAGTAAACAACAATACAATTTTGTTTTCATTTCAGTCAGCAGATGTAGTAGCTGTTACGTTCTGAAATTCATTTTTGTAGAAGCAGTTTATTTGCCCCTACATCACACCGCGACTGGGTCGATTGCAGACGAGTTGTCTGAAAGATGAGCTAATAGAAAGTCGTTTGTTTATACTACAAGCTTACTTATACACTGTGAGTAATGTTCTTATTCGTGGCAATCAACTTAATGATGGATTAGTTTGTCATCTTTCTTATGAACTTTATCAGGTCTGTTCAACTGAAACTTACTGATAATCAAAATTTTTTTCAACTTTCATGTACCTTTGCTCCTAGAAACTCTTTTGAGCTACTAAAGTAGTTATTTGTGCAAATAGTTCTCTTCGTAGAACATAAATAATTCTACCTACTCGGCTTGTGTAAATTATTAGCAGTAAACCTCGTGTTGCCCAAAACGTATGTCCCATATGATTACCAATGCCCATTTGCATTCATTCATCTATAGATTTGTGAAACCATACTAATAGAGTTAGGAAAAAAGGTTTTACCACATGTGAATCGACCATAGAAGTTCATTTTCTCAGCTAAGCTCGCTACCACTGGACTATCTCTCCCCACTGAGAATAACTGTGCAGATAGTTAGTACACATGGTAATCTGTTACATCACCTGGGAATGTCTAGGTACTAGTAATGCATAGTAATTATATACAGTGGTGATACAAATTATGGAACCGCCTTTGAGTTTTAATACATAATGCGCTATAATGGCTCTCATATTAGTTATATTCAGTCCAGATATGGAAAGTTATACATCATTAGAAAAGAAATTTTATCCGCTTTCACATTGTTTAATTTTGTCTGCATCCAAACATAATTTCATTGCTAGTGCAGTTGAAGGTGCAACTAGTCAGGGTTTCTCATAACAAGTCACTTTTTTCGAAAACAGTAGTCTGGTGAATGATGCCTAAAATTTCTAAGTTCTTTGATCAGCTCAGGTTAACAATCATCTAAGACAACAATTGCATTGAGTGAGACGTTGCGCATTACGCAACGTAACCCAAGTAGTTTTGAAAAGTCCTTCTGCTCTCAGTAAAAGTCGTTCTAATAACTTCATCATCACGCTTCAACATCTCACGAAAGAAAAGCGTGCTGTAATAATTCACTTTCATCAGCTAGGGAAGTCACAGAGGGAAATTGCAAGGAAGGTAGATTGCTCTAAGAAAGGTGTATTTACAACAATCTGCAGATGGAAGGAACCCGGTCAAGTTGAAGAAAGGGCTGGTGGGGGAAGGAAAAAGCTAGCAACAGATCGAGTGACCAGATGCCTAGTGAGACTTTCTTTGGTTGATAGACATCTAACCAGTCCTGTACTAGCCAGAGAGTTAAAAGAATCAACAGGTACAGAGTTAGCACCATCAACTGTTCGCAAATCATTGAGAGATAATGGTTTACAAGGCTGTAAAGCTCGTCGAAAACCTTTGTTATCATCTCGACAAAGAAAAGCTCGTCTACAATGGGCAAAAGATCATGTGAATTGGTCACCAGAAGACTGGAGAGCAGTATTATTCAGCGATGAGAGAACATTTGCTGTGCAAAATCACTCTGGCAACAATTATGGAAGAAGGAGACCTGGTGAAGAGTTTAAACCAGAATGTATTTTACCTACGATAAAGCATCCCACCTCAGTAATGGTCTGGGGTTGTTTCTCCGCTGCTGGTTCTGGTAGATTAGATTTTGTTGATGGTATGATGAATGCAAAAAACTATTGTGGAGTACTGCAAAGTGTGATGATACCATCTGCTAGAAGTCGGTTTGATAGAGAGTGGCTGTTCCAGCAAGATAATGCTCTATGCCACACAGCCAGAAGAGTAAAGAAGTGGTTTGCTGACTATAATGTTAACACTCAGACTTGGCCTGCTCAGTCACCAGACCTTAACCCAATTGAAAATTTGTGGAGCAGAATAGGCAATCTCGTAACTAAAGACAAACCCACTAATAAAAGATTGATGGAGCTTATTGCGCAATCCTGGCATCAAATAGTGACACCTGAAAAGCTTCAGACGCTGACAGATAGTATACCCAAGCGCTGCCGAGCAGTGATTGACAACAAAGGCTGGCCAACCAAGTATTGATCATCTTAAGGACCAAAACAGCTCTTTTCAAAGCTACTATACTTTGTCTTTAAGTTAATTCACAATAAAAGCCATTTCAAAGAAAAGAAATATGTTATTTTATGACTTTTGGTCAGACACTATTTAATAGAAATAATAACTGTACAGTAACTCTTCGACAGCTTTTAGTAAACCTCTAATAATTTTTTTATAGAAAATACGATGTGGTTTTAATATAAGTTTATCAAAAAGCCAACATTGCGACGAATTCAATAATATATAATTTTTTTTAGTTATGTAGAAATTTGATTGTAGAAAAAACAAACACAACTCGGAATTCATTACTATGTAACGAAAATTAGAGGCGGTTCCATAATTTGTATCACCACTGTAAGTCTAAAGACAATAGATCAAGCATCATGTATTAGTCATGTGATGATGTCAAGCCATACGATTGATGCTGACAATAGGCTTGATTTGCTCGTTGTTTTAATTTGGCAATTAAATCTTTCGTCAAGTAAAGGAACCGCCCAATGTGTTAAGCTTGTTTACAAAGACTACCGGTTACTGATTTTATAGCCTCACCTTCATTTATCTCCTACTTTGTAATGATAATTCAGAAGTGAATAAAAAATGAGAAAGGCTTCCAAAAAAGAATATAAAACAATTGAATAACTAAAGTCACTAATAAAAATTATAATTGGGAATAATAATTTTACCTTTAATCTCAAATTTGCTGTTTCGTCAGTTTAATAGCTAACATGGTGCCCTTTAAACAATATCTGGACAACTGAGAAGTATGCTCTTTGGCCAATAGCCAATAAAATATTGTTTCACTGTCATTACGCTATATCATTGACTCAGCAGTGTAGACCTCTAGCCTCGTGCCAGATATTACCTTGTAATCATATTACTGTGGTGAAGTACCTGTACTGCTAGCATTGCATTAAGCTTTTAAGGACTGACTGCACATTGATGAAATGCAGTAGCCATGTACATAGCCATGTGCATGGCTGCCTGCACAGTAGCCATGTGCAGTAGCACTATACATTGATGAAATGCAGCAGCCATGAATAGTGTAAATATTTACAGTGCCGGCGCCATTTTACTACTAAACGGCGCATTGTGTTGACATATATATATATATATCAAGTGCTGAGCATTGACCTGAGTTGGTAAGAGGCCGTAATGTCTCTGCTGGATTTTTTGTACCATTGCATGAGTATCACCACGATATTTATTACTGGATACAAATCATCGGATATTTGTGATAGAAATAATGTTGATGATATTGAAGTACTTTTTAAGAAATATTGTCAGGATGTTTATTTTCAGCGAATCATCGAAAAGTTTCGATACTGTTCATATTGCTATATTTGGCTAAGATTCATACGCGCCAGCTATCATAAATTTTATCACAAGCTAGCGTTGTTATCGCCCTTTTGAACTCATTTTTCTCAACGTTCAGCCTATTAAACATCCTGTAACAAGCTACGAGCAATGTTTAATAGCTTATTTACCTTCCATAAAAGACAGATTATTTTGAAGGGTGAATTTAGATAATAATGAGTTTTAAGACACCGTATAAAACTAGATCGGACTAAACATCCTAAACTTACTACTACTAAAACTAAAACTACTAAAACTACTACCTAAAAAGCTAGGTTATGTCATGTATTTAAGGACGGAGCTTGTAGTGTCATTTGCGCGATTGATATTGAAACCCTGTTAAAAAGCTTTCATGACTTTGAAAGTTAGTGGACCAGTCTTTATTTTGAGTACAAAATCGGAATCCGCGTGTCTGATCTATCTTTACGAAAGGAAGAATGCCATTTGTGTCAGTTGTGGTTCAAGGTAGATCGAATGAAAGTTAGTAGATTACTAAAGGGTTAAATTTGTGTTGTACACCGAATGAAACATGCATCAATATTTTGCTTTCATATATACACTCTTACCTCAAAATACGAGTGTTCAATATTGTGGCAATTTCAAGACACGAACAAAATTCCGAGCAACTCTTTGCATTGAGATACAAGACAAGTTTGAGATGCAAAATGGCTTTTGATACACCTGCTATGTGGCCAAGTATGCAAAAAGTCACTTATAAGAACAACATGGCTTCATCATTTTTATTGAATCAGTTTTGAAATTGGTGTAAAATGCCGGCTCATGTCACATTGGTTACCATGTTACAATGACCTGATTTACCCACTCACAGTTGCATCAGTTTTATCTCCACCAATTTAGACCAATTGGCTGGTTTCTAAGCGACACATTGACAGCTCATTGCTGATCTGTCACCAACACCTGCTTACAGCAGCGATGTGTTTAATTGGTATGCTTGGTGAAGCCCCGACCAAGTGACTTACATGTATATTGCTTTATCAGTTTATAATTAATGGTACTTTATGCGTAGGTGAGTCATAGATAATATCTTTTTTAGGAAAGTGTGATTTGTTATTTTTCCTGATTGTCTGAGAGCTACACTTACATGTAAAGTCGATGAAACTACTATGGAACAGTAGCGTCTGGGGTCTAACAGATAGCTTTAGAATATAATTACAACATCTTAAAATTCTTACGAATTAGGACTCAAAAGTTGCGATAGATCAAATTATTCAGCCACATAAAACTACTTCAAAGACTAAAAGCCATGGGTAAACATCCTAAATATGCCACAATTTGCTAAATTATACAAGTCTATTTGAGCAAATTTTCTACATTATTTTAACAATGGTGGAGACATAAGGTGGATTCTTATAAAATGTAATTTATGTAATAATGCGATTGACAGTGCTGATGCACTGCTGGTTCTTCAGATGTTTACAACTTATTGTGCTTTTTGATGATCAGCATTAAAGGAATTTACAATTTCACAAGAAAATCAAATATTCGTTGCTTTGGTAAGGGTGTACAAAAATACACATGTTCCATAGCATGTTCAATGGCATGTTCCAGCAATGTTTAGGAAAGTTAGTTTGGAATGTTTGTGCATGAGCGTCCATATAACTTTCAATTGCAATGTGAAATATGGGGCAAGATAATTTTTACCTTGTTTGTTATTGTTTGTTTGTTAGTTTATTTTCATCATAGAAATAGACGCACACAAAGACATAAACTAACTAAATATACATATATGAATAAGCAATCATACTACAATAGGGAGTGATGAAGGCCCATGCGTGCAGTAGCAGGGCTAATCCAAGTGCAGGTGCCCGAGTTGACAATTTTCCTAAAATTAATGTAAAAATGTTCACATATTAAGACTTAAAGCCATCTCAATGAGTCAAGCAGATGCCTCTTTGAGGCAATCCTAAAAATATTTGAATTTTCAATGTACCTGTTCCATATTGGTCAGTCAATCCAAATACTGGACAACTGGTAAGTTACCTGTCGATGTCCAGCTGTAGATGTAGACTTAAGGTAAGGTAAGGCATAAGAAGAATAACGAGTAGCATAAGATTGTTGTTGAATATGAGTGTCAGAGTAGAATGATGAATGAGCGAGAATACCTAAACGGAGTTTGTATAACTCTTTAATTGGAAGAACATTAGCCTTTTTGAACATATCAACTGTGTGGTCTTTGAATTTTTTATGGCAAATTATACGCATTAGACGCTTCTGAATCAGAAATATTTTATTCAACTGACACTCTGCAGCATTGCCCCATGCTTCTAAACAATAAATTAGTTTACTGTTTATTAAACTGTTGTAAAGCAATATCAAAATGTCAGTTGGAAAATTTTGAGGCTTTGAAACTAGTTATACCCAAATTTTTATGCAGTTGACTTCTCAAATAATCAATATGAGAAGACCAGTTTAATGAGTTGTCAATAACTACTCCTAAGAATTTCACAATTGTAGCATTATTTATTGGCCTGCAGTTGATACTTATATTTTGGCTAAGTTTGAATTTATTTTGATGATTTTTGATTATTATGAAATTTGTTTTACCCTAGGACACTTATATTTCGCTAGTATTTAGTTTCGTGAGTGGCATACAGAGTAAAGTTTTGCTGCAACTTAATTTCGCAACTCTGATGAGTGCGAAAATATAATGATTTAAAAATAAATGCAGTAGAACAAACATAATTATATTCCTCAAGTTCGGTTCGCCTGTAAGAAAAAAATTTCATTTTGGGGCTAGTTTGTAATTGTGAACCGCAGGTAGAATTGTATGGCCGAGATCGATAATGCAACTTGACTGTTTGCAGCCATCTTTTTCTTGGACTACTGTAGAATAGAATTTAATTTCGCGGAAAATTTTAAAGTTTTTGTCACACTTTGGCTTGTTTTTATATTAACGTATTTTTATTTTAACGATCAACGGTGTTGTGTATAGGTATTAATTTTAACATTTTCCCAAACACTCAATCGCTGCTAATAATTGCTGAACATCTTTATTACAGTAATTACAAGTTGTATACAAATACCTACATGATACAGCTGCTAGTAATACTACAGCTACTAGCACAGTGTGTAGTAATTATAACTTTATAAATTTATCAGAGCTAAGTCTTTCTCTATTGCCTCATCTTCTAAATCATTACAAGTTATTGAAGAGGTGTCAGTGGTGAATCCAAACCTTTTCAGAGCCATGCTGCTTGTGTAGTACTGTGAGTGTCAGTGTGTCTTATTTTCTTTCAACACGCGGTGCTCACTGCATTGATTGATGTCCCCAACAAACAATAACGCTGCTAATGCGTGTGCATTGACATTAAATTCCTATCATTATAAATCATTATTAATGGGAAAATAATCATAATTAATATCAAAATAATAACGTAATAAATTTTGACAGTCAAATTATTTTGTTGGTTTATATTTTAACGATGCCATAGTGGTCGTTAAAAACGTTAAAATAAATGCCGTTATAAAATTCTATTCTACAGTATCAATAAACAAAGCTTTTTAATTTCGTGTCTTCGCTCGTTCGTTATGATAGTTCAGTTTCGCTCGTGAAATTTTTGCAAAAGGATGACTCCGCGAAAACCCGAAAGTTAGATGAGGCCAATACATAATGGTCCTAAGGTATCAATGTTAGGAGTTTGTTTGCAGTAAACCAATTTCGAACTCTATCTAAAGCTGAATTGATTTGGTGGATATTATCATTTAATTTTTTGTCAGTAAAAAACAGATTTGTATCATCAGCAAACAAAATAGTAAAGAAGGGTTTCGGATAATAAATTAAATAATTTATATAGAGAAGGAACAATGTAAGGCCAAGGATAGAACCTTGTGGAACCCCACATTTGATTTGTTGTGATTCTGATAGAGGAGATTTATTTAGATATTCTGACTGAGTTCTATCAAAAAGGTAACTTTTAAATATTTCGACAGTGCTACATGAAAAATTATAAGCTGTGAGTTTTTGAAGCAAAATAGAGTGATTTATGGTGTTGAAAGCCTTTGAGAAGTCAATAAAAATACCTAGGACTAGTGCTGCACGATAAAACGATATCGCACGATAGGTGTCGATTTTATGTGAGACGATATCATTTTGGCGCGTTTTGTAGGTCGATTCTGTAATTGGGTATATCAACGTTTTCGATATCATTTCAAGACGATAAATATCTTTGTTTAATTGGCAGAAGCAACATCGATTATCGCCGGCCTTCGTGACTCAATATTGGCACAGCACTAGTTCCTGAAAACCTACTTACCAGCAGGCGAATTTCCTTTATAAGAATCCTCTAGAAACGGACCGGCTAGGTAGAACAAAAGTTTCATAAATAAAGCTCAAAGAGAAAAGACAACTCCTAATTGTTTTGTATTTGGACACGATTATCGACCTTATATTTATCTCTTTTGCGAAACGCCACAATAATCTATCTCGAAGAAGCATAATTCCCAAGTTTTGATACTGAACAATATTGATAGCTCACAGACCAATATATCGTTTTGGCATAGGGTGTAATATTGCGCAGCACTACCTAGGACAATGGTTTTTTCCATTTAAAGCAGAAAAAGACTGATTTGAGAAATCTATTAGAGCATTATGTGTGCCTTTTTCTTTTTGAAACCCATATTGATGTTTTGTTATTATGCTGTGTCTTTCCAACTGATTCGGCACCTGAGCGTTCACGACTTTCTCAAAAACTTTTGAAAAAAACTGGTAGAATTAATATAGGTCTATAATTGCTAGACACCATTTTTGATCCTTTAAAAAAAAAACCGTAATACCTATGCAATATTCATGTTAGTAGAAACATTGCCAGTGTTAATTGCCATGTTTAATATATAGGTTAGGGTAATGTAAGGTGCAAACATTTTAACAATCTTAGAATCTTCAAATGAATGTCCCAGCAATGCTACTTTAGAATGTATGGATGTAAACATCCATATAACATTGGCTTGCAGTGTCCTCAGAACACTCTTGTGCAACATAATTTTAAACTTTAGGGGAATACACAATGTCCCAGGAATGTCGTTGTTAGTTAGGTACTTTGTAATTAAACCTGTCTTTTAACCAAATACTTATCAAAATACAGTTATTCCTGCTCTGAAGATGATGCCTAAAAAAGGCTGGGGTTCAACACAAGGTGTATTTACAGTCAGCAATTTAGTCAGTCAGTCATTCACAAAATTTTTAACAGCTGATTAAAATGGTGTTGCAATGAAATGAATGAACTGAATTTATTTATTTTCATTCAATCAAATAAGATACTTGCATATCCACAATGCTTTCTTAGTAATAACAATACTTAAATAGAAGTAATCATTCTTAGAGAATGCAGTGATGTTTGGAATAACTAAACTTCAGGAAATATTTTCAGGCGCTTACAATTGACCAAGGTTTGGTCACTACCTTAGTTTTAGTTCCTTGTTTCCTTTAGTCAAATTGATCATTCCCCTATTCATAACAAAAACATTTAACTTATGTAGGTATACATGAAAATATTTTGAGACGTCTGCAACAATTCATACTCATGACAAGTTGTTGAATAAAGCCTAAATACAATACACACTCATAAAATGTGCATGGTCAGTTTTAGGAACATTTAAGTTACAGGGAGTACGTGTTACAGGGAAATGCCGGAAAACTGTTTAATCTATTTTAAGGTCTTTTCAAACTCACCTATTTAACCCTCGAAAATGGACAAAAACTAAAAGTACTTTTTTAATTTGCTAGCTTTACAGTAACTGATGTATGATTGGTTTGTGGCAATGACTATTCTCTTCTTTCTTTTCATATTCAGTCGGATTCATGATTGTGATGGATTTACAATAAATCAAGGAGATCGCACACATTCAATGTCAATGCAAATGAAATCTTTCACTTTCTTTTGTCGACAGCAACCAATTTTTTCATTGTTGTAGAATAGAAAAAACAAAATTACATTATATCTTTCCTGTAATAAGATTGGTGTCCTTCTGCATGCTAGTCTATCCGTTGCCACGTTTTGTGGTTAGGATAAATGATACCTTTCAATGAAACTCCAATTCATGAAATTAGCTTGATAGACCGACACTCTAACATCTGCACTAATCGATTTCATTTAAGTATTTCACAATGATTGTGCTGCTTTACTTATTTTATTTCATTGGCACACCTAATAATTGCTCATGACTCTCTAGATTGCTATGGTTTTACACGGTAATTAATGGTACTATATGTATTGAAGACAACCTTGTATGTTGTTTTTTCTCACAAGCTTGTCAAGGAAGAAAATGATATTTTCGGGCTGAATAGGAGACTCTTGCTAGTCAAATTGAATTGGCAAACTTGCTTCGTTTTAACGCTGTACTTCATATAGAATTCTTTAAATAACACAAAGAAAAACACTTTACATAAGTTCATTACATTATGCGGAATTTGCATTATAGGAAGTGAACATCATAGAAGCTTTCCCTGTTACAGGACTTTTATACAAACACCCTATTACCAATACATTTATCACTCTGATGTTCAGACTAAAATATGATCATTTATAATGTAGTAGTTAAACCTTATGAAGCATCTAGTCAAGTCTAAAACTGAAGCACTCTATAGAAATATAAAACTTTTTTTGCTTAGGCTGTGAGCTTTGATGTTGGGAATGCTGCTACTGTTCAACATATATAATTTTAACTTAACAGAACCGTGTTTGTTAGTATTAAGAGTAGTAAGTATTTACTCTTGTATTTTTGTTATGGTTGGCTAGATGATTGTCAGCAACCATGTTTTGAGAGTATCCGGCAATATACCATAGCGATGCAGTTTGATTTACAATAGGGATGTGGTCTGCTGCAGAATTATTAACACTAGAATTCAACATTATATTTAAATGAGATTCATCACGATTGCTAAAAATGTATACTTTCTGCCACAAATGTCATAAAAAAAACTTTCTGTGTAATGCCATAGACGAAAGACTCGTGCTTGCTGCCTTCAGTTTCTTCTCTCTTTCAGCTAAATAACCGTTCGAAAATTGACCAGGATTTGGCAAACTTTGCAGATAGTATCAGTCAAACGTAGTCAGTATCGTCAAACTTTAGTTAGCTCTGATAAGTTCTGGTGAGTAAGGTAGCTTGTAGCTTTTTGTCTAAAGATAAAACAATTACTAAAATAGTGAACATTAGCACACTTACGACCGATTATGTCATCAGACCTTGACCAGCTTGCTTTTCAAGTTGGATAGCAAGAATGTAGCAAGAATATACAAAAAGGAAAAATCATAGGCAATAAAAGTAGCACCAAGGTTGAGTTTTCTTCATCTCTTTGTAAAGTTTAGAAAGATTCATATACAATTATTTCAGTATACAATACTGATTCATATACAATTATACAGCTTATTTCAGCAATCAGGTGTTTATTCAGAAATTCATAACAATAACGAAACCTTTCAAAGTCAGATATGTTTGCAACTATAATGAAGTTGAGCATAAAATTGTCTACCTTTGATGGTGGATTCTTGAACCTTTTTTAAATATGGATATTATTATTTTATTCTACGGTCTTTTCGTTGGTTAAATACAAATATATTGTTATAATACACGTCTAATTAATGTTATAGTGCAGCTGTAGTTGCTGCAATTAAAACTACCAGCTATCTGTTTCACAGATGATTCTAGCCCTTTCAAGCATGTCATATAAAGTCTACCATATTTCTTAACAAGCTTTGAAAGCAAAAGCTAATTGTGTCAAAACACTCACTGAAAGCATGAATAAGATGATTCAATGTATTCAATTATTGACTTCATGTTTGGGAGTTTTTTTCATGCAAAGGTTTTTGCAAGATTCATTGATCACACCATTTAGTGTAATGATACAAAACATGCTCTGCTTGCTTGCTAGAAATAACATACCTTTTATCATGCAGAACAGCATGTGTTTGTCCTTAAGTAAACATACCGCAAAAATTGCAAGTCTCAAACATTGGGCGTTCCTATATTGTACTGTACATAATCCACACCAGTAACGTTTAAATTATAGGGGTTTTATGTTATAAGAAATTAAGATCAGTAAAATACATGAAAATTGCCAATTCTTTTCCAAAACCTCTTTTGACTCATTCTTTTGGCCACACCTAAAAGAAGAAGTGGACTTAAATTTTCAATTTGTAGGCTATGCTGTAATTGCAGCATTATTAGTTTGCATTATCGACTTTTCCACTTTCTTTGGTCAATCTCACCAGTTTTATAAACCATGATTGCAATTATTTTACAATAAGTTTATGGGGAGCGCATATCTTTGGTGTTTAATTACAACAATATACTTTTTAAGCAGCACAATCTACTTAGCAAAGTAAAACTAATTACAAATATTTTCTCTTTCTACAATACAAAAACCACATTTGGTTATTATAAAAGTGGCACTACCTGTTCATAGTCTAGTTTTATGCAGGGTCAAGATCAGAATAAAAGAGAACTTTGACATCACTTCAACTCGTGACATTGAAATTAGTGAACGGATGCTGTAACACTTGCACCAGTTTATCGCCTTCAAGTATGTATGAAAAGTTGCGCAACTACCCTATTATCTGTTTTGGTGACACATCTGAAAATCTTTCACAACAAACTAAAATATCATGGAAGTTGTATAGTATAGTAGATATAAGATACATCGGTTTTTCTTTCGCAGGTTCGGCGGGAAAAATTAACACTACAATTAAATTTGAGAGCTCGCCTGATTTGACATTTTACGTTATATGAAATGTTTTACGTGGTACGCAACAAAAACTTCACATAAGTTCTTTACGTTATTTGTAATAGACATTATAGAAAATATACATTATAGGAGCGCTCACTGTTTTGCAGCACTAATGAACAAACGTAATCACGAAGCTCACTAAAACCAAAGTCATTCATCGATTCATCATTGGATCGAGAGTTGTGTTCCAAGTAGAATTGTGAACATAAAAATCTAATGAAATCATTTTCTAAAGCATCATTTTAGTTCCAATTCCTGAAGGATATTATCCTCCTATCTTCTAAAGGATTATATATTTCCTACATACCATTACATGAACACAATAAGTAAGGAGTCACTAAACTATGCATACCAGTCTTTTTAGAGCACAGGCTTCAGTAAGAACAATTGGGATGATAGGTAACTGACAATTATCTGCTTAAGAAAAAAGTTTTAAATTGTAGCCAGGTGAAAAATAAAGAAATTTTGATTTCTGAATTTTTGAAATTTAGTATCATCATAACTCCTACCAAATTCTCAAATAAATTAGATTAATACTAATATGTGTAATTAATGATTAGTTGATTAGTCCTGCTATTTGATAAGAAATGGATTTATTTTAATACGTGGATATCACGTCCAAATTTCCCTACTCTGATTAGATGCTCCTTTTGCAAAATTGAAAGATTCTCAATCTGAAATAATTAACAAAGTTTTTTCATTTTTTTGTTCCCAATATACAAATAGCTGCTGTTTGTTCTAGCGATTCAGCTACAAAATTTGAAAACTTCAAATTTGAAAGTCAAAAACTAACTGTGATTATGATGCCAATAGAGGCTAACCTGACAGAATTTGTATTTTTAGTTTTTACAGACCATAATTAAAAATCTACCGGAGCCATGGCTAGCAAAGAGCCAGACCCAAGTTCCTCTGATGACTCTGATAATGCTCAAAAAAATTCACCAGGTATGGTCAGTCATTTGTGAGAACTTGCACAGAATTTCCTTTACGCTAGTTAGACATTATGAACTGCATGTGATTTATTGAAATTGAAATTTAAATCAAATTGCTGACAATAAAGTGAACAAAGCACAACAAAATGAACACCGTAAATTACATGTTAATTGATTGCTAAAGGAGCAACCTAAAAATTAAAGTGAAATTTAGGAGATGAAAAATGATGCAACTTTGATAAAGTGCGTTTATGAAAAAAGCTCAGGCATTACAGTACATATGATTAGGCAATTAAAAGAAAAAGTTCTTCAATTGAAGATTCGACATTGATAAAGTTGACGAATGAATTTCAAACATGCTTTCGCTTGTAATAATAAATGTTTTTAAACAGAATTTTTTTTTATTTGACAAATACGACTTTTTCCATTCTAACTTTTAAACATCATATCATGAGAAAAGTGTCTTTTGTTCAGTTCAAAGAAATTAAAAAAAGTAAAACAACTGTAATGGTTTACACACTTTTACTAACAACTATATCTTTTATATTTCACAAGCTGTTGTTGCTCGCCTGCTCGACGGTCGAGCAACAAAATTTTTATCTGAAGTGGTATGTAACCCTCAAGTAGTTATCAAACGCAAACAACTCCCGGTGTTTGATGTGTGGTCGATGCATCTAATATTGGCCCGCAAAACTCGACATTGCGCTGATCATTTAGTATGACATGCTTAGTTAGGCACCTTTGATTACCGATTCGCGTCAAGGATGTCAGTTTTACGCAAAGATAGATGGTGTTCAAATAAAGGTGGCCTTCCAATAAGAATGACGCTCAAATACAGGTTTACCTGTTTTTGGGTAAAACTGTTTACCCAAAAAGATCTGAGGACCACAATGGAAAAACCAGTTATGTGAATTTTGGGTTTTTTGGAGTTATTGCTACCTACCTATAGTTTTGGCACTGTAGAATTGTACAGTTAATTAAAAAGTCGGAAAAACCAGTGTTGTCTTATAGAAATCTGTGTTTAAGTTCTATGCTCAAATGAATAAACAGGAGATGTCCAAGCCATAATATGGAAAAATCTGTTTAATCCAACAGCTAACCAATCAAACAGCAAACAGCTAGTTAACACGGTCTTGCATTGTTTAATGTTGCTAGCAGCAATGGTCGATGCTTGTTTGTTAAATTATTATTAATAATGATGGCATCTGGATAGAGATCTGAGTATTCAGTAAAGACTGAAAAAAACCTTGAAAAAAAAGAAAAAGTAGTAGTGTACAAAAGAAAGTTAAAAACAGAAGCTTTCTGGTAACAAAACAAGAGAAAATTGCTTATGCAAAAAGTAAAAACGCTTTGAAATTGTGTGTGCAGCTTACAAACATATATTGTTTAATTATTTTAATCAATTTTATTTTACAAATAATCGATAAGAAGCTTATTTATATTTGCTATTAACTGCATGTAAAGCGGAGAGAAAAAGGCCCCGTTGAAAGTCACATTGGTACCGAAGTAGTGGAGTCAAATTTGTTCTGTGATAAATAGGCTGGACAGAACAAAAATACACACTTATTCACTCTTTTCATTGGCTGAGAAAACATGAGAAGCATGAGAAAACATTTTTTAACAAGATCACAATAAGCCATTCAGTGTCTGAACCTTCTTACATAGAATGGTATTGAAACATGAATACAGTGAATTGCAAGTCAGATCTAGATCTACCGTCTTATCGGGCAAAGTTGTTTCAAAATGCTCGCAAACATCCCAAACCCATTAAAATAGTTTATATTAACAGCTCAAAGTTCTTCAATAACGCAGAATATTTTAAACAAATGCACCAGACAACTTGCCCAATGAAAAGTAGGCCTATGAGCTTAGACATCAAGCGAAAGTTGCGAATACAGAAAGCGTGCTCATGGCATTTTATAGAGAATCATAGAATGGAAGTTACATTGAGAGTGTTATTGAAAAACTATCTTTATCTCTATCTCTATTCTTTGTTGAACTCAACCAACTTTCATTGCTAACCAGCAAAGCAAAATACCAAAACTTGCAGGTCCATAAACTATTTTGCAAATTAGAGAATAAATCATTTTTTGAGGATCTTACAACCAGTGATGTTGAGACAACAGATAGTGTTAAAATTTAGACATGGTAGTGAAACCTTAAACTGCTATAAATTACAGGTTGTGTTACTGTACTTATATTATAATTTAAAATGGAAAAAATATAATTTTTTCCAATATTTAAAAAAACCTCTTTGGTGCATTCAAATGGAAAAATAGGTGATGTCCGTTGCCAACATGCATGTTCATTTTTTTACCACTGAATTCTTAAAAACCAAAATTCAGAGTTTAAAATGTTATTTTATAAGCACCAAATTATGTATCTGTCAATAAACTTACAAATTTTTTGTCACAAATTTCTTTTTTGTCATAAACTGTATTTTCATTGAATTATCCAGTCTCAAAACTAAAAAATTGATTTTATCGAAACTGCAAGTGTGACATCACTGGTTTTTCCATTGGGATCTTCATCTGTATTCTAATATAGTCTCATCATGTCTTAAGCTTACTCCCAATATAAACAGAGTTTTACAAATCACTATTTTGGCGTTATGCAATATCTATTTTAGAACGAGCTAGCAAATCTAGATCTGTGTCATCCACGCTTCGCAGTTGGAAACAAGCGCTGAAAAAGAAGTTTGGCTCTACAAAAGGTGGCTGGATCAAGTAAAAAATATAAGAATAAAATTGAAAAAAGTATACCAGTTGAATGTCCTGCGTTGCTGTCATATTAAAAAAGCCTTTTGACAGAAAAATTATTTTTATTTAACATATACAATGTTTACCATTCTAACTTTTAAACTTCATCTCATGAGAAGAGGGTTTTTGTGTGGTTTGTATGAATTAAGAGAAAAAATACAACAACTGTAATGATCCTAAATTTTTTAAAAACTTTGTTAACTTTTAAAATCATAAAACTGAAAAACTGTTTTTGTTGATATTAATTAGAAAGAAAAATAAAGTGCAAATGTGTTAAAATGTGACTGAGAATTCGTTAGCAAGTAATGACTCTGTATAGTATATTTTGCTATGATTACAATAAAAAATTATTTGGTATACAACTACAGTGAAACATGGATAACTCGCCCTCGGATATAGCGAACACATGGTTAATTCGACTGGATTTGCTTGGTCCGTTCCCACGCAATGATAAATGGCTCTATATAACTCGAACTCAACACTGTTAATTTGAACTGTTTTTTGCTCAACGGCTTCCGGAACGGTTGCTATCGCTTTAGAAAATCACTGTATTCCAAGCCATAGAGGTAAACCTTAACTTTTCGTAATTCATAAGCGTCGTTATTACCTCCATCGGCAAAATATTTTTGTCAACAACTTTTCTAAAGGTTTGGTGAAATTTGATTTATACTGCTATACGATGAATAGCACGGGCTAGCCGGGTCAAGCGCGCAAGGTTTTTCGCCACGCACATACAAAACAAAAACAGCATGTTGTTTTTGTATTGCATTTGCGTGGCGAAAATCCTTGAGCGCGTGACCCGGCTAGCCCGTGATGAATAGTTTTCCGACGTTGATTCCGTGTTGAATCAACATCGGAATGTTGAATGTTTAAAACGTCTTAAAAATTGTTGTAATTAAACATATACGTTGTCTTAGCTAAAAAAACTATTCATCGTTTGACCTAAACAAAGAATACGTGTGTACATTCAATAAGTATCCATTCAAAAAGCGTGAGTGATATACAATGTACCGTAAAACCTCGTAAAACTTTTAATTGAACTGCCTCGGAGTGTTGCTCTTAACGAATCCCAGGTAAAGTAAGGTAATCTTTGCATAAACTTCAAGAAAAATCGGCAAAATTGATCGTGGGTAAATCGCTCAAAAGAAAAATATGTCTTTTATTTTGAGCATTTCAGCAACGATCAAGTTTTGCCAATGTCAATCTAAAAACGTCCTGACAATAACATCACCTCACACAACAAACCAATCTCAAGTGGTAGAAAAATCTCTATACTTTTTGATAAAAACGTTTTAAACTTTACATTAGAAGCATTTAATTTGAAACAAGCCATTTGTGCTTTTGATTTATATTATAGTTTGTATATGTACGTGTATCTACTAATAAATAAGTAAATACATGGACTTGTGACAGTGCTCTGATAACTTGAACGCTCTGATAATTCGAACACTTTTGCTCGGTCCCTTGAAGTTTGAGTTATCTGGATTTCACTGTATATGATTTCAGTTTGTTTTATTGTTGGCATCATAAGGCAAAAATATTGTATAGAGCGGTATAGCAGTCTGTAGGAATTATCTAATGCAAACACCTCACACAATCATCAAAATCATCATCATTATAAAAAGCTGAATCTAACTTAAATTGTTATAGCTTACTAAAAACATGCTTAAATAAAGTTTGATCATCTGTTTGCGAATTTGTTTTTACTGTAACGGATAACGCTGAACAGAAATAGCAAGCATTGTATATCTTTATCCTGTGTTGTGGAAGGTAGTTCGGAAAATAACACATCAACATTTTTGTAAAATCATCATAATCAGTACAGCCATCGCTAAATTTTAATTTGGAAAATTTTTTTTTGTTTATATCGTATGAGGGGAAAACAAAATCACCCTAGTATGACAAAGACAAAAAGCATCGTGATTAATTGAGTTAGACCAAAATAGTTTAGAACAGGACCATCATGACCTGTGGGCGCTGTGTATCAATTAATACGCCATCGAGAAAAGGGTATATTGTGTATAATTAGACCAGTAGAATTGTGGTTAGTGGTTTGATGCGTGGCTAAAAAATTGTGGTTGGAATCTTCGTGAGTTCAATCTAGCACAAAGCAAGCTTTTCCTTCCAAGATTTCTTTCTAAAGTTATAGTCGAACCCAATCACAGGCCAAATCGAATAGACGGACAGACAATGAGATTTATATACTTAATAGCTGTACTACCCGGTGTTTACTGGATAATAAGAAAGTCTTTGAACAGTAATTCTGATTTGTATTTACCATATAACAAAATTTGCCAATCTAAATTTTGAACTACATATTATGATCAAAGTGTTTTGTGTAGTTGAAATAAATTAAGAGAGAAAATAAAAGCATGGTTGTATATAGATCTCCTGAGTTAAATTTTATTTTGCAATGATTTGCATTATGTTAACTAGATTTTTAAAATAAGCAACATTCACATAGTTCAACTAGCTGTTGAGTTGAATAATATTTGATAATTGATAAACAACAATCTGCGTACCTAAATACTAAAACTCAAGTTGTGATACGTTGAGACATTAATAGGTCAGGTCATTGTTAATGCAATTCTCATTATTGCTATAATTAATTTTTTGCATTAAAAAGTATGATATGCCCCTGTTTTTCTTAAATGATGACAGAAAATACCTTTTAGTTTTTATGAATGTGACTTACTCATAAAGTGAGTTGAAAAGTTTTGATATTTTACAAAATATCTTTGCGAGCAGTTACCAATGTCTATGGCAAACAATAATTATTGTCCTTATAGTTATGCAATCGACTACTTAGTTGGCAATATAACATCATTTTCATCTGTAATTTCTTCTGCTGGATTTTATCTAATATTTACAGTACACCTTACTATAACTCAAGTTAGCTCTTTTTGTTTAACACTTAATACACACGTTTCGTTTAATGACCACCATTAGCATCACTTATTTTCTGTTAATCAGAATAAAGACGAATCTGCTGCCTTTTATCAGTTACTGTTGTAAAGCTTTTCTCAAGCTTTTTATCAAGCTAAATAATTAGACTTTTTAAGAAAAAGTCACTATATATGGCTCATTGCTATCATTCCTCTTTCATAATTCATCTGTATGAAGCAAATTTATTGAGCCTCTCCAATTTCTGACCTTGTCTATGCGGTTGCAGAAGATAAGAAACACTTAAAAGAAAGTGTTTAAAAGAAACACTTGTTCTTTATGCTTAGCTGCTACAATTTCATTTTTATTATGCTCTTACTTTTTTAATCCTTACAATTGCAGACTTCCCCCAGAGAAGAGCTGCTATTGATGTACACAATCATTTGATAAATGTGCCAACAAAAGTCAGCGAGACTATTGATCAAGGTAACCACAAGCCCGATGATTTATGAAATTGGTTAATCAGATTATTGTTTCTAGTGTGATCATCGCAAATTGTTCATTTTAGCACATAAATTGTTTCTCTTGATATAAATGTTTTGAATATTGCTTCAGCAGTCTGTTTTGAAAATAATTTTATTCACCCTTTTTAAAAATTTTGTTTAGATTCTTAGTTGTAACTTGTTGCGGATTCTTTTACACAAGTTTAAAGCAGCATGTAAAATTAAATTTATAGAGTTTGAAATTTTATAACTGTTTATTAAAATATAATTTTTAGAAATCTTTGCGATATTATCAACTGTTTTTGAAATTCAGTTCCACTTTCATGACCAATTTAAGTTTTAATTCTAAATTGACATTTTTCTGTATTTTGTACTGTTTCATATTTGAGCAGATCTAAATTGATAACAACCAAATGTGGAAAGTCCCCTTGAAAAATATCTGACATGTGCGGCGTTTAATAACAGCGCTGTTTGTTTTAAGCGAAGTATACCGTTACAGATGGGAAGACGGGTATAAGATACTTTAGGTATGAAAGTCTTGAATTTGTATTTAGTTATTATAGAAAAAATAAGGGAAAGTTTTAATAGGCGAGTAAACCATTTCCAATCTAAGATATCTCATAAGAAAATTGCCATAACTTTCAAAAACAAAATAAATGGCATCACTAACCGCTGACAGTTTCAGCCCAAAGCATTGATATAGTGTATTATTTTTCAGTTCAATTAAATTATATTTTGAATAAGTGACTTTTCGCAAAAGTTGGCAAGTACCATGAAAATAAAACCTACATTTTGTATGCTGTTAGTAGTTTATATTTATTATGATAAAACTAGCCGATGTGCATGTGTTTCTTAACCCTCACAGCCTTTATTTTGACTTTGCGTAGTGTGTTTCAGGAACCCTACGCAAAGTAAGGGCCCTAACAAACCATAACGGCTGGAGCACTGGCATTCATATGACCTCGTTTACAAAAGTTGTTTTTAATTAACAATGTAAACCAATAAAATTATTTTTTTGCACATAATGTTAGACCAGAATTTTCACTTTCATTTCTAACAGTTTTCAATTATCTTCATATACTTCCTTTGTTATAGTAGCAAATTTTATTAGTGATAAACATCAAAAAAGCCGATACGACTAGTTTATTTAGGTCATGGATGATTGTTATGCAAATGAAGAATTTTATGATGCTAACTGTAATTTTCCAGCTTTTTTAGACATGAAGTGTTGAGCGCGTGCTCAATGAATATGATATTATAAATATTTTTTACGACTTTTTTTAAATTGTACGAGTTTTGTATAGTTTTTGTATGAATAATGGTGAAATATTGATTTTTTTTCTGTTTGATGACATTTGCTGTAGGTTGCTCCACTTTTTTATCAGTGATTCACTAAATATTATTGCATGAATAACTCAAACTTCACGGGACCGAGCGAAAGTGTTCGAATTATCAGAGCATTCAAGTTATCAGAGCAGCACTGTCACAAGTCCATGTATTCACTTATTTATTAGTAGATACATGTACATATATACAAACTATAATGTAAATCAAAAGCACAAATGGATTGTTTCAAATTAAATGCTTCTAATGTAAAGTTTAAAACGTTTTTAGCAAAAAGTATAGAGATTTTTCTATCACTTGAGATTGGTTTGTTGTTTGAGGTGATGTTATTGCCAGGACGTTTTTAGATTGACATTGGCAAAATTTGATTGTTGTTGAAATGCTCAAAATAAAAGACATCTTTTTCTTTTGAGCGTTTTACCCACGATCAATTTTGCCGATTTTTTTGAAGTTTATGCAAAGAATACCTCACTTTACCTCGCTTTCGAAGGGCGATCGCTAAGCGGATGTTTGGTATAAATCAAATTTTACCAAACCTTTAGAACAGTCGTTGACAAAAATATTTTGCCGATGGTGGTAATAACGGCGCTTATGAATTACGAAAAGTTGAGTTTACCTCTATGGCTTGGAATAAAGTGATTATCTAAAGCGATAACAACCGTTTCGGTAGCAGTTGGGCAAAAAACAGTTCGAGTTAACAGTGTTTAGTTCGAGTTATCTATAGCAGTTTATCATTACGTGGGAACGGACCAAATAAATCGTTCGAATTAACCATGTGTTTGAGCTATCCGTGGGCAAGTTATCCATGTTTGACTGTATCTAATAAAAGTTTGAGAACTTCGAATCGTTGGACAAATAACCCAAAGTTAGTGACACACATTGAAAAGGATCACCAGGATTCAAAGAGTTAACTCTTCCGCTACTGTAAGCTGATATATCGGCTTTCGTGGTAATTCAAGTAGAGGCCGTAAGCCGATATTTTGGCTTTTCAATATGGTTTTACATTTCCTTTAATTACAAAGCCTATACTATAGCCAGACCAATCAAATGTTGTCTCCAGTGAAACAACCTTGTCGCCAATCACGTGCATTCAAAAAAACAATTTTGGTTCAACGTTTCCATTTCTAATTAATTTTCAAAACGGCAAAACCAGATCGTTATCGTTATGGCAAATAAAAACACACCACGTTTGTTCAACGCAAATAAAATGTTGAATATGCTACAAGATTGGAAATCACTTAAATTTTATCATGTATAAAACTCTGTTGTAAATAAGATGCATTTTACAGTAAAACGATATCTGTTTTTATTCTCAAGATGTTGCTTAAATACTAGCAGTATATCGGTGTTTCGAAAGATTTGTTCTATTAATTTAGGCAGAAATTTCATTCGGTAAGATTTTAATGCAGTAATGAAAGAGTTAAGTTTTGCAGCATTTACCATACTAACTTTTAAACTCCATACCACAAAAAAGTGTTTTTGTGCAGCTTAAATGAATAAGAGGAACAATGAAACTGTAAAGGTCTTCCAACATTTTTAAACAATTAAAATTTTCAAATTTCATATCATGAAAGAAGTGTTTTGTTGAAATAAATGCAAAGGAAAAATAAAATTTTAAAAAGGTTCAAGTGTAAATAGTAAATGATTAAATAAAGTATATTTTGTTATAATTACAATGAAAAGTTATTTGGTATATCATAATACGACATTAAATCGTTTCAGTTTTGGCATCATCAAAAGGCGAAAATATTGTATATAATGGTATAGAAACTCATAGTAATTATCTAATGCAGACATCTTGTAAAATCATCAATTTTTTATATACATACGGTTGAAAATTATACATCCAAATTAAAACTATTACCAAAACAATATGTTAACCTTAGTACTCATAGTTACCTAAAGTAACTTTATGGTATTTAGTGGTTTTGCTCTGCAAAACATGTAACATTACAATGCAGTATGTGCAGTATGAACGTTCTTAACTTTGAGACAGATGTATAACATAAACCTTGAATCGAACCTGAATTAATTTAACTCACTAAACACATACGTGCAGGAAGCTTCAGAATGTATTTTAGTAAACTAAACAACTGAATTTCATCACTTGTTTGTTTTTGATTTTGTTTTTACTACAATTTATAACGAATAACGCTGAAGTGAGATTGTGATCAGCATACATCTCTTTCAGGCGTTGTTAAATAGATTTTGACTAATTACATATAAACATTTTTGTTATTTCGGCGTAATCACTACACCAACTGCCCAATTTTAATTTCGATAGTAATTTTTGTTGGTTTCTCATGGTGGAAAAACAATTCACCCTAGTATAGCAAGGACTGAAAAGCATCATCTTTCATAAAGTAGGGCAAAATAATCTTTGACATGGACATCAAACCTCTGGGACTGTATTAATTAATAACTTAGCTGTGCAATGGGGAAAAGGGTCTACAGTATGTAAGGATAGCGACTGGAATGGTATGATATGCATAGTCTTGCGGTTAGATGAGCATGTTTACAATAACATACACAATGATGGATGATGACAGCAAACAACAAACAAATCGATTAAAACAATGCTATGATGCACCAAAAAATCTTATTAGTGCAATATGCTCTTTCACTGCAGTATGCACATTTATGCATAATTTATTGTCGACTGCCGTTGGCGCAAATTTGCTTATTGGCAAATTAGCGCCAACGTTATATTCCATTCAGATTTTGCAAATTTTCTTATTTGCAAATTTTATTATTACTTGACAACATAACCACTGATCTTTAAGATTTCTAAGGTATTGACAGTGTTGTCAAAAAATTTCGTCATGAAATTAACCTAAAATCAGAAATGAATTTAAAAGATTTTATTTTGAGAGTTTCCAATTTAAAAATGCACATTTTTTCTTCCCGGCATTCAAAATATTTAGCGTTATTATGGCTTTCAAAAACGCCTCCCAAATTTGAAAACCTAAAGTTACTTATGTTTATGACATTATAGCTGATTCATATTCAGATTTTTATAATTACACAGAATATTAAAATAGCAGCACTGACTCTGATGGTGGTGAATGTAATAGTTTTGTAACAGCAAGGAGCATTGTAGAGGATCGTTTTAGCTTCGTACCAATCACAGCTTCACATAGCTTTAGCAATGCACCATGAAACTATTAAATATTTTGTATACCACTATTTTTTAACGTTTTGACAAAGTGCAAATATATAACAATAATGTTCTAGATAGAGGTCGAAGTTTGAACAAATTTTATACATATCATGAAAGAAAATTGGCAATTTTTGGTAAAATAATAGGCAGTAGGTCGATAGCTAAATTTGTACACGAATGGCAGTGAAAGGGTTAAAGAGCTTTCAGTGTTCAATTTAACATTTTGTTAGAAGGCTGCTATTTGGAAAGGTTATTTACACTACATGTTTAATGTTTTTACTTGCGAAAATACTTTTCTTTGATAAAGCTGACTAATAATTGGAATATTATATTTTTGGGTGGATTTCATGTTGAGCCATCCTACTGATTTCACTGGTAAATGGTTAAAAGATTCCCTTGGCAAAATTTGCTACTATCTGAATAGATTTTTTGTCTGAGTAAAATTTTGGTAGTGGTAAGGTTGTACGTAGTAAAGTTGGTAGTGGTAAAGTCATATGTAGTAAAGTGGTAGTGGTAAGGTAGTACGTAAGGTCTTGTGTGGCATTGCCACTGCATTTCAGCGCTTTCTGACCATTATCTGAATAATGCTATACTCCTTGTCTCTCATTCTAAAACCAGAGAGGGACTTGAGTATTCAAACTGACTTAATGCAATTTTTGACAAGGTATACTTATTTGATTACGTAAAAGCGTATTCAATGCCAAAGATTTTTCACTTATGCTGAACCAATTTCAAAACAATTAAAAAAGAAAATTTTACCCATTCTGTGAATTAAAAAGAAACTTCTACCCATTCTGTGTCATTCTAAATGTAGGAACAAATTTTTGCATCCAAACTAGCTTATTAAACATAATCTCCCTTTGGATGCATTTTGTACTCTGGAGTAAATATGTTATTTATTAGATCATTTTATTATTTTACATGTTTTTAAAAAAGACTATACCTCAAGCGGGCATCCGGTGCCAATGTTAATAATTTTATTATTGATAAAGACTTTAAAACTAAATTACGAAAAGGGTGCTGAAAATGAAATCATATTTTGCAGATTATGATCTGCAAGTAAAAAGTGAAAATTGGGACTCCAACAGCAGAAAACGGCGCTAGCAAAAACAGAGGTTACATTTACTAAGAAAAATGTAAGCGCTCAACGTTGAATGGTCGGAGCTAGACAAACGAGTTTGTACATAGGTACTTGCATGATATGCTGTTTCAAGTACAGGTACTTCGCAAAATAAGTATAATTGACTTGGCAAACAGACCTTCTAGGTGTAATCACTTTACACAACACAAATGCCTCTGCATCAGAGCAAGGTAAAGGGGGTTTCAAAAACTCGTTGTTTTACCATGTTCAAAGTCTTCTTTACAACTAAATTTTTGTTGTATTGAAAAATGCCAAAGAAAAAGCAAAAGAGTGACCATCATAGTAACTAGTAATAATAAATCACACTTTATAATTGTGGAGAAAGCTCAAAATTGCCACCAATGTGTATTTTCAAATAACCCTCTGAGGCCCACACACAGAAGTTTTGCTCTGAAAATTTTCAAACTTCTTGGATAGCCTCCAGATACGTGTATGAGTGTTTTTCTAATTTTTCTATTTTCTACTATTACCTTGACCTGAGATATTAAATGTTGCACTCACGCAACATTGGGCTTCAATGCTATATAAATTACCGCAACAGGCAATAATGTTATGAAGTATTTGAGCCAGTAAAATATCTTTATTTTGAATGAATAAATGTTAAATCTACATATCTACATATACATATCTATAAAATATACCTATATGTACATATATACAATATACATACATATACATGTACATATATACATACACATGTATATATATTTATATATATACATGTACATCTACATACACATGTATATATATATTTATATATATATACATACATATATAAATATATATAGCATATATAAATATTTATACATATGTATAAATATATATATAAATATATATATACAGGTATATATATTTACATATATATATATATACTATATACATAGATCACAAGCATATCAGTTTACATCACTGTTTGGTACAGATGGACTAAATACTGGAGCAATATCAACTGTTTCAATGTAACTCTAGCTCTCCATTCGCTTGCAATGATAGGCACGTAAATAATTTTTTTCATCAAGAAAGCAGAAACTATTTCCCATTTTTGACAATTGGTAGTATTTGTTTTCTTGACCTCTCTTTGGAACCTTTACTGGACAATGAGCAAAAATGTAATAGGGAACTTCGCGTTTTTTTGAATTTCGAACTTCTATTTTTTCCAGCTGTTGTAGGTCATAGAGTGGCATCACCTGCTGCAGATGGCCGTCCTTGTTTAGCAGCAGCATTGACATGGATGAGATTGTCAGCAACCTCAGCTTAAAATTTTCTTCTTTTTAGTATTTCACTTTTTGGTAGCTTGAGAAGGCGACTATCTCGCCTGTAGATATTCCAAGTATCGATTACTGCTACCACTAATAACCCCAATACAAGTAGAGATACCATCACCGACTCTTCATAGCCAAACAAAACTTTGCTAAAATTGAATCCTATAAATCACTCCCTGTCATATTTTTATATGATTGTATTATAGCAGACGTGTTGTAGAAGAAATGCTCTTTTGATGGCTTGTCCCACTGTTTGGCTTGAGCAAGGGGCTGTACACTAGTCAATGAGCAGAGAAAGGTGACAGCTTTGTTGTCACACCATCTGACAGCAACCACATTGTTGACCTCATCCACATAGTTGTCATAGGAACATCTGCCCTCTCGTTTGAAGAATTTTTCATTTTTGGGCTTGCATTCAAGAACCCTGTTGGTTCAAAAAGTACCTGTATAAAACATCCTATATTTATTTAGCTCAGGGATGAAGGGAAGACCGATAAACATGTTGTTTCCATAAATTTTGTACCTCCAGTTCTCTTATAGAGTAGATGTGAGCTTGAATACAATATCAGCATTTTAGCCCAACTCCAACCGCTTGCCATCACCATCCTAGTATACTTCAAAGTCATGCAAAATGCCACTGACTCTTGCTCGACCCTAAATATTGAAGCGCCATGTATGTGGCTTACGCTTTGTGTATTGTCATTGTCGGCAAGGGCGAATCTTTCCAGTGTATTGACTCATCATTTCATCTATAGAGTGACATTCTTTGGGTTCTATTTACAGACATTCATTCTATAAGGCATCTATTCATGATCACATTTTCCAGAGCTCGTCTAGCAAACTCGTTTCATCAACTCTGCTCCTTATGACTTTGAATGAATTTTGTATCTACAAACTAAGGCAATCTATTTTGCAATATCATTCATATAACACCTAAAATAGCCCAACAGAAAGCCTACACACCTAACTATCATGCTATATCAAGTGAACTAATTCCATAGTGTTGTATCATTTTGAAATACCAATTTACTTTGGTAGTGAATGACTACAATCATAGCAGAAGTACTGGTAGTAGCAGTGAAGGTAACCTGGTAATATTACATGTACTTCAATGGTAGTCAGTGTACCTCTACTACCATCTTTACAACACTAAGTATTATGCACAACAACTAGAATGAAGAGTATTAGCCCTAACAATGGCTAATTAAAATGTCCCATACTAATCCCTTGGTTTGCAGCTTAACTATGCAGAGCCCAATGTTGCACTCCTGCACAAAAAATTTTGAGCTCATATAGATAGCAAAACAAAATTTATTTTTCCAAAACATTTTATGTGTGTAAAAGTACGGTCAACATAGTACCCAAAACAGAAAATTTGTTATTCCAACTTACCTCAAAGAGCTAGAAAGCCATGCCTAAAAAGTTGCTTTCTTCACATGTGGTCAACTTTCAATTCCACGGAATGTTCTAGAGTTATGTGGTGACATCACGATCATGAAATCCTATCAATTTTGGGTTTGGGTTTACATAAAGATATGTAAGAAGCCACTTGAGAATAATATTTGGTTATAAAGCATTTGTAGTTGCTCTATTCAGTTTTGAAAGTTATGTTGCACCAGTGCAACAAGGGGCCTCAGAGGGATAAAGAACTTTGCTAAAAATCAAATTCCATTTGCTTTCAGTCTCCATGAATCAGGCAGGATACAGGAATAAAACAAGAACTAAAAACTTATGCGCTGCAAATTGCTACACCTAGCATAATGCAGAAGCCTCCCGTGATTCACAGTATCAGCCACAGTTCAAAAGAACTTGAAAAAGTTCAAATCTTTGTCTGCGACCATTCTTAGAGATTAAACTAAACTTTTGCCGTGTATCGTCTCATTTAATACCAGTTTTAAACAATTCACTGCTCTATGCGAATTTTGGCTAAATCTATGATCAACTGCCTTGGATGTACTTTTGCGACATTTACAGCTGTTGGGTAGTAACTGAATTTTATGATTTGTTACTACCTAACCAACAATATTTAGTGCTTCTATAGCATTGACATGGGTGTCCAAATATTTTTATCAAAAATTAACCTATATTTGCAAAGGAAAGTATAATATTTGTTTTGATAAGTCAAAAACATACATTCCTTTCTGACGCTTGAAATTTTAGTTTTAATATGAATTCCGAAAGTGCATTCTGAGTTTTTTGAGCACATCCGCAAAAAGAAAGAAAGATTTTGTCGATGACAGCCAATTCAGGTTCATATCTTAGTGAATACTCAGATATTGAAAGTGCAAGAATTGACTCTGACGATGGTGAAAGTAATAGTGTAAGTAATAGTGGCGTAATACTAATAGTAAAAGCTCTTAAAAATTCAAAAACGAACAGTTCATCGCAAGCAGTTCAGCTGAGCTCAGTTCAGTTCCCATTTGAGCCGTTTTAAAAAAGGGTTCCAAACCACAGCGTTTTTGTAATGGCTGCAATTACCTCTTTGATTTGAGCTTTAAAAAGCTTGTAATCACACTTTGACATACTTGGCACCTTCAACACAACAGAGTAAGACATGGTGAATATTTTCAAACCAGATGACTGCAATATGAAATTTGTTGCAGGTCAACCTTTAACTGTAAAAATATGATAAAACAATTTGAAGCATTAAATGTGGTTATTTATTGTCATTATTCCATTTGCAGGATGTGATACACTTAATTCTGTGAGCAATTTGCTAGAGAATGAACAAGTTTCTACACCTTGCATTAACAACGAGTTTGAAGATCTTCCTTTGGCCGAAGGTAAGAAATAGACAGTTCCATTTGCCAATGTAAACTCTATAAAAGAATATTCAGTAGCTCATACTCCATATGCCTCTTTCTGCTTTTGAAAAAAATTGTCATTCTCATTATTTGTTGTTCAATGCCTAACAAATTTGATGTGAAATGCAATTGGAAGTAGTGTCTCAGTAATTGCTTTGATATTATTGGAAACACAATGATTTGTTGTAGAAGTATTGATGCTAGTCATACAAAAAGTGAGGTAGTCTGAATCCAAAAAAATGTACTGATTGTGAAAAGGATTAATGATAGAAAAGTTGAAAAGAAAGTTTTATTGAGCAATCTCTTGAAAATCAATTATGCTGTCTGCTTAGCCTATTGCAAGCAGATGTTGTTTGCGTTATTCTCAAAAGAATAATGTTTAAACAATGGCTCAACAATCTTGGCTGGAAGCATATGAGTCGTTTTGCGGAAAAAGCGTCATCAACTGGAGGCATGACCCATTGTCTACAGCAATTATGATATTAAATGTCATTCCGGCCACCACCGCTGACCTTATTTAGGAAGCTGTATAAATTTTTGGGATTGAACCCAAATGAAAAAAATGGAAAGATGAAAAGAAAATAGGAAGACAAAGAGAAATATGTTTCCAGGGTAAAACTTCATTTTGCTGTTTGCAGATAAAATCATACGAGCTACCTATGACACTCTCGCTGATGATCAACCTTGCTTTCAAATCGAAGAGGTGCTTTCGCAGTGCATTGAGGAGTTGAAGCAGTATGTTTTACTGAATGATGTTGGTCTAACAATGTAATTAGATTTTTTGACCAAATTACTATGAATCATACCTGTTGGTTAAACCTCATGAGAAATACGGCTATTTCTTAGGATTAAGTTCTATGCAAACAAAATATTTAATTACGAATATCTAAGGAAAAGATAATGACCGACAAATTATATAAATCAACATGAGATAAATAGAAGCTCATGTTGAAGACAGTGTCTACTCTAAGTGCAATTCATTTCCTTATTTAGGGTTAAAACTAACTACAAATCTTTTTATATGATACAGTTATACCTAAACATAAAACTGCTCCAACTTTTTGGCTGACTTTTTAGCAGGTTTCTTCCTTGAGTTACAAGTAATACTTGAGATACGAGAGTACAAGTTGACTCTCTTTGCCACTACACTATCTGGCCAGGTATGCGAAATGCTGCTTTTGAGAACATCATCGTTTGTTATTTTACTTTGAATAAATTTGGAAAAGTTTTTAAAACGTGTTCTAAAAGTTATAGTAAACACAAGACACAAACCGCTTGACCAAGTAAATAACAAAAAAAAATGATGATAAAGTTTAGGAACGTTTTGTAAAATATTAAAACTTTGCTTCAAGTGTGTGCTTGTTAAGCTATATTTAATGAAGTTAAATTTAAAATTCATTTTACGTAACAAAAGTTAAGTCTACCAAACGGGTTGCTCTCACGTTTGTTTCAGACAGCTGTTATCCACAACGACTGTCTCGATCATAGAGTTATCTCCCTCTAGAGTGATAACTACACGAGTGTTTCCGGTGCCAACAAGGAGCGTTTAGGCCACGCCTCTTTTTTGTGCTAGTCAGTCGTAGTGATTGACTAGATCAATAACATCAGCCATGAGAAGGGTTAAACAAGTATCAGGAATTCCAGTTGAGATAGATATTAATGCTCATATTAAAGAAATGATGCTTATAGTTTATTACTCTAATATATGCTTATTATTTAAAGCAATTCAATACTTACCAGGGATTGCTAAACATATTATGGAAATGTTTACTTTTTCATTTCCATAAACATAAATATTTCCATAATTTTAGGGAAATGGATACGGAAATTTTAATTCACAAGTATGGAAATGGTATGAAAATGGAAATAGTATGGAAATGAATTATGGAAATGCTATGGAAATGGAAATAATATGGAAATGAATTATGGAAATGGAATTAATATGGAAATGAATTATGGAACTTTTATGGAAATGGAAATAATATGTAAATGAATTATGGAAATGTTATAGAAATTTTATGGAAATAATATGGAAATGAAGTAGGGAAATGTTATGGAAATAGAAATAATATAGAAATGAATTATGAAAATGGAAATTGTGACATACACGTAATCCCTGATACCTACATGACTTGCCAAAGCACTGAATAGATAGTGAGTGAAAGTGAAGGTAATGCAAGCAGTTACTCATAGATAACATACATAGTCATACTGGGGTTGTATTACATTGGTGTGATGGGAAGCTAATCAACTGCCATCAACTATGAGCTGTACTACCTGGTGTTGCCCGAGTAATAAAAAAGTATTTGGACAGAAAATTTATTTTCGTATAACATTTACTATTCTAACTTTTAAACTTCGTATCATGAGAAAATATTTTTGAGCAGTTTAAATGAATTAAGAGGAAAAAGAAAACAACTCTTAAGGTTTGCTAGCTTTTTCAAACAACTACAAATTTTAAATTTCATATTATGAAATAAGTGTTTTGTTGAAATAAATTAGGAAAAAAAATGAAACTGTAAATGTGTTTAAATGTAAAATAATTAGCAAGTAATGGCAAAATATAATCTGTTTAGCTATGATTACAATGAAAAATTATTTAATAAATAAGGTAATAAAAAAGTCTATTTTATTTTATATAATTATAGTTAGTAGAATTAGGCGTAATTTATTTTTATGTAACATATAACAGCATTTACCACTTTAATTTTCAAACTACATATTATGAAAACTGTTTTGTGTAATTGAAATAAATGAAGAGAAGAGAGAAAATAAAAACTATTGTAAATTTTTTCAAGCTTTTTCAAACAACTCCCACTTTTAAACTTCATATCATGAAAGAAGTTTTTTGTTAAAATGAATTAAGAAGAAAAATGAAACTGCAAATGTGTTTAAATGTAAAATAATTAGCAAGTAATGCTAAATATAATCTGTTTAGCTATGATTACAATAAAAAATTATTGTAATCATAGCTAATTTTTATTACTTTATTTAATAAATAAAGTAATAAAAATTCTATTTTATTTTTAAATAATTATAATTTATATAATTAAGTATAATTTATTTTTATCTAACATATAACAACATTTGCCACTCTAACTTTCAAACTTTTTGCTTGTTTACATCAAGCAAAGATGTCCACTAACTAGTGGACATCTTTGCTTCAAGCTAGTCTATGTATTTGATTGATATGTATTGAAATCTAAGATTACATGCAAGGGCTGTTTGTGAACTGAGGTGACAATGAATCACTCTAAAACCATACAATGTCAATACTGTGGTGGAAAACCAACTTCCACCCTCTCTTGTACAGTTAAGATAATTTCTAACAAGTGTTATGTTCTCTTTCTTTTATCATTGTTAGTCACGTCACTAAGGGAGGCTGGCTTAATTATACCTAATTTGCATAACTTCATGTACATAAGATAGGGTCTCGGCCCTTTTTATTCATTCAATACATTCATTGCAATTGAACCACACTGCTTCTGCTACCTTAGCAACACAATGATCACCACGGCATATAGCTATCTCCAAAGACTTGGTTTTTGGACTGTGCTGTTGGAACAGACTCATAAAAACACCGTCGACCCCTGTCGACCCTGTCGACCCCTGTCGACCCTGTCGACCCTGTCGACCCTGTCGACCCCTGTCGACCCTGTCGACCTAGTATAAAGCCCCTTTTGTGCAATCCCTTGTGTGAAGTGGTTAATGTTGACCGGTAGAGTAAGCCGACCTAGTCGCCTCTACGTATTGGTCACGGGGAACCAGCACACAATCTCCTGTGAAGGGTGAATGTTTGACCGGTAGAGTAAGCAGACCTAGTCGCCTCTACGTGTTGGTCACAGGAACCAACACAATACTTTCAGTTGATGGCAGTCGATTAGCTTCCCATCACACCAATGTAATACAACCCCAGTATGACTATCTATCATATCTATGAATAACCAATGATATACAGCCCCTCATGTGTGGGGGCTGTATATCATTGGAGTAACTGATTGCATTAACTCACTTACTTAATACCATCTATTCAGTGCCTTTGCAATGCATGTAGGTATTGAATTGCTTTATATAATAAGCATATATTAGAGTAATAAACTATAATCATCATTTCTTTAATCTGAGCAATAATTACTATCTTAACTGAAAATTCATGATCATTCTCATGGCTGACGTTATTGTTCTGTCGATCACTGCGATTGACTAGCACAAAAAAGGGGCGTGGCCTAAACGCTCCTTGTTGGCACCGGAAATGCTCGTGTTGTTGAATGCACAGTTATCACTCTAGGGGGAGATAACTCTATGGTCTCGATAGTCAAAGCTTCATACAATAATGTACATAGCGATGCTGCATTCTATAGCAGATCATAACATCTAAGTATGTATTATAAGTACTGAATAACAGCAATTTAATACACTTCTTTTACTGCAGGGTTTAGGTTTTTCTGTTTTCATAATATGGTAAATGATTAATTAGTATTCAATGAATTTATGTAGGAAATAGTGCTTTGAGATGCGAGGAAATTGACTTGAGAGTTTATTCTTAGAATGCATTAAGCTCGTATGTCAAGATATGACAGAACACTAAAAAATATCACACCTAAATGGTATATTTTAGAATAAAAGTCAGACATGGGATTCAGCATCTGTTTGTTTCTTCGGCACCTGGACCAAGAGTGTGTGTTTTCGGAGAAGATATTGAAATAATTTGTCACGAGATTGAAAATGTTTTTTCAGGATTCGGATTTGAAATCCGAATTCAAAACCAACAATCTTCAGGTGAAATCCCTTATATTTCATGGCTAGCTCGTCTCAGAAAGATTTTTGCCGATGTTGTTCAAAAAGAAGCTGAATGTGAACTAATCGCAACAGCTAAAGCGAAACAGTCTGATGGCAGCCAACTTGAAGTAATGTATGCTATTGTCCCAGCACACCTGCTGCACCACGGTGCTGATGAAAACAATCAACCACTAGCTTCAACAGACCTTTTTGAACCTGCCTCTCAGGCATTTATCTTTGCCTTGGTTGAAGATGAGACTCAACTTTGCAAACTTCAAGCTACTCCAATCTTCAAGTACAGAATGACAACAGAAGTCCCAAGAGATGAACAAAGTCATATGCATATGAATGACATTGCACTCATGAAGTTTTTGCAAAAACCGAGACTAGCTCTGAACTCAGCTGTGAAGCCACTGCCTATTCCGAAGCAATCCTATGTCAACTTTCTTGCTCAAAGACAATCTGTAGTGATGGTTGGAGGTCATGTGGGACGGATCGTTCCTTTGCCAAATGTTATAGGAAACAATTGCTGGGCTTTTGGTCTTCACCTTGCCTTTGTCATCCCTTCTACAGGATCAAACCAATCACAAAGGTTTGTGAATAGAGATGAAGTGACATTTGCTTGGAAACATGAAGTTACTTGTGTCAATGTCAGGTTAAGTCAAATAGGTCAAGTCACTATTTTGCATATAAGCAAAATAGTGAGAAATTAAAACTGCTAGTGCATCTGATATTGTAACAAACCAACTGTAAAAATGCAGTTTCTTTGCAAATGATAGTCAGGATTTATACAGACACTTTGTAGCTAAGTAGCCAACTGCAAATTAGAATGTTTGTGGCTACTGTCTGCTTTTATTGAATGATCTTCACCCAATAATGATAAAGACGCATTTTCAGAGCTAAACAAACAGGTTGTTTTCACTGAGAACTGAATTTTTTGCTGTCACACGAGGAATAAAACTGTTGATGATATTTTACATAGTTTTTTACGTCTATTGCTCATACATTACTATTATTAACACACGTGGAGATGAAGATTATTATTGCTTTAACAATAGCAACTGATAAGGGTTGGAATTGGTGTATGGCTGATTTATATGCTTTCCATTCGCTTCTACGCTGTTCGTACTTCGGATTTTTCCAAACTAGTACTCAGCTAACTAGACTCAACTAGTACTCAGGTTCATAGTGCTTACCCTGATAATTGCTTTAATAATGTTTACAACATTCACAGGGACCAGCTATGTGTCACATTTTAAAACATACAAACCTAGATAGTTTAAACAGGAAGACTAAAAACATTTTTGTTAACGCACCATATCTGCTAACACGTATGTCTTATGTCTTGACAACAGCCTTACAGTTTTTGAAAAAGCAACTAAAAAACCAAAACCCTAATTTTTTAAAATTTTATTTAGCTAGTCGTCTGTTATGTAGTTTTTAGTAATTGCTAGTTTAAATTACTAGCAAGTTTGGTAGAAATTGTGACTATACAATCAGAAGATAAATTAGACTTCATGCGCAAAGATGTACTGGCAGTCATTGATGCATTACCTTACAGAGTGATAGCCAAAAATATTTAGGCAACATTTTGTTAGGCATTTTTAGGATATAACAGTTAAGGCTTTTGAGTGGTTAAAATGCAATGGGCTTCTTTAGATAGCAACCGAAGTCATATAAAAAAATAATGAAGGTTCAAGAGAATGGGTCATATTGAAGACTTTAGTTTGAAACATGCACACACCTGTGATGCATCTACTTACACTCATTCTTTCAGAGTCGGTGGTCTTACAACCACGCTCATGTTTGCACCTTCAGTTACACATTTTCTTACATTGCTGCATTTATATATAGGGGCTAATTAGTGTATCAAATTTAAATTCTATTTGAAGGTTTGAAGAAGGTGACTGTGGAAAGATTTTGCACATTCAAGACAAAAAAGGCCACTGGATGCCAATCGCTATTTTGGTAGGGAAATATACAGTAGAAATACCAGAGTATGGCTCAAGCATTTACATTGCTATCATTCTGAGCGAAGCGTTGAATGAGATTGAAAGAGACTTTGGAGACATCATCTCTGATATCCAGCTTCATGCAACAGCTTCTCTCTATTCTGGTATGACAAAATTCTGATTTTTTTTACAATGCTTCAAATTTCAATTGCTGCTTTCAATGTTAATTTACTGTGTGATAAATACTGCCGTGTTTACCAAGTGATGCTTTGAAAGTTACAACCTGCTTTTTGTGTCAATTAATGGCCTTAGTGGCTGATCCTGTACCATATCAAATGCATCTTTTGTCAATTACCCTACAGGATGAATTTATTCGCGGAGTTATATTTCGCGAAAATTGTCTTTTCATGCATATTCGAGGATGAATTTATTCGCGGCTGAAAACTGCCACTCTCTAGGAAAAGTTAACTCTATTGCGGCTAGTAATAGAATTATTCCTACGCATGCCCACACCGCGTGTTCTGGTTATTTTTAGCTTATAACTGCGAGGCGATCATGCTAACCATCATGCTAAGCTACGGTAAACAATTTTTGCTGCGCCCAGGGGTTTTCACGAATATTCATCACTTTCGAGGCCTTTGATAAGTCAAAAACTTGTGGTAAGTAATGATTTTTTTCATTTACTAAATTAGTTGAATTTTACTTTGGTTCTTCGGTAAAACGCAATACTTATTTTTTCCATCCCTACCGCTTCATTATTTGTTTTAGTGTGAGAGAGAGATTTTTCATCCTACACCGAGAACAATGATCATACCTGCCGACTCTCACGCATTGGGTGTGAGACTCACGCAATGACCCCAAAGAAAAAATGAAAATGCGTGAGATTTTTGCCCCAATTTCCACAATTTTATATATACTATCATTGATACATCAATTGCCCCAAAACCAAATCTCACGCATTGCCCCACTCTTGGGTTGGAAGGTCTGACAATGATTGCAAGGGTGGTAGATGTCATTCTTAGAAGATCATTCATTCAGGGAGGTCTGGAAATTGAGGTTGAAGTGACCACAGCTACTTACGAGAATAATATATCTGTTTTTAAAAAAGGAACAAAAACGCCTTTACGAGCACAAATCTTTGGCCAACCGGCAGAACTTTGCAATAGTAAGCTTCGAGAAGAGTTCTGATGATAACTTCCTTACCAGCCATGTAGTAGCAAGATAATCACGTTCAACACTTACCCAAGACAGTGACAGCGACAGAGCTGCTATTACCAAAATAACTAGTCAGAAAGCACCATTACACGCTAGTATTCACATATCAAGAGTACCAGTTTAATTTTATTGCTAAACAACTGCCACATAGACTAAATTGTTTATATTTACTCCATTCTTTGTTTGTAAAATTTTATTTGTATTCGAAATATTTTATTTGTACACTCAAGTTTGTAATAAATTATTATTTATCTATACATGAAATATAATATATAATTTAATCATGTTTGCTGCAGCGATATCAAGGAGTTGTTGTCAATGAAGGGGTCGAGGTTGACTGGTTGCTTCTCTGCCAATATTTCTGCCTTGATGAATACTACTACTTGTCTCTAGTTTTCGTAATCAGAGTAGTTGTTTCATTCTCAATCTGCAGTAAACACAAAAAAGAAAAAATATTAACGAGTGTTGAGGAAGTACAAAAACAACAGCTGAAGTATTTGATGAAAGCGATCAGTTTTTAAACAAAAGAATTAACTAATGCAGTTGATTATGGAAAAACGTATCTGCACTGCAAATCAAATACATATCATAATGTCCAGATCAGAATCATGATCATCCTCAACTTCGGTATTAGAGATTGATGGAGTTGGACTAAGAGAGCTTTTTTCGATGCCGAAGCCATGCCGAATAACTTTTAATAACCTTGAATAATTTTGTAAAGTTTGACACAATGGCAATAACGCTCGAAGCCTGGCGATGATTTTCAAGAAGTTTTGGAACTCGGCTACGTTTAGTACTTCTGCCTAGCGGCTATTTTTGCGATGATGCAATTCTGCATATATTGTGACAACCTCGAATAATTTTCTAAATACATGTAAAGGTGATGCATTGGCAATGGTGTTAGCTCAAAGCTCAGGCAATGATTTTTAATATGTTTTGGAACTCGATTACGTTTAGTATTTACATTAAAAACTAGGCTAGCGACTAGTTTTCAATTTGATACAGTAGTTATTCTCTCTTGTGATTGAAAATAGAACTAATTATTCACTGAATTTAATAATTCGCGGGATTGACTGTTCGCGAAATCACGAATTTTTATGACCAATGAATATTTTCATCCTGTAGGGTATGTTCTGTGTCAACTGCTCCACAAGTCAAGAAGCAGCTGCTTGATGAAACTATTTTGACGTTAGAAATTAACCAGTCGTTGAAAGAACTAGTAAGCCTACAGACTCATTACTAAAACTTGACCCAAACACAAGAGCACATATAGAGTGATTTATTAAACTAACTCTGACTTACTTTAAAACATTAATGGCAAATGTTCTCTGGTGAGTCACTTTTCTCTGGTGAAGCACTAGTGTTTTCATCCCTTATTTACAAATACCGCATTACTTTAGGTAGAGAGTGTCCAGACATAGGAGCAAATAGAAATATGAGGGAAATTCTTAGCAAATTTTTACTTTGAGAAATATTGGAACATGAGCATACAGAGCAGTTTTCAATGTTGCTGCTAAATTGCCAAGTACACAAGAGAACAATTACAAAAACAGCATTGCTCGGTCTTCCCAATCAATCAGTTTGAAAGACTAAAAGTGAAGTTGAAAATGAGTCAAAAAGCGAGCTTACAAAACCATATCCTTATTATTTGAAATTACATAAATTCTATTAATTCTATGAAACACTATGATTTTTCATGTTTGTTGGATTTTATATTTTCGATTTTTCGTATGGTTGGATTTTTTATTGTGGTCAAAGCAAATTCTTTTCACGCGGTTGTATTATCTCCGTCAAAAAAGTTAAAAAAGTCTCGACACTCTCTCTCTATTTGGTCAGACTAAGACAGTCCCATAGCTCATTTGTACATTTGTACCGGTATCAAGAGGTACCAGTATCATTGTATTTAATGTTTTTGTGGATAGCTTTTGGTTGAACAGTAAACTTTTTACACGCAAGCACTAATATTCATGGTTTTTATTTGGCTATTTAAGCTTGTATTAATCTTATTAGCATCAAACTTTGTGTCATTATAACTAATTAATTAGAACCAACTATCTAGCTATTAATTGCTAAATATTTCACATTTAAACACCTTTACAGTCATTAGACTTTCTCTCTAAAGTTATTTCAACAGTACAAATCACTTTTCTCATGTTATGAAGTTTAATAGCAAAAATCGTAAATGAAGGGAATGTCAAATAAAATAAATATTTTGAGCTGAACCCTTTTTATTACCCGTACACTGTCAAGCATTAAGATGGCATTCAATAAGTGTGAGGTATATAATTACTTTTGTATAGATGTCGGATCTGAGCTGATTTCTGAAGAATACCTTTGCATATCAAGTGAAGCTGAGTTCAAGCATAACAAGGAAAGGTAGAGAAATATTTAATATATTTACTAAGGGTATCCATACAAACTATAACTGTAAGACTATATAGAAAATACAAGTTTTATTAGCTAAATCACAAAAAAGCTCCTCCGAAGGTTCAGGTGTTTGACTGTTAAAAAGTTCATTGTACCTTTGCGTACAATAATTATTTGTTTAGATAATGTGAGCCATAAATGTAAATTGCTGTCAGCCTCTTTCATTCATTTGTTATCGAGAACCCATCGTAACTGGTTTACTTCTATTTAAACTTAAAGGAATGAGATAATTGTTTATAAATTGTTTTTTTTAACTAATTGGTCTTGATTATAAAAAAATTGTTACTCTACGAGTATCATTTAAATGAGTTAGTGTGGCAGAACATCACAGAATGCTCGACAGAAGAAAACATGACCAACGGTGAGGTTTCAAATTGACTGAAGGCCAGCTGCCGAGTCATACTTACTACTTATGGGGCACAGCCAAGCCAGTGAGAAGGATATAAATTGAGTAACGATTGAAGCACCGACAAGGAAAAATATCTGGTAGTCTCTGAAATGCAGTTCATTGTACGCGCTCACTTTAAATTGCTTGTATTCTTTGCTATGTTATTAAATATCTTTCTTATTGCTTTGCACTTTGTGGTTTTAATTTTTGCGGAGCAATGGAGGAACATGACAGTTTCCATTAAATTTGGCATTGCAGTGGGATCACAGAGCCTAACTCCACACCAAGCAGCGAACCTTTAGATGCTCTTACAAAAGCTATCTGAATGATAGTAAGATGAGAGCACCAGAGAAAAACGCGCTTGGAGATGAGACGACCTCCTGATCACGGGGCACCATAACTGTCTTAGGGACAGGCTGCCTCCAAGGATTTGTAAAATTTTTTGTAAGGATTGTCTTAAGAATAACCACCAAATGCACCCAGAGCGTGAATAGAGGTGCAGCTATCCTGCTGGGATAGTAGGGATAGTGATGATGGTATCCCTGGGCTTGGCTCACCCCTTTAAGTCGCTTCATGACTCAAGTTTGGAAGGTGTCAAGGTTTGCACTAGCGAATTTCGAGAAATAGCTGAAGCACCAGCTGGACGGGAACCATCAGTCTACTTTACCCAGTGAAAGAGGTCTACCCCTACAACAATGGCTAAATGGCAATGAAAAATACTTCGGTTATAGCGCTTCGAAACTAAATAAGAACCTTAGATGAGCTTGATTGCGGATCATTGGAAGACAACACCAACATGGAAACTTGTTTGAAATTAAATTGAGCTACGCTAGACTTCGTTACAAAAAATGAGCTCAAAACCAACCAGAAGGACCTTGATTAGCGCAATGTCGGAAGCTTGCTTTGTCCCTTTCACTGCCATCCATGGACAGATGTTGCCTTCTGTCTACTGCTAGCTATTTTACTGAAAATTGCTGATTTGGCTGCATAATATGCATACAATATTTTTCATATTTTAAACCCTATCTAGAACATTCTAGATATATATTCTATGCCGCCAACATGCTAATAAGCAGAGACGTACAAAGAGTTCAATGTATCTATACTATGTGCATTGTTACAGCTAATATGAACCTGTGACTGCTACAAAACTGTAATGATTTTTTACAACATTTTCTACTCCTGCAAAATTATTGTTTTCACTACCATCAGAGTCAGTGCTGTCACGTACATACATATACATTGTCTAAGCATTCAATTATTCTGAATCTGAAGTGGCTATAATGTCATTAACAAAAGCTATTCTGTTTCTCAATTGGAAAGTGCGTTCGAAAAAACCACATTACAACTACAAAGTTCGTTTATCAGAACAAATTGTTTGTTTTTTGTTTGGAGTTTTTTAGTAGCAGAGTATAATTTGCTTTGCGAGTATAGGCAATTTTTTTTAAAGACTCATTAAGACAAAGACCTAACACTTTAGAAATGCTAATGATTGTTGATTATGGTGTCATGGATTATTAATATTCAATTACTATGCAACGGCTGGAAAATTCGCCAAAATGCATACATGGAGATAAACCATGGAGTTAGAATAAACTCGCATGTGGCAGTGAAAAAGTTAAAAGTGGCAAGGCCAATGTGCCAAACACCCTTTTTTGAATTGACCCAAAACACCAAGACCTTGCTCTAAGAGTATTTCCCTGCTGAGGTTACCCTTGAAATCAAGTCCATACGACCCCAGCCGATGTACTGTTGGATGCCTGCTTTAACGGCAGGATTACTGATCTGCCTCATGTTTCCTTCAGACTCACAAGACACCTCATAATGCCACCCTTTTTAGATTCAGGAGTGTCTGGTCTCAAGAGTTGTGCCAAAAGTGTGTATTCGGTCACATGTGTTTTCTCTGGACAGCCGGCCTCAGTGCTGTACAGATAGGCATAGCTGGCTGCATGTCAGAAACTAGAAAGTAGTACGAAATATGACAGTGCTGGCCGACGCCAAAATTAGCATTCTATTTTGAGTCAGCATGAGGAATTACTGCACGCTGGCATCGATAATCGGTTTTTCGGGAAGTCCCTCAGTGGCTACAAGCATGAACCGGCTTAGGTCAAAGAAAAGCATAGCCAGGCAGTGCCCAAACCTCTTAGGTGAACCTCTACATCTTCGAGTTGCCGTAACAGTCAGGGCATTCTTAGGAATAGAACACCACTAGGTAGATTACAAACTACCTCTTTTTGGCTCAGGTATCCGCCTTCAGAGTTCTGAAATACTAGGGAAAGAGGCGCCAGCTCTCCTAGAGCATCTGTTTGTGGCAGCCAAGAAAAACTGCATGAAGCCAATACAGGTCGAGCATACCGAAGCTACCAGAACATATTTGACACAGTAGGGGAAATGTAAGACAAACTTTCAAGCTGGAACAATCCATTACACCAAAGGAGGAACCCAGATCCATTAGGCAGCCTTCACTTTGACTCTGACCGGAGAAGGAAACCAAGGCCGAGCGACCAGTACAAGATAAGCTCAGCAAAGAGCTTACCGAGCTTGTTAGAGGTGCTTGGACATCCCATCAAGTGTTGGACAGAAAGCGATGCTTTTGTGTTGATTTTTTTCAGCTGAATGCAGACATGGAACTGGAAGCCGACCCTCTTCCCGAAATTGTTGACAGCTTTGATGCCCTTTCTTTGGCACACTGGACATTGTCAGTGACTATTGGCAGGTGCCCTTGAACACTGATGCACAAAAAAAGTTAGTGTTTGCTACTTGCCTCGATCTAAAGGAAATGATGTTTCTGGCCTTTGGTTTCTCCTTTAAGCTGGCCACCTTCCAGATGCTGATGGCAAGTGTATTACAAGGTTTGCATTGAAATATGGTGTCACTCCATCTTGCTCACATCATCGTCATTATCCCTGATTTCGAGACTTACCTGCACCGTTTCTAGAAAATTCTCCAGCAACTTATTATCCAGCAACTCGGGCCAAACTAATCCTTGTGCAAGCTCCATGTGCAAGCTTCTCTAGTCACAGGTGTGTTAGTTAACCTATGTGATTAGCACTGAAAAGACAGATCTTGACCAGAAAAAGACGAGGGTGGTTCATAAATGTTGGCTACCTAAAATGCTCAAAGATTTGCAATGTGTCCTGGGCGTGGATATGATACTACCTACAGTATATCCTAAATTTCACTACTAAAACGTGGCCTCTGCACACGCTGAGATGCAATAGATAAAGTGCATTTGGAGTGAGGAAGAGCAGAGCGTCTGATAGGAACAGAAAGAGCACACCTTTGCTCGGCGCCTATGCTGGGCCACCCTGATCCAAGCCAGCAATATATTTTGAATACTGGTGCTACTGACTGTGTTGTAGGTGCCGTTCTGTCACACATGCAGAATGTGGCCAAAAAGGCCATCCCTTTCTTCAGTAAAACTCTAGCACCCGAGTATAGTACTTACTGTGTCACCCAGAGAGTGCTGTTTGTCATAGTGAAAGCTGTCAAGCACTACCGACCCTACTTCTCCGTATAGCAGTCATTCTGCATATAGCAGTTCACAATGAGCATGCTTCTCTCCAATGACTGCACAACACTAAATAACTCTCAAATCAGGTAGAGAGGTGGAAAAAGATCCTAATTGAGTTTCAGTACACTCTGAAGAACTGAGTTGGACTATGTAACTGGTCTGCCAATCGGCTCAGCTGACAGACCTCTGAGGATTGCCAGCAATGTGAGCTTATTGAGCTGAGAGACAGAAGACAGCCAGGCTTTGCCGAGTAGACTTGAGGAAAGCCAAACAGCCTTGTCAAAATTTGCCAAGACCACACATGAGCTGGTTGCTTATATGAACCAGTAATGTGAGCCACGATGAGAGGAAGGGTCAAGATTCATGAGGAGTTTGTCAAAAAGCGAAGAATGGAGGTACAAATATGACTGGCTGCAATCTTAACACGCCCTACCACCCTCAAAACAATGGTAAAGTCGAGAAAAAATCAGACAACTGGGAGGCTTCTTCCAGTCACTGCTGCTAACCTGAAGCTAAGAAAAGAGGGATACACTGCTCGCTCAACTGATGAGAGCGGATCAACCCACAGCTCACTATATGAAGTGGGAGAAAACCAACTTACTGATGTTCAGGAAAGAGTTGCTCTTGCTGAACCAGTTGCAGTTCTACCCACTGTCTATCGAGACTCAGCCAATACATGAGTACGTGGTCCCAACGCTGAAAAAACTGGAATAAATATATGCAGCTCTCAAGCAGTAACAAGTGGCCATCTAGCAGGAAGATAAATAAGGACCCACACTCTACACCCTGGGAGACTAGGTTTTGTTGCTGAACAAAAAACACGAATGAGAACGCAAAGCTCTATAGAAAGTTTGTTGGACTTCATCAGGTTATTCAAGCTTGCCCCAACTACACTGGTCTGATTAGGCTATTCCAAATTTGTTCGAAGGCGCTCGGAATAGCATCGGCCACGATAGAGCATCACAAAATCGCTAACAGGAGAAGGGCCATAGTTAGGAAACAAGCAAGTCAGGCCAAGATTATGCTGAGGAAGCTTATGCTTCCAAGGACCCATAGCTCAGCAAAGAGCTTAAAGCCCAGTTGAAGGAACTTTGGAGTCAATTGGATAACCAATGAGTTGGTACGTCAGGAGAGCCCGTCAGACCCCTGAAACCAGAGCCAGCAACACCTGTTGTCACTCAGAGCAACCTTTGGCCAGCTTGGAACAATATGAAAATGAGACGTGGTTATTAGCAGTAGCAAAAATATCCGGCGGCCCTTGCATAAGGATGCAAGGGCCAAGGAAAAGTGGCTTTCTCGGAAGCTTAGTAGGTCAAGGGCATTTGCTTTGGGCCATACAACAGGCAAGTAACTTCTTGCAGGGAATGCTGCTATTTATTCACTAAAGACTGTTCTACAGTATATTCTGATGAACCTTTCAACATGGTTCAAACAAGTGAGACTGTATATGCTATTACAGGTATTTTGAGCTTGTTAGAGCCATTAAAGATGTGGGGGAAGAATGCTTGGTGGGTCTGTTAGACTTGTTACAAGATCCAGCTTATGTGTGTAAAAACGTGAACACTTCAGAGTCGAGCAAGGTAATAAGCTCTCTATCGCAGGGGAAGGGATATGTCTTGACCAAGTTGCCTCAACGGACGATTCTGTTTTGGACCAAAAAACTTTTGTCAAGTCACACCAGGTTTGCATTCCGGTTTCAAACAATCTGCCCAAGCCAGCTCAGATTGTTTCTCTTAAGAAAATGCTGAGCAGTCAACCAAGTGAAGAACTTTTGAAATCAACAACCAGTTTGCTTGGGGAAAAGAAGACGAGCAAACTGTGTTCTCGGAGCCTGCCCGATCTCTCACTAGACTGAGTCAGACCGGCTGCTGAAATGATCCTGACGCAAACAATGACCTGTCCAAGGAATATGCGAGTAAAACTGAAAAAGTTGCCTGCCAAGCCAGCCAAGAGAGATATCTTCCAGACAGAGTGTTTTGTCAGTGGAGCTACAGAGTCACAAGTGACCGAGGCGATGCAAAAGCTAGACACTTGTGTGCTATGTGGTGTCACCACCAGCGCCTGAAAGAATCAGTAGCGTGTACTCTAGCACTTTGCCCTATACGTATGTACCTGCCTACGGCAACCCGTCTCTCAAGCCCAAGTGATGTCACACCAGAGGGCACACATGGGTTATGGGTGCAGTTGGACTATCTACTTGGTGAATGAAACCAAGTGCTCTGCTTTTTTGCAGGTGAGAGGATAGCTTGCCGACCTCACAAAAAAGCTCAAAATCTCTACACTGACCCAGCCATCCAAAGCTCTGAGGGGAGTCCTCGGACTCAAAGCCCACTTGGGGATGACGGGTTGTCTTTTCATGGCTGAGCCAACCTGCATTGACCAAGCTGTGAACCAGCAGCCACAAGAAAACAAAATGATGCAGATAGAAGAGCTGACCAGCAGTTCACCTTTTGCCCAGAAGATAAGCCGAGGATACCTCCACACAGACTTGTGCTGCACGACTAGGCCGACTACTAGGATGCCTTACAGCTGACAAGCCTCTTCAACACCGGCAAAAGGAAAGACCTTGCAAACTGTTAGATGACAGCTGCCTCCGACAAAACATGGTTCTTGGTACTGCCAGTCATATATTGTACCAAAGGCTCATGAAAGAAGACTGGATGTTTACTGAGACTGAAGTCTGGCGCCTGCAATATTTCTTACCACTGCATAAGCTCTGGTCTCAGTTGACCTCTTTTCCGATGCCGAGTAGACTGCTCCTAGGACATTTACCTTTTACTGAGGTAGAATAAGGCAAAAGATTGCCGAAGCAGACTGCCTAGCCGACTTAGCGGTGACTGATGCTATGACCAAGCCAAGCCCTGACTTAACAGAATATACGATTGTCGATTAGGTTTCCTGTCGGTCAAAGGTCTACTGGCGAGTCAGACACACTACTGATGAGGTGAGGCCAGAGAAAGATAGAAAAGGAGCAACTGAAACTACAATGAGGAGAGATTCCTGGCAGTCTTTTTCTTACTGTTTATTGTACTGTACGTGCACATTTTGACTTGCTTGTGTAATTGTATATATTGTCAAATGTATACCCCAAAGAACGCCAAATATCTTATTGCCTTGAACTCTGTGATTTTGATTTCTTTGTAGCAGTAAACTGAACACAGCAGTTTCCTTTGCATTAACTTAAAATGCAAATTGCTTGATAAAACGTCAATTGTCAGTCATTACTGTCTGTTACAGGTTTGCTTCACTAAACAATCTGAAAGAATTGGAAGTCAAAGACACCAAATTGGATAGCTGTGATGTTGAAGCTTTAGGAAGACTTACGTCACTCAAAAAGCTTGAGCTGCAAAAATGTGAATTTCAAGGAATCAGGTCGGTTTGTGACCATGAAACAATTGGCACATTTGGTTCATTGGTTCATTGGTTCATTGGTTCAATTGGTTCAATTGGTTCATTTGTTTGAGCACAAGATTTGAAAAAGCATTAGCCTAACTGTTTCTCCGTGGCTCGATAATTTTTTTTGCCAAATACAACAAAATACAATTTTTTTGTTAATTCGAACCACTAAAATTTTTTAATTCTCATCAAATAATTTTAAGTTGTAACTCTGGTTCACAGTTGCATAGTTTGATGCAATGTAATTGTAAGTACAAAATAGGGAATTGTATTGCATATCAGCGGCTAGTTTTAAAATCTGCACATTACAACAGATTTTTTAGCATTACCCACATAAGAAGGATGAAACTAACATAATTATGCATTACAGAAAAACTAGGAATATTTATTGTTTGTTGTCTGTGGTTGATTCAAAAACAAATTTCTTTGTTTGTGCATGCAATAGCATATTCCATATCACTAACCATCTCACATAACTGATTAAAAAAATAATGGACCAATAAGGTCTAATAAGAAGCGTTAGCTATTATAATAACCACAAATTTGATCCCCATTTAACTCCACTAAATTTAGTCGACAATTTGTTATAGATATATATATATATATTTCACATAGATATATGGGTACAGTGCAAGATGCAATACTACAAACTGCGCAACGTGAAACATTCAGGCGTCAGGCTTTCTATAGTTTCTTTCGGGTCCTATTTAAGTTTTTCCTATTTTAGTTTTCCCTGTTTTAGTTTTCGTCGCAGGTCGCAAGACCAACTCAGTAGCCAATCCTTGACTGGCTGGAAGCTCTATTGAGGGCTGTGTCATTAGCAGAGTGAGGGCTCTACACTGGCATGGCTTGCTATTTCTTCTTGCTTTCCCTCTCTTGGCCTGGGCCTGACAGCGGTGACCGCAATATGGCAAACATCTTATTAGGCTATCAGCCAAGATATATAAAAATGCTTAGTTTTTTTATTTTGTGGCCACCTCCTTTCAGATCAAAGATCCCTTCAGTTTATACCAATTGAAGTATGTACATTTCAAATCTGATGAGTGATTCTGAATTTTAAAAAAGAACAAAACTCCCTAGGCATGAGATTTGTTTCATCAATTTGACATAGACCTTGAAATTGTAGATTGACTCATTTATCGGAATCATAATCAGCACCCTCAAAATACCCTGTAAGAAAAGTTTCATCCATCTGAAAGAAGGTGGTCACAAAATTGCAAGATAAATTGGCTTGGCTGATAGCCTATATAATCGCCGTGTTTTACAAGCTGTCATTTACGTGAAACCATATACACTGAAACATGGATAACTCGCCCACGGATAGCTTGAACACATGGTTAATTCGAACGGATTCTTCGGTCTGTTCCCACGTAATAATAAATTGCTATAGATACATGTAACTCGAACTCAACACTGTTAACTCAAACTGTTTTTTTCCCAACGGCTACCGAGACGGTTGTTATCGCTTTGGAAAATCACTTTATTCCAAGCCATAGAGGTAAACCTCAACTTTTCATAATTCATAAGTGTCGTTATTACCACCATCGACACAAAATTTTCGTTCACGACTTTTCGAAAGGTTTGGTAAAATTTGATTTATACCAAACATCCGCTTATATTAGTGATATTATATTAGCGATCGCCCTTCGGAAGCAAGGTAAAGTGAGGTAATATTTGCATAAACTTCAAGAAAAATCGCAAAATTGATCGTGGGTAAAACGCTCAAAAGAAAAAGATGCTTTTTCTTTTGAGCATTTCAACATCGATCAAGTTTTGCCAATCAATCTAAAAAACGTCCTGGCAATAACATAACCTCAAACAACAAACCAATCTAAAGTGATAAAAAAATCTCTATACTTTTTGATAAAAACGTTTTAATCTTTACATTAGAAGCATTTAATTTGAAACAAGCCATTTGTGCTTTTGATTTGTATTTTAGTTTGTATATGTACATGTATCTACTAATAAATAAGTAAATACATGGACTTGTGACAGTGCTCTGATAACTTGAATGCTCTGATAATTCGAACACTTTCGCTCGGTCCCGTGAAGTTCGAGTTATCCGTGTTTGACTGTACATAGTGTGGGGAATTCTACACTCATATTACTTACTTAAGTAAGCACATATAAGCTTACTATTGATATTTATCATTAGCAATTAGTGGTTTTGTGCCTGCTGTGAGGCTGCCATATATTTTGTGACAGCCTATCTGAGAATATTCACTGTCACAGTAGTTACAACTAGACCCTGGTTCAAAGTCACTAAGGTTTAAATCCGATCAGGTGTCTTCAGTTGGGCCCATAATGTAGATTACAATCTGACTAATTCTGCAAGAATATTGTACAAAATGTAATAACAAATAGAGATGTATTAGCAGTCATTGATATTGTGTAACAAAGGCCATTTTCTAACTTGAAAGTTTGAGGCGTTTTCTTGGAAACTTTGAAAGTGACACCATCAGGACAATTAATAACTGTATCTTACCAAGTTTCTTCAAAGCAGTTCTTTGTTTAACTCAGTCTGATACGTCAACTTAAATGAAAAACAGTTAAGAAATAATGCTGAGGTCGATGGCATCGATGTCTCTTTGCATAAAGGAATGTACAAAATATAGGGAAAAAATAGCCTTGCTTGGCAAAAGGGCTAAACTTATTTCCCAAAATTCTGATGAGGCAGTTGATATATGCAGAACCACCCGCTATTTGAATGTCACTTCTAATAAAACTTCATTCTAGGGACGGGTTGAAAAGTACAGAGTCTACGTGTTCAAATAAATGCTTTATGGGAATTTTAAGCGGTAACACATGCGTTCAATCCAATGTTCAATATTTGACTAAGGTAGTCATAAAAAATGAACACAGCTAAACCTAGCTCAAAAGTAAACATTAAATTTAATTTAAATGATGGATGATTCGTTAGTTTTATGTATCACATATCTTATGAATTCGACAATGAGCTTGTTCATTTTGACAAGCAAAGTTTCACTAGGGAGGTTGTTTAAAACATAAACTCAGCTCCCAAACTTAAGCCACTCACAATTTATGAAGTTTGATGTTTTATACGGAAAACGAAAAGTTAGCTCTTTCGCTATCACAAGACATACAAAATACGGTTGGGAAAAGGGTTTGCACGCCGAAAGCGATAAAGTGTGGCTTGAGTAGGTTTCATACAATTACAATTATCTGTGTACTTTTAGCCAATATAAAATATGACTACAGCCCTTCCTTATTTTCTTATTTTATATATTCAGGTCATTTTTTCACAATATTTTATTTGCATTGACCAGTCATGTCAGATGGATTAATAACTACAAATGTTTCAATATTGTTAGATCAGGGAAATTTGGGTAATTTCTATTGACTATTAGGACCAGTAAAAAGTTATTATTTTGTTTTTAGCAGCAATAATTTCGAAGAATTATTGCTGTCGTGGTATTATATATTGTGAGTGTGTCTCGGACACGCTCACGGTTGTAGCAAAAGTGACCAGAAAACTGTCTAAACTCATTCTGTGTCATAATTGTGGGGTCGAAGTGACTAAGAAAGGCGTCGAACTTACTAATGAAAAGCTTCGTGATATGACAAATTATACATAATTTTTTGCAGGTATTAGATTTAGAAAAAATGTTAATTGATCCTGCTAAAAAAATTAATTTATAGCGGAAAAGTTAGAGAAATCGTTAGAAATCTTTATTACAGACCAGGTTGAAATAAAAAGTGAGCAACATCAACATATAAAATAAAGCTATAGGACATACTTGAATCTATCATGCTGAAAGTAATTTTTATTATGCATCTTGTGTAGTTTACAAAAACTTTGAAATTTTGGTAGTTGAGCTGAAAAAACTGAAAAATTACTAAAATTTTTTTAGACATTTCTAAAAAAACTGAAAAGTTACTAAAGTTTTTTTAGACATTTTTCATAGCTATCAAAGCTTTTTTACAACTGTGGACAAGTTCTGGTTGAAAAGCCAACCACTTCTGTGTTGATTTTCCATCGAACAATAGAAAGTCGGCAAAACCGAATTATCAGTTTCTGATTATACATAGTTTTTGTAAAATTAAGTTTTACGTCATCTTTTTGGCACAGCTTCTGCCCCTGCCAAATTTGCATTTACGGTACTCTGTCTCTATTGTAGTTTGGCAACAAAACTCATTTTTGATTTATTTTTGCCATTCAACTGTTCAGTTGTTTCATTCTGGATATACAACGCTCGTTATGATGTGATTATTTGTGTCCATTCAGTGATTGCTCTATGTACACCTGGTTGAATGGTTGATATGTTTAACCAGAAAACAGATACATTGTATTTTCATAGAAATGTTTGCTTCAATATGGAACAGATAATTCTTAATACAGAAGTTGAAGTCAATGAATAATTTGGAAACTTTTGTTACAGAATTGCTTCAATGCCCAGATTGAAAGAGTTGAACCTTTCTCGCAGTAAAATAGATTTCGCTGGTACGGTTGTCCTAGAAAATCTGGATTCCCTGGAGAAACTTGACATGGGCTTTTGCAGCCTTCCCAAATCGCCACTCAGGTAAGTGTGAAATACTATCACAAAAAACTTTTGCAAGACTTTGCCGTGTTTACGAACATTAATGTTGGATTTTCTGATGTAACCTCATTTTATGGTACTGAATGCCTAAATTCAAGACCTGTAAGTAGGAACTTAAGTTGCTGGATAGACAAATAGCCTGTACCACACTGTAACCCATTATATTATAGTAGGAGACTCTCCCAGCGTAACCAACCTATGTCAGCCCATGTGGATTCATTTTGTGATAGACATTTTTAAAAATCAGTTGATTGGTTTGTAAATTTGTGTTAAAACAACTAATTATTGACATCAGTAATTACAATAGATTATATACTAGTCTTTTAGTGTTAAAGTCTGCACTCAGCAGGCATCTGCAAGCTGTAGATGTGGCTAAAAGTTACTCTTTATTTACTCGAAAATTATGTATTCTCAATGGCTATGTGTAAAAGTTTCGCTAACCTGCAAAGTTGTTTGGATGCTAATATCAACTAGTTCTGCAGCACCAAATATAATTTGAAGTCAGAAAATATGGATTGAGTTCAAACAAAACCAACAATCAAAATGCAACTATCGAAGCAATTGATAAAATATTTTGTTAAAAAACAGGCAATTTCTGTTTCTTCATGTGTTATAAGTATTGTTTTTATGCCATTTCCTTTTCATAATATATTTGGACCACATGTTAGATTATTATTGTTTTTTTTTAACTTATAAAATACAGTTATCAATTAACTTAATTAAACGCAACAGCGTTCTTTTTTCAACCCTTTCTCTAAAGTGTTAAAAATTTAGGTGTTATATAGAAGTAATGAACTCATTGGCCACTTTATATAAGCTTTTTCACCATTGAAAAAAATTGAAGTTAGATGGCTTGTACTATTAAAAGTAAACACAAAACTATGTTATCCTAAAAGTTCATGTTAATATGATATGGAATCAAAAAATGCTCTACCTGTTTTGATCTATGTACCCCTGACAAAGTTGTTTGTTCGTTTCTGTTATGGAATAGAGTCACTTGCAGGTTGATGAAGAATATTTCACTCCAGATTTTTAATTACCGTAAAAGCATTATTTAAACGCCATCTCCATATGAACGCTGCCTCTATCATAATGTCACTTCTAATAGAACTTCTAATCCTTAAATCGAATGGCACTACTATTTGACTTATCTGTTCTTTATGAACCACAATAGAAAGTTGTCAAATAAAATGTGTCGACAAATTAGTACTAGAAATTACAAATAGTGTTATAAGGATTGCATAGTTATTTTCAATAATAATAAAAGTACTATTAATGTTTATCAACACCAATTAATTATTTTGTGATTGATGTGGTTGCTACCACAGTTTTTATGACCTGAGAATATTTATTGTCACAATAGTCAAAACTTGTATCTGGTTCGATTTCCCCAAGGTCAAAATTCGATCCATGGTCTTAAGTTTTGTCGATAATGTGGATTACAATCAGACTAAAATACTATAAAGCGTCTGATGAACAATGCATGACACGTAATTGCAGCCATTAGTATTGTATAACAAAGGTCATTTTCTAACTTGAAAGCATTACCTCTTTTCTTTGAAATTTTGAAAGTGACACCATCAAAGTATTTAATAATTGTATCTTACAGTGTTTTACTTAGAGCAGTTCCTTGTTTAACTCCATCTAATTTTTAGACTTGAATGAAAAAAAATCAGAGTGCAAATGCTGAGGTAGACGGCATTAATGTCTCTCCGCATGGAGGAAATTACAAAATATGGACAAGAATAGCATTGCTTTGCCAAAAAAGGCTAAGTTTATTTTCTTAAGATTCTGATAAGCTAATCGATATATACAACGCCCCTAACTATGGTATGGTCATCTCTAATAAAGCTTCACTCTAGAGAAGGGTAGAAAAATACAGATCCTTGGCATTCAAATTGCAGTTTTACAGTAAGTTCAAGCAGGATTACATATGTTTATCTAACAAGCAATTGTTCATTATGATAGTTATATTAAAGAGCATGAGCGCAGCTAAACCCAACCCATTATTAAACATTAAATTTAACTCAGGTGATGGATGTTTTATTATTTTTATGTATCACAAATCTCATAATTCGTCAATGTATGTACATGTACTTGTTTTTGTTCTTGTACTTGAAGTACAGCATATCTGACTAGTGAGTAGCTTATCAATGAGCCTATTGTATCTGTACTTTAACAAATAGAAACAATTACCTGTGTGAGTTGAGCCAATATAAAATATGCCTACAGCCAATCCTGTTTGTATTTATCTTACTTAGGTAGATTATTTCATGGCAACATCTTATCAGCTATGACCAGGTGGCTCAGTTGCATTACAACCACAAAAGTTTTAGTAATATTAAATCTATCAACTCTATGGAATATTATTGGTTAACAGGACTACTAAATGGTTTTTTATGTTATTTTTAGCTGTAATATCTTCGATAAATTTGTTGACTCAGACTTGCTCACAGTTGTGGCGACAACGACCGAAAAAATTTCTGAGCTCATCCTGCAACACAATTGCAGCATTTTTATGGCATCAGTTTTATGATATGACAATTTTACACAGTCTTTTCAAATATTAGATTTTATAAAGCAGGTTTTTATGTGGTGTCAAATAATTGATTTGGTAGTGAAAGAGTTAAGGCAATCTTTAGCAACCTGTAGTCTTGAGCAGCTTGTTGCATTTCATGATAAAAGTCACTGTTAATATGCGACTTGTGCAGTTTTTTAACATGTTGAAGTTTTTCAGTTTAGATGACAAAAGCTGCAAAAATGAACAATAGAAAACCGACGAAACATAATTATTCAGCCATAATAGTACGTAGCTTTTGTAAAATTAAATTTTGCATTATATTTTTGTTTCAGATTCCGTTTCCTGTGAAATCTCCATTTACGCTATCTTGTCTTTATTGCAATTTGGCAATGACACTGAATTTTCTCTGATGTTTGCCGCTTCATTCATTCAGTTTAGTCAATCGCGGTTAAAAACAATCAGTATTGATGGGACTATTGTTTTCAATGAGTGATTATTTATTGTGTTGGTGGTTAGACTGTTGACCTGTAGAACTAAATAACAAAAATGTATTCGTGTAGAAATTTGATTCTGGTAGAAATCTTCGCTTCAATGTACAACAGCTGACAATAAAATTGAAAGCTGGATTTAAAATCATTGGATTATTTTGAACCTTTTGCTACAGACTTGCTTCACTGCCCAGCTTGAAAGAACTGGACCTCTCCCACAGTAAAATGGATTCTGCTGCTCCTGTTGTTCTAGAAAATCTAGATTCCCTGAAAAAACTTGACATGCGGTATTGCAACTTCTCCAAATCGCCACTCAGGTAGGTGTGAAGTAGTATCAGTATATAAATAGTATCACGAAAATCCTTTGCAAGACTTTTGTTTCGTTTATGAATATTACTGTCTGAGTTTCTGATTTTAACATCCTTGAGCAGTTCTCAACGTTTAAATTCAAGACCTGTGGATTAGTTGCTGGATTAATAATTAGCCTGTACTGCACTGTAACCGACTCTATCATAGTAAAATACTTGTCCCAGCGTAACCAACCTATGCTCATGCGGATTCACTTTGTGATTTAACATCATTCTATCCTTTAACAAGATCATTGTCAAATTTATAAGATACGTGATACATAAAACTAATGAATCATCCATCACTTGAATTAAATTTATTGTTTACTTTTTGGCTAGGTTTAGCTGTGTTCATATTTTTATGACTACCTTAGTCAAATATTGCACGTTGCATTGAACGCGTGTATTTCCGCTTAACATTGCCATAAAGCATTTATTTGAACACGTAGACTCTGTATTTTTCAACCCGTCCCTAGAGTGAAGTTTTATTAGAAGTGACGTTCAAATAGCGGGTGGTGCTGCATATATCAGCTACCTCATCCGAATTTTGAGAAACAAATTTAGCTTCTTTGACAATCAAGGCTATTCTCCCTATATTTTGTACATTCCTTTATGCAAAGAGACATTGATGCCATCGACCTCAGCATTATTGCTTAACTGTTTTTCATTTAAGTTGACATATCAGAGTGAGTTAAACAAAGAACTGCTTTGAGGGAACTTCGTAACATACAGTTATTAATCGTCTTGAAGGTGTCCCTTTCAAAGTTTCCAAGAAAACACCTCAAGCTTTCAAGTTCGAAAATGGCCTTTGTTACACAATATCAATGAATGCTATTGATAATGACTGCCATTGATTAATGAATAGCTTATCAATGAGCCTATTGTACCTGTCCTTAAACGAATAGGAACAATTATCCATGTGAGTTGAGCCAATATAAAATACGTCTACAGCCAATCATGTTTGAATTTATTTTACATAGGTAGATAATTTCATGGCAATATCTTATTAGCTATGACCAGACGTGTCAGATGTATTACAGCCACAATAGTTTGAATAATGTTATATTTATGAACTCTATGGAATTTTATTGGTTAACAGGACTGCTTAAAGGTTAATATGTTAGTTTTAGCTTTACAACTTTAATAAATCTTCCAACTCGGACACGCTCAGTGCTCATGGTTGTAACAGATAATATCGAACAAATTTTTTAGGTCATTTTGCAACACAGTTGCAGCATTTTTATGGCATCAACATTATGATATGACAACTTGTACACACATTTTTCCAGCATTAAGTTTTACAGAATAAGTTTTTATCTGCCGCTAAAAGATTTATTTGGTAGTGAAAGAATTAAGGCGACGGTTAAAGACCTGTACTCCTGAGTAACCATTTTTTTCGGTTTGGTCGTCACTGCTACAACATTCCTTTGGTTGTGCTCCTGATTTCTGCATTCTCAATACCTAAATTGTTTAGCTGGAACGGTTTCTTGAAGCTATGTCGCCGTTTCTGCAACTGCTGAACTGCTTTGTCAGCTGTTGCACCAAGGATGCGAGCCCATCGATGATGTGGGTTTGTAATATTGCCATCGTTTTTGCAAGCCCTTTCTTTACGGACTGTGCAGAATAATGCTGACATTCTCCGGACCGCATCTTGAGAAAATCTGTCAACCTAAACCCCATCGGCCAGCGTAAGGGTCAGTCCACGCAATAACTATTTAATGTAATTTATTTTTAGACTCGTGTAAAAAACATACTCACGACCAGTTCAACAAAAAATTATTTTTATGATAAATAAGGTGGTGTTGATATTATCAACAGAACAGCAATAAATACCTAGTCATAACCAGGCAACCAATAAAAATATTAACATTATTAACTGATAACAAAAGAACAAAATGCTCAATTACTGTCAAGTTTACCTTGAAAAAAGATTTTTTCTTTTTTTTGGTCAAGACTTTTTCTTCTTGCATAACCTACGCTTGTACTTCAATGTCTTGTTGATAAATTGGCAATTAAAATACATTTTGATTTATTTTTGTTACTTACACTAATTAATTAATTATTAGTCATTGTATTTTTATGTTACTGCATAACATGTAATGTTGGACCTCTAATTGGTTTGACCATACTACCTAAAGTGTGTATCATTGGACTTTTAATTCATAAAATTAACTTACAGAAGACATTTGTTCGTTTAGAAATGTTTAGATCGGCGTGCTACAATCATTGTATATTCCATGTATATTCCAACTCTAAATGTGTTTAAAAGTTAGTTTTTATTTACACAAAAATTATGTATTTTCAATGGCTATGCGGCAAAGTTCCGCTAGCTTAAAGAATATTTGGATACTAATATCAACTAGTTCAGCGGCGCGAAATATAAATCTAGGTTCAAAGGTATAAAATGAGTTCAAGCGAAACCAACAATCAGACTTCAACTGTCCAAAAAATTGATTAAATATTTTGTTCAAAAGCTGTTTATTTCTGTTTCTTGATGTCATAATTTTTTCTTTCTTTATATATTTGGATCGCTTGTTAGGCTAGTATTATTTTATTCTTTGTAAAATGTGCTTATGAATTACCTTACCACAAAACTTTTATTGCGATGGCGTTCGGGTTTTCAACGCTTTTTCTATAGTGTTAAAAATATAGGCGTTATATAGTGGCAATGAAACTTTTACTAACTTTTATAAGTTTTTCAGCATTGGAAAAACTGAAATTAAATGGCTTGTACTAATAAATGTAAATAAGAAACTATGTTATTGTAAAAGTTCATGATAAAAAAGAAACATTAAAACCATACTCATGACTAGTTTACCAAAATGTCATTTTCCATAATAAATAAAGTTGTGTTATCGATAGAACAACAAACATACTAACTAAGTCGTAACCAGGCATTCATTATAAATAATAACGTAACCAATAAAAAACATTAAAACAAATCTTGTTATCTTGTTAATAAATTGGCAATTAAATTGTTTGAATTTGTTTTTGTTACTCCATTGATTAATATTTGGTCATTGTATTCTTACGTTACTATATAGCATGTAACAGTTGACTTGCAATTGGTTTGATTGTAAAACCTAAATTGTGTATCATAAAACTAAAACTAACTTAAAGAAGACATTGTTTTTTTTTGAAAAATACTTTGATCATCATGCTACAACCAACTTATATTAAAATATAACTGTTTATAGCCATATGTTATAGAATCACGCCACTGTCTACTTTTAAGTGCGCCGTTGTGGTAAAAAAGACTCCGCTAGTTGTGTTGTCATAAAAATTTGGGTTTAATTAAAAATCTTGACATGCCTAGTTACAACTTATTCAAATGATCACTCAGGTAGATGTAAAATTTTAGTCAAAATCCCTCGCTGTAAGATTTAGTTATATTTTAGAATTTCTTTGTACGAATTGCTTATTTAAACTTCCTTCCCCAGCTTTGAGTGTCAAAATTGTAGATATGCAAATAAGAAACCGAGCTGTTATATCAACTGTTGAAGGTACTGTCATTATGTTTATAAATTCCAAACTTGCAACAGCCTGGTTTAGTTCAGCTAAATGTAAAATTTATTGGAAGTTATTTTTCTCTGGCTTTAAATTAGTTTTACACTTTGACCTAATGAGACTTGATAAACTTGAATGGATTAATTTAACACATTCGTGGAATTGGTATGGCATCAGCTTAATGATGTGACAGATTATATACATCCTTTATAATTATTAGATTTTAATATATATGTAATTATGACCAATTAAAAAAATGACTTCGGTAAATAAATAGTTAAAGCAATCATTAAAAACCTCTACTTCTGTTCAGGTTGCTCTAACCCATACTGAAAGTCATTGTTAGCTCTTCTGCTACCGTGAGCGAATGTTTAGGCAATTGTGGTAATAGAAGTAAATACCGCCAGCCGATGACTCCGCTAATCAATGGTGTTACATTTTTTTCATCACAAAACTTACGCAGTAACTAAATCAATCAAATTTGTTCTCCAACAGAACCGCTAATGAAAAGAAATTTTTGTTAAGCAATTTCATTTGTAATATAAGAACGAGAAAACCAGATCGCGGCGTTAGTTCAATGAAAAAAAAGTTTCAGAAATGGTGCGAGAGTGGGAGTCACTAAACAGTTTTGTACTTATCTCGTAGAAAATTTTGTTTGGAATAAGATGCATTTTACAGTAAAACAATATCTGCATTGATTTTCGAGATATTGCATAAACACTAGCGGCATATCGAATTTTTAAAAATCTGTTCGAAATAATTTGGTTAGAATAGCGAATTTAGCGCCATAGTGAAAGAATTAATTTGTGACATGTGAAATTTTTAAAATTTTGAAGCTTTGTCATTTTACATAAAAAAGCTTTGAAAAAGAACAATAGAAAATCAGCAAATGGTAATCTTTAAGTTATAATTATACACAATCTTTGTCAAATTAAATTTCACCTCATATTTTTGTCAGTTTTTTCTCTCTGCAAACTGTGCATTTATGCTACCTTATTTATTGCCCTTTGGCAATAAAACTCATTTTCTTTGATTATTACTACTTTGTTTATTCACTTCAGTCATTCTAGATTTAAAATTCTCTCTATGACATCATTATTGATTTACACTGAGTGATTACTCTATATACACACGGTTAGACAGTTAACTTGTGGAACCAAATAACAGAATATGTTGCCTGCTTGAAGAATTATTTGCTTCAATGTGGAACAAGTAACTTTGAATGCAGAGGTTGAAGTCATTGAATAATTTTTAGACTTTTTGTTACAGATTTGCTTCACCGGTCATCTTAAAAAAGCTGAACGTCTCTCACGATGAATTCAATCCTGCTAGTCTTATTGTCATAGCAGCATTTTATTATGGTAATTATAAAGAGCATGAGCACAGCTAAACCTAGCCCATTATTAAACATTAAATTTAACTCAGTTGATAGATGTGTAATTATTTTTATCTACCACAAAACTCATAATTCCTCAATGTACACATACTTGTTCTTGTTCTTGTACATGAAGTATAGTATATATGATTAGTGAGTACTTAAACAAACAGAAACAATTACCTGTGTGAGTTGAGCCAATATAAAATACGTCTACAGCCGATCCTGCTTGTATTTATCGTATATACTTAGCTAGATTTCTTTCGTGGCGATATTTTATTAGCCATGACCTGGCCTGTCAGGTGAATTACAGCCACAAATGTTTCATTAATGTTAGATCTATTAGCTCAATAGAATATTATTTGTTAACGAGACTGCTAAAGGGTTTTTTTATGTTATTTTTAGCTGTAATATCTTTAATAAATATCTATGCATTATGATATGACAATTTTTACACACTCTTTTCAACTATCAGGTTTTATAGAATACATGTAAGTATGTGCTGTAAAAGAAATAATTTAGGGGCCAAAGTGTTAGGGAAATTTATTAGAAACGTCTACTCTTAAAGGTTGACTTGCAACAACATTCACATTACAGTTATTTTGTATCAAAAGATTCGCCAAGTCTTACTCTGTTGTGTAATAGGTGCCAAATATGTGGAAATGTAATTACAAGCTCTTAAAAGCTCAAAAACAAAAAGCCGCCGTAGACTGGAATCTCTTGATTTCGATGACATATCCACAGATTTTGGTTATTGTCTTGTCACGTGATGTTCTCGCGTGAATTGAATGGCCCATAAAAAGCTCAATATAAAACTTATCGTAGCGATAGTTTATGAAAAACACTTCGGGTTTTACCTAAGACCCCGTATCAGATATAGATGCTCGCTACTTTACAGTTTCAGCTTGGCAATTCCGTCCAACGATTCAACGTATGTGTACATGTCTGAGTTGCGATCATAAAAAATGTCAAATTCTGAATAGTCAAGACCCTGGCTTTTTGAGCCTAACGCTCTATCTGAAGAAGATCCTCAACAGAAGCAAACCTCCCAGCAAGTAAGCACCGCCACTAGCCAGCTCTTATGTGCCAAGCTAGCTAATAGTAATAGTTTTACCTAGAGAGTGCTAGAACGAATATTATTATATACATGATTTTAGTAATGATAATTATCGCTTCATATTGCGAAAAAATAATTACACATTTTTCTCGAATGACAGCATTAACAATTTTAACCTAGTGCTGCACTGCTATACTGTTGGATAACATTGACCTGATGTATTAGCTATGGTTGCCTAGACATAACTGTTCATTTCTTTAGGAGCTAATACCACCGGCTACAGAGTGGTGTATCTGCAAGCGCTGACAAGACATGCCATCTCTTCCTGAATGTTTGGGCTGCCATGATGCTGAGTTTGTGCATCGTCTCCATGACCGCGGGGAGCATGAATGCCTGTGTACGCATCCTGGTGTGGACGAGCTTGTAGCGTCTGCACCCCTTGATTTGGGGTGGAATAATTACCTGCGATATCATAGTGAGTTGGATTTTCATTTAATGCCAACAACACCAAAGCTATGCTAATGTGTCAAGCATTATCTACAATTCTTGTGTTACACATTTAATGCATCGGTTGAACACACATATTCTGAACTCGTGGAACACAAAGAGAACTGTTATATTTGGCTTGTACACTTACTACAGTAGAAAGTGTATTAGTTTTATGATTTTATTATATAAAGATCGAGACTATTTTGATGATCAGCAATTATTGTTTTTCAATAATTGTTTTGGTAGATAATCTATTCCCATTTGGAGAGCCATCGCCAAATGCTCGGAAAAGGTTGTGTGCATACCGCAATCTTGTGTTTTGGTTTATGCCGCAAATCTTGTTTGCAAGTCTGCAAACTCTTCTTCATCATTTTTTGATGGAAAAAGAGCCAGAATCTTAGACACCAAGCAGGCAGGTAAAGGCCGTCGCTCACCGCGACGAATTTGCGGCATAAGCCAAAACACAACCTTGCGGTATGCACACAACCTTTGTAACAACATCCGTTGTAATGGACCTCACTTTCAGGCCGTGGAAAATTATATCGGATTGGCATCGCTTGAAGCCTTCCAGCTCCATGGTATTAGAGCTGGTGGTCTCCGTTGACTGCAAAGTAAAGAAAGTGACGACCAACAATCACTTTCACATTATTTGAATGAATTATTTAGCTAGATCAGAAACTTCATGTTTATGTATTGATAACTACTAAAAAAATTGGGTTTTTGTCAGGCTGTGAAGTAAAAACTGTCAAAGTTTTACCTTGACAAGATGGCTGCTGACTATTAAACCGCAGCTCTGATCCATCATAGTGTAGGCCCTGTATAGTGCGCAATGCCCCGGACTATCGCATCTACCGTCGCCTGCCAAATCTAGCTCCCAGTTGATTGCTGCCGTCAATCCCTCGTTATGCAGGGTGTACTGCTCAGCAATACACTGTAAAATATTGTAAAACTTCATTATACAAGATTAATTTGTATCATTATCATTAATCTAAGAATGTAGAATCCTCTTCCCCCTTTTTGTGCTATATTATGATGAAGAGTCAGAGTTTTAAATTATAATAAATTTCACTTGAAGGATGACACATTTTCATTTCAAGAAAAAAATTGTTTCTAAATGTCGTTATTCAATTAGTGTGCAAAGCTTTTACTCACATTTTCCAAGTTTATGAGTAAATATTAACACTCACACCATGTAAGCATTCTTTTTGTTGGTAGAGGCAAACACTGTGGCTTGGTATCGCGATGTTCAGTAGCGACAGAAAACGGAGGTTCTGCGTAAAGCATCCGCCAGAAAAGAGTGATGCAGCTGCCAGCAGGGGGTTGATGACGTGAGCTCTGTTCAAACTGGCAGTTGTTTCCCAAGCGTTTGATTGGTGACAGGAGGCACATGAAACCTTGAACTCTACCCATCCGCCTTCTCGCACCATTGTGAATGAGCAGGGCAGGGCGCAGGCGTGACAGTGAAATAGTCGCTGGAGTGCTGTCACACTTACCATTAATTTCTCCTCTTTGAATGAGGATTTGGGTCTAAAATCACAACACAATAAAATACTTGCAATAAGATTTGTACAACATCATTTCCTGTTATTATATCATATTTGCTTGATCAGAAAAAAGAATAAATATATAGCCATGCAATCATGACACAGATTTTACAAAACCTTATCAGAATCCATGATATTGTAAACATAAAATGTGAGTAATAACTCTATAAATATTTTTTTATATTTTGACAAGTTTGGTTAAGTTCAGCTCTATCTTACATGTAATTGGAGAGCGTTTTACGCTGGCCAACATAGCGCTCAAACTCTTCCCAGTCTTCAGTGGTTGGCACAAACTCTTCATCTAATACTAATAATAATCATCTAATAATATTAATATGCTATTAACGATGATACCAGAAAATGACAATAACTATTTCATATAACATATTTATAAGTGAGTGGGGTTAAGAAATTTGGCGAAATTAATCGTGAAACAACATTATTTTATCAATTATAGATTAATATATTACGTTTTACAGATAGATATGCAGTATGAATTAGTTTTGTTATTATAATAAAAATAATACACATAATTAAAAAGATGAAATACTAATAATATCATATTACAATTAAATGACATTAATATTGTTATATTAAATATAGATTAATACAGTACTATTAGGAGGATACTAGAAAATAACCCGAGTTACAACTACTAATACAAGTAGTTCATAAAATAAATTACTCACATGCTTTAGTGGTATGTGGAGTATGCAAACAGGTTAGAAAACATGTCGTCTCTGAAATGGCAAAAACAAAGGTAAAAGTAAGCAGGCGAATAAATAAAGTTTGTCACATACAGCTTCACCCAGTTGCTCCATGCCCGTTGAAGGTCTTGTCTTTTTTCAGCTCTTGGCCAAAAAAGGTGCTTCTCAGCTTTGCAGCTGCACAAACACTAGGTGGCGTGTTAGACATTATGACGAATTGAAATTGACAAGTTTAATGTGAGAAAGCGTGTTTGCTATTTGCGATAGATCAAACTTTAACTTAAACTAACATTATCTGATCATGTGACTTACAATTCCCGCCATAAGGCGCGAACAATTTCTACAGCATTTTTCAACCATCATAGCGGACCAAAAGGCTCATCATTTTTATCAGAGGATGATATGTAATCGTTCAAGCAAAGTTTAAAAAATTAAACATAGCATAAAAATGTTTTTATGCTATGTTTTGAGATATCAGTGCTCAAAGTTGCAGCATTACGATGCCGATAAAATAGACGCGTAAGAACAATAGACATGGTTTTTATCGCAAGCGTGAAGTATATTTGTGAAAATAGTTTGACGAATAAGGATGCATAAAAGTGAAAACATTAACCATCTCCCACACATACATCACATTTTAGTCGTTTTGGAAAACGAATCCAAACTAAGGCGGTCTCGTGTCGCTGCGATTTTCTGTTCGTTATCGAACTTTTAAGAGCTTTTAATCACATTCCCACATATTTGGCGCCTACTACACAACAGAGAAAGACATGGCAAATCTTTTGATACCAAATAATTGTAATGTGAATTTTGTTGCAAGTCAAACTTTAAGCAGCTTGTTACACTCCATGCTGAAAGTCACTGCTAATATGTGACCTGTGAAATGATTTAACGTGTTGAAGTTTGTCAGTATAGCTGAAAAGGCTGCAAAAAATAAACAATAAAGAACCAAATAAACATAATTATTCAGCTCTAATTATACATAAGTTTTGTAAAATTAACTTTCACCTTATTTTTTGGCACAGGTTCTTTATCCTGCACAATTTGCATTTGCGGTACGATGTATCTAATATAATCTGGCAAGAAAACTCATTTTTATTTGATTTTTGCTACTTCGTTCACTCAGTTTTGTCAATCCTGATTTGAAAACGATCAGTATGATGAGATTATCGGTTTAAATGAGTGATTATTTATTATGTAGGTGGTTAGATTGTTGACCTGTAGAACAAAGTAACAAAAATGCATTTGTGTAGAAATTTCTTTCTGGTACAAATTTTTGCTTCAACGCGCAACAAGTAAATTTGAAGGCTTGATTTGAAATCATTGGATAACTTATAACCTTTTGTTACAGACTTGCTTCACTGCCTAGTTTGAAAGAGCTGTACCTCTTTCAAAGTAAAATAGATTCAGCTGGTCCTGTTGTCCTAGAAAATCTGAATTCCCTGGAGAAACTTGACATGAGTTATTGCAGCCTTCCCAAATCGCCACTCAGGTGTGTGTGAAATACTTTCACCAAAAATTTTTGCAAGACTTTGTCGTGTTTATGAACATCAATGTCGGATTTTTTGATCTTAACCTCATTTTATGGTACTGAATGCCTAAATTCAATACTTGTGCATGTACATAGGAACTTAAGTTGCTGGATAGACAAATAGTCCGCACTGCACTGTAACCCATTACACCATAGTAGGAGACTCTCCCAGCGTAACCAATTAATGTCAGCCCCTGAGGATTCATTTTGTGATAGACTTTTTAAAAAATCAGTTTATTGGTTTGCAAATTTGTTAAAACAACTAATTATTGACATCAGTAATTACAATAGATTATATACTAGTCTTTTAGTGTTAAAGTCTGCACTCAGCAGGCAACTGCAACGTGAAAGTGGCTGAAAGTTACTCTTTATTTCCTCGAAAATTATGTATTTTCAATGGCTATGTGTCCGAATTTTGCTAACCTGGAAAGTTGTCTGGATACTAATATTAACTAGTTTGTCAGCACCAAATATAATTTGATATCAGAAGATATGGATTGAGTTCAAACAAAATCAACAATCAGAATGCAACTATCGAAGCGATTGATAAGTTATTTTGTTAAAAGACAGGAAGTTTCTGTTTCTTCATGCGTTATTAGTATTGTTTTTATGCCATTTATTTTTCATAATATATTTGGATCACATTTTACGTTATTATTATTTTTAACTTATAAAATACACTGATAAATTAACTTAATTGAACGCCACAGCGTTCTTTTTCAACCCTTTCTCTATGGTGTTAAAATTTTAGATGTTATATAGGAGCAGTAAACTCATTGGCCACTTTCTATAAGCTTTTCAGCATTGGAAAAACAGAAATTCGATGGCTTGTACTACTAAAAGTAAACAAAAACTTATGCTATTCTAAAAGTTCGCGTTAATATAAGATGGAATCAAAACAATGCTCTACCTGTCTAGAGTTACGGACCACTGACAACATTTTTTTGTTCGCTTCTGTTATAAAATGGAGTTACTTGCAGGTTGATGAAGAATATTTCTCTCTAAATTTTTAATTACCATTAAACCTTTATTTGAATGCCATATTCATCTGAACGTTGCTTTTATCATAATGTCACTTCTAATAGAACGCTACTGAGATGAGTAAAAACTACAGTGCCATCCTTAAATCGAATGACACTACTATTTGATTTCTCTGTTTTTTATGAGCCGCTATAGAAAGTGGTCAATTGAAAAGAGTCGACAAATTAGTACATGAAATTACAAACATTGTTATCATGATTGCATAATTATTTTCAATTATAATAAAAGGTCTATTGAAGTCTATCAACACCAATTAATTATTTTGCGTTTGATGTGGTTGCAACCACAGTTTTTTATGACCACATACCTGAAAATAGTTATCGTCAAAATAGTCAAAACTTGACCCTTGTTCGATGTTACCAAGGTCAAAATTTGATCCATGGTCTTAAGTTCGGTCGATAATGTAGATTACAATCAGACTAAAATACTTTAAAGATCTGATGAAGGTGCTACTTCGTTCATTCAGTTTTTTCAACCCTGATTTAAAAACAATCAATATAGATTTGATTATTGTTTTTCAATCAGTGATTATTTATTGTGTGGGTGGTTAAACTGTTGACCTGTAGAACCAAATAACAAAAATGCATTCGTGTAAAAATTTCGTTCTGGTAGAAATTTTTGCTTCAAGGCGCAACAAGTAAATTTGAAGGCTTGATTTGAAATCATTAGATAAGTTTAAACCTTTTGTTACAGAATTGTTTCCCTGCCCAGTTTAAAAGAGCTGAACCTCTATCGCAGTAATATAGATTCTGCTGGTTCAGTTGTCCTAGAAAATCTGGATTCCCTGGAGAAACTTGACATAGGATGTTGCAAATTCTCTCAATTACCACTCAAGTAAGTGTGAAATATCATAAAAAACTTTTGCAAGACTTTGTCGTGTTTATGAACATGTTTATTAGCGTCTGACTTTTTTCTTTCAACCTCCTTGTACGTCTTCTTTAAATGAGAACTTAAGTTGCTTAAAGAATAAATACAGCAGTAAGTACTGCACTGTAACCCATTATATCATATCATGTCACTGGGAGACTCTCCCAGTGTAACAAACCCATTTAATCCAATGCGAATTTACTTGGTGATTAACGTTTAAAATCAGTTTATTGGTTTGTAAATTTATGTTAAAATTACCAATTACCATATACTAGCGTTTTAGGGTTAAAATCTACATGTATGTATGTATAATCATGTATTTATGCGGATGTATAATCTACATCCGCATGTATATTCCAACTCTAAATGTGTTTAAAAGTTATTTTTTATTTACACAAAAATTATGTAATTTCAATGGCTATGCGGCAAAGTTCCGCTAGCCTAAAGAATATTTGGATACTAATATCAACTAGTTCAGCGGCGCGAAATATAAATCGAGGTTCAAAGGTATAAAATGAGTTCAAGCGAAACCAACAATCAGACTTCAACTGTCCCAACAATTGATTAAATATTTTGTTCAAAAGCTGTTTATTTCTGTTTATTGATGTCATAATTTTTTTTTCTTTATATATTTGGAGCGCGTGTTAGGCTACTATTATTTTATTCTTTGTAAAATGTGCTTATGAATTACTTTACCGCAAAACCTTTATTGCCATGGCGTTCGGTTTGTCAACGCTTTTTCTATAGTGTTAAAAATATAGGTGTTTTATAGTGGCAATGAAACTTTTACTAACTTTTATAAGTTTTTCAGCATTGGAAAAACTGAAATTAAATGGCTTGTGCTAATAAATGTAAATAAGAAACTATGTTATTGTAAAAGTTCATAATAGTATAAGATCGAATCAAAACTATGTTCGAGCTGTCTAGCCCGACCACTGCAAAAAGTTGTTTGTTTCTGTAATGAAATGGAGTTACTTTCTCGGTGATTGAGAATATTTCACTCATTATTTCTAATTACATTTACATTACATTACATTAATTTCTAATTATCGTTTATTTGAAGGCCATCTTTATCTGAACGCCACATTTATTTCAATGCCACTTCTAATAAAATGCAACTGCAAAGGATTAAAAATACGATGCCATCCTTAAATTGAATGACACTACTATTTAGACTCGTGTAAAAACATACTCATGACCAGTTTACCAAAAAGTCATTTTCCATAATAAATAAAATTGTGTTATCAATAGAACAACAAACATACTAACTTACTAAGTCGTAACCAGGCATTCATTATAAATAATAACGTAACCAATAGAAAAATATTAAAACAAAATGGTAAATTACTGCCGAGTTTACTTTGAAAACTAGATTGTTCCACAACATTTCTTTATCAGGACTTTTTGTTATTGCATAACCGACGCTTGCACTTTAATATCTTGTTAATAAATTGGCAATTAAAGTGTTTCAATTTGTTTTTGTTACTCCATTGATTAATTTTTGGTCATTGTATTCTTACGTTACTATATAGCATGTAACAGTTGACTTGCAATTGGTTTGATCGTAAAACCTAAACTGTGTATCATAAAACTAAAACTAACTTAAAGAAGACATTGGTTTTTTTGAAAAATACTTTGATCATCATGCTACAACCAACTTAAATTAAAATATAACTGTTTATAGCCATATGTTATAGAATCACGACACTGTCCCCTTTTAAGTGCGCCATTGTGGTAAAGAAGACTCCGCTAGTTTTGTTGTCATTAAAAGATTGCGATCAATTAAAAATCTTGACATGCGTAGTTACAACTTATGCAAATGATCACTCGGGTACATGTAAAATTTTAGTCAAAATCTCTAATAAAATTTCGTAATATTCACAATTTCCATTGCATAGTTTTTTTCTTAAAACTCATTTGCTCAGCTTGGAGTTTCAATATTGTAGATACGTGAATAAGAAACCAGGCTGTTTAATCAAATATAGAAGACACTGCCATTATGTTTATAAAATAAAAACTTGCATCAGTCTCATTTAGTTCCGCTAAACGTAAAAGTTATTTGAAATTATCTCTCTCTGGCATTAAGTTAGTTTTACACTCTGTTTAATAGACCTGATGGCAATTGTTAGACTTGAATAAACAAGCTCAACACATTTCTGGCCTTTTCATAGCATCAACGTTATGATATGAAAACTTAAAAATGCCCATTATACATATTAGATTTTAACATATTGGTCACGATCTCAATAAGTGGGGTTCAGTCGCACGTATTGAATTTGTGTAATGACGATTGCAAGTTGGTAAACTCAATCCCACATGCATATGCTGTGTTTTAAAAATTACATTTATTTAGGCCAATCAAAAATGCTGTTTCAAAATCTGAACTTTGTTTAACAAGTAAAAACCTAAAACAGCTTAAATTATTGTCGCAAAACCATTTCTATGCAAACCGGAAATATTAAAACATGGTGTCGCAAGTCAAACGAGCGTTTTTTCATTGACCCGATTGATATCAAAGAAATAAACGGTACCTTTGAAGAATACTATGGCAATGTAGCTCATACAGAATCATTTGTTGAAGAGGAAAGTTTTGATGTGGATGATGTTCCTTGTTCGATTGATGCCGAAGATAATTATGAAAAGGTAATTGCATGGTTAAAAGAGCAAGAAGCCGTTACAGTTCAGACTGCGTTAGGAAATTTCCTTCACGAAAGTGAACTTCACGCTGGTCATTAAAACATTCGACCTTCCTAACAACTCCCTTTTTTGAAAATGTTCTTGTAAATTGGGTCCAGAAAGCTCCAAGTGTATACTTCAATTTGAGAACAAAGAAATCAGTCTCTGCAGATAAGCTTGCTCTGAACTATCCAGTTCTGAGTTGGATGTTGCTATTTTAGCAAATATGGAATGTGGATTTCATGCTAGTAAGCACACAGTTTTGACAAAAAGAGCTAGTAATCTGATTAGAAAAAAAGCTAGAACTGAGTATAAACACTATAATAAGCCAGTATGCAGACTTATGTTTGCATACATGCACAGTATATGTGTCAACACGCTGGACAAGATCATAAATCAATACTAGTCGGCCCAGTCAATCGTTCTAAGGAAGCTAAATCGCGGAAGCAAAACAAAGATCACATATGAACAGTTCGTATCCTTTCAACGATTCATAAAAAAATTCCAGCAATATCAAAGTTGATAGTGCTACCTGGTAGATTGAACGGAATATCCAGAGAAGCTACAAAAGTGTTGCCTTCACACATGACCAAAAATATGTCTACAGCAAATATTGTGAAGCAAGCGCTAATGCTGAATTTTTAAAAGTCTGCATCTCTAGTTTTAAACGACTGTGGAAGTTGCTGTTCCCTGGAGTACACTGCTGTAAACCGATGTCAGATCTGTGCAGGACTTGTCAGCGGAATAACACCTTTATTTACCAGTAAGTAAGCCATTGTTTGTTACTATAGTCTAAAGTTTGATGTAGCTAAATCTTGAGTTGGCTTTATTCAAAACTTTTTAGTGTGCTTTCATACAATAATTTAATTTTCAGTCTGTGCTATGATTTAATAATCAATTATTAACAACTCAATTTTTGTGGTGTTAAAGGTTTGATATTGTTTACTGTAGAAGTACCTCTAAATCTGATGAGGAAAAAGGAGCAGCCATGAGACAACAGAAAGTTCATCTGGCAGTGGCCTCCCAGGCTAGGTTATATTACATAGATACAATAGTTCAAACTAAATAAAAAATGCATGCACATTTCACTTGATATGGCACAGCAAGTACATTATCCAAAAAATCCATTACAACCAAGACCTGTATACTTTAAGACACCAAGAAAGTATGCAAGATTTCGAGTCACAGATGAATCCCTTCCTCGTCAGACAAACTACTTAGTTAAGGAGGCGATTAGCATAGGCAAAAGGTGAAACATTGTGATGTCCTACCTGCATCACTACTTGGAGACAAACCAGTCTGACAAAGCTAAAAGTTTCCTGATCATACATGCAGATAATTGCTCAGGACAAAATAAAAATAATTACATGCTGATGTACCCGACTTGGAGAGTGGCTAAAGGCTGTATATCAAAGAGTTAAGTTAAATTTTATGATAGCGGGACACACAAAGCTTAGGCCAGATCTCTTTTTTAGAATATTCAAATAAGATACCGGAAAAAGTTTGTTTTGTCGTTAGATGAAATAAAAGACTGTATTGAGCGATCTTCTACTCTTAATTTAGGAGTCCTTGTTGGCTCACAACATGGAGAAGTCGTTGTGCCTATATACAATTGGAGCTCATACCTGCAAACTTACTACAGAAAAATTCCAGGAATCAAAACAACACATCAGTTTGTATTTGATAGTAAACCAGAAAATGTAACAGAAAATTCAGCAATTCAACCATTGGTGCTACTCAGCCCTTCAATATAAAACCATTTGATAACTCCATGCCTGACCAGCTGTCACCACTTGAACTGCCAGTTGATCGACAGCATTACCTGTACAACAATATAAGATAATTTTGTAAGAATCATTCCCGAGACTTAGTTTGCCCCCCGGTGAAAATTCCAAAAACCCTTTCCAACACTTCATATGTGCCTAGTATGGACAAATGTCCATCTAAACGACGGAAAAAATATTAACAGTGAAGTAGCCAAATTCAGCAACATATTTTGCCCTTGAATTTTGACTCTTTATAGATTATTACTAATATGAATAATTAATAATGAAAAAATTTTAATTGAGCCATTAGGATTTAAAATTAACTTTTATTGTATTACCTATGAGGTGAAAGGCGTTTTTACGTTCCATGTTACTAGATTCTTGTGAATAGCAAATCAATTTTTCGCAATCCACAAAATTTGGTTATCAACTTGTAACTAATATTATCTATAGACATTAAATATTTACAACTTTCTAATCTGGATATTCAGATTCAGCATACAACTCTGTCTTAGAATCTATGTATTTGTGTAATTACGGCTAAATTTAGTAGTGGTTGCTATGGTGATTCTAACTGTAAACAACTAGTTACGTGACTCGAAACTTTGGATAAATTTTCTCGAATTTGCCTTTCAATTGTTTTAAAAAGAGGTATGTGCATGCAGACTTTTGACTATAAAATCAGTTCTAATCAACATCGAAACGAAAAAAGTTCTGCAATGAGTTGTGTATTTTTTCCTTTGTTAAGCTGAGCTACTATATAAATTTAGATAATTTTTAACTTAACCCGACTTTTTAGATTATGACCCATATATGTCCTATTGAAATAATAAATTTGGTAGAAAAAGAGTTGAGGCAACCATTGAAAACCTCTAATACTGTGCAGCTTGCGCTAACCCATGCTGAGAGTCATTTTTAACTCTTCTAATAATCAATTTTGTCTCCAACAGAGCAACTAATCGAAAGTTTTTTGCTAAGCAATTCCACTTTTATTATTTTTCAGAATGACAAAACCAGATCGCTATCATTATGGCAAATAAAATTTTGCTTCGTTTTTTCAATGAAAAATAAGCATCGTAGACTTTGCGAGAGTTGGAGTCACTAAACGATTCTGTACTTATCTTGTAATAAATTTTGTTTTGAATAAGATGCAATTTACATTAGAACAATATCCGTTTTGATTTTTAAGATATTTCATAAATACTAGCCGCATATTGAATTTTTAAAGATCTGCTTGAATTAATTTGGTCAGTATAGTGAATTTAGCACAGTTGTGAAAGAGTTAGTATGCAACAAGGGCAATTTTTTAAATGTTGTCATTGTCTTTGTCATTGTACATGAAAGAGGCTGTAAAAATAAACTGTAGAAAACCAACAAATTGTGATCATTAAGCTTTAATTATACAGTCTTTGTAAAATTAAATTCCACCTCATATTTTTGTCACAGTTTCTGCTTTCCGCAAACTCTGCATTTATGTTTCCATGTCTCTATTGCACTTTGGCAATAAAACTCATTTTCATTGATGATTACTACTTTGTTGATTCATTTCAGTCATTCTAGATATAAAATGCTCAATATGAAATGATCATTAATTGATTACTGATTATTGATTTACACTGAATGATTACTCAATATCCCCATGGTTAGGCTGCTGTCCTGTGGAACCAAATAACATAATGCGTTGTAGGATTGTAGAATTATCTCCTTCAATGTGAAAAGAGTAACTTTGAATGTAGATTTGAAGAAATTGTATATTTTTTAGACTTTTTGTTACAGAATTGCCTCACTGCCCAGCTTGAAAAAGCTGAACCTCTTTCGCAGTGAAATGGATCCTGCTAGTCCTGTTGTCATTGAAAGTTTAGATTCATTGGAGAAACTTGACATGGAGTCTTGCAAGTTTAATAAATTACAATTCAGGTAAGACTGAAAAAGTATCAAAAAAACTTATGCAAGACTTTGCCTTCTTGATGAACATTATTGTGTGAGTTTCTTCTATTAACCTCCTTGTACGGTTCAGATTGTTTAAATTTAGGACGTGTAAATAAGAAATTAGGTTGCTGGATAAATATTAAGCCTGCACTGTAATGTTGTAATACTGTAATACTGAACTGTAGCCGACATTATCGTAGTTGTCCACTAAAACAAACTATATGGCCGTGTGGTTTCACTTTTTGATGCACCTTTTTAAAATCGATTTTTCGGTTTATAAATTTGTGTTACAACATCGAATTATTGGCATTAGTAGTTATGATAAACTCTTCACTAATTGTTCAGGCCTAAAATCTGTGCTACGTTCGCATGTGCATAATGTATATGTAGCGGAAAGTTCATTTTCATTTACGCAAAAAAGTATATATTCTCAATGGCTTCGAGTAATTGTTTTGCTTGACTAAAAAGTGTTTGGATGCTAATAATGAACTAGTTCAGCAGTGCAAAAAATTTGATGTCAGAAGATATTGCGATGAAGATTATTGCATTAAAAAACAACAATCAGAATGCAACTGACCAAGTTATCGTCAATATATTTGATTCAAAAATAGTTAATTTTTCTTTGCATGTGTTATGAATATTGCTTTTTTTAAATATATATATTTGGCTCACAGGCTAGGTTATTCTTATTGTATATCTTACAAATTACACCTAAAATTTAACTTAAATATAAATCAGTTTTAATTGCATAAAGAAAGCAGTTTTGGCTCCAAACTATAGCAAAATATATATATGTAGGCAATGAGCTTTTACGCAGTATTATTAAATATACAGTCAAACATGGATAACTCGAACTTCACGGGACCGAGCAAAAGTGTTCGAATTATCAGACCGTTCAAGTTATCAGAGCACTGTCACAAGTCCATATATTTACTTATTTATTAGTAGATACATGTACATATACAAACTATAATATAAATCAAAAGCACAAATGGCTTGTTTCAAATTAAATGCTTCTAATGTAAAGTTTAAAACGTTCTTATCAAAAAGTATAGAGATTTTTCTATCACTTGAGATTGGTTTGTTGTTTGAGGTGATGTTATTGCCAGGACGTTTTTCAGATTGACATTGGCAAAACTTGATCGTTGTTGAAATGCTCAAAAGAAAAGACATTTTTTTCTTTTGGGATTTTACCCACAATCAATTTTGCCGTTTTTCTTGAAGTTTATGCAAAGATTAACTTACTTTACCTGGGATTCTTTAAGAGCAACACTCCGAGGCAGTTCAATTAGAAGTTTTACGAGGTTTTACGGTACATTCTATATCACTCACGCTTTTTTAATAGATACTTATTGAATGTACACACGTATTCTGTGTTTAGGTCAAACGATGAATAGTTTTTTGTAGCTAAGACAACGTATACGTTCAATTACAACAATTTTTAAGAAGTTTTAAACATTCAACATTCTGACGTTGATTCAACACGGAATCAACGTCGGAAAACTATTCATCACGGGCTAGTCGGGTCACGCACTCAAGGATTTTCGCCACGCACATACAAAACAAAAACAACATGCGATTTTTGTTTTGTATGTGCGTGGCGAAAATCCTTGCGCACGTGACCCGGCTAGCCCGTGCTATTCATCGTATAGCAGTATAAATCAAATTTCACCAAACCTTTAGAAAAGTCGTTGACAAAAATATTTTGCCGATGGTGGTAATAACGACGCTTATGAATTACGAAAAGATGAAGTTTACCTCTATGGCTTTGAATAAAGTGATTTTCTAAAGCGATAACAACCGTTTCGGTAGCCGTTGGGCAAAAAAAAACAGTTGGAATTAACAGTGTTGAGTTCGAGTTATCTATAGCAATTTATCATTACGGGGGAACGGACCAAAGAAACCATTCAAATTAACCATGTGTTCGAGCTATCCGTAGACGAGTTATCCATGTTTGACTGTATTTACAAATCAAAATTATGCATACAAATTTAGTATGATGAAGTGTTTTCCCAGTTTTGTTTTCTCTTGCTAAGAAATTTTTTGGATGTGCCACTCACCTTCACAAACCTGGCACTAGAAGCGTTATGGCCATGTTGTTTTTTTGCAACAGCTGACTGAACCAGTTTAATTAGCTGGGCAGCAGAGACACTAGCAAGTTAAAAAAATAATTTTGCAATATTGCCACTCTTTTGACAAGTTCTTTCTTTACGAACCGGACAAAGGTTTATGAGTGTTTTCTAGTCTGCATCTGAACAAAATATGTGTCAGCCTAAACTGCATAGGTCAGCGGAGGGGTCAGTACAATCAGGAACTATCTAATGTAACTTATATTTGGATTCTTGTGAAGACATTGGTTAAAGAACAGTCGCACAAAAAGTCATTTTTCATAATAATTGAGGTGGTGTTGATATTATCAACAAAATTGCAAAACGTAGTAACTAAGTCGCAACTAGTCATTCATTAAAAATCATAATGACCGCTATAAAAACACTAAAACAAAAATGCTAACTTACTGCTGAGTTTATTTGAAATAAATAGATTGTTACACAACGTCTCTTTATCAGGACTTTTCCTCTTGCATAACTTTTGCTTGCACTTTAATATTCTGTTGTTAAATTTGAAACCAAAATATAATTTCAATTATTTTTGTTTCTTCATTGATTAATTATTAATCATTGTACTTTTACATGTACATTACCGTATAACATGTAACAATGGTCTTCCAATTGGTTTGACCATACAGTGTAAAGTGTGTATAATTACAGAATACACCTCGAGATATGATGTTGATCCATTCCAAGGCTGGCATTGTATGGCGAAAAAATTGTATGTCAGGGTATAGAAACCATTCTAATTATACAATGAAAAACAAATGGTAAAAATCATCCAGAATTTTATAAAAGTGCTGTACATATTGAGATTTAGTGACAAAATAGAATGTTAACTTTAGTAACTATAGTTACCTACAGTAGTTGCATTGTATTAAGTTCACCTAGTGATTATAATCTGCAATACTTTAAAATTGTAATCCGTGTATCAAATGCAGATTGTATGGTAAGAAGTTTTTACCGTCAAAAGGTGCGCATAATATAAACTTTGAATTCATTTCAAATAAGTTTCGCTTGCCAAACTCATCCTTAACACTAATTTTTAGTATGTATTTTGAACTATTCTAATGAATTTCAACTTTTTATCACGAAAGTTTATCTATCATAAGTTTCTGTCTTCACTTTCATTATAAAACTTAACGCGTCTGGCTGAAACTTTTTTCAACCAGAATTCAATATTGCCGAGCGATGCAGTTATCGAAAGCGGCCTCTCACACACCTGACCATTTCATGGCTACTGAAAAAAAAATGAAATTTTATATACAGGGCGTACATACCTTTAGAGTAACGTGACTTTAGCTGGTACATGTAGCAATTAAAGCAGAGAGGAGGCAAAAACGTACCAATGATAAGTATGTTGCTGTACACTTGAAGATTAATTTAATACGTTTTGAAATGGAATTTTTAGCAGGCTAAAGAAAGTTGTTTAGACCTGTCCAAATTTTCTTCTGGTTTAATAGAAAAAATGCTGATGCAGTGCAGAAAACTGCTAGCTAGCGCTTGTAGAAGGATCCAGAGAAGATGCCACAGTAGTTTTTCTTTTATGAAATTTTCACAATAATCAAAGTAGCCATACATACAAAGTTTGTACGTATTTATACCCTAGATGACAGGGCGTCAACAAGTTTCAGAAAGTAATGTGAGTGCGTCAACTATCTTGAGTAGCTAGTTATATGAGTGACCTACATACGATGAATTGTATTCATGTAGGAGATAACAAGCCCACTCGCAAAGACATGGTTAAACAAGAAAAAAAACATAAAATCAAAAGGAAATAAATAAAATATGAAAAACATGCCACACAAAAGATAAATAGTGTATATTATACATGCATTGTTTTAATGTACCAGTCCACATCAGTAAATTAAACACTTGAAATATTTCTGCCAATGTGGGATTTTCCGTATCTTCTACTTCCTCGCCCTTACTATATGGTTGCTCCTTTTGAATGTTGATCGCGTGCATGGATTTCTAACTCTTTCAAATCTTTAGTCGTAAGCTCTTTCTTGTTCTTGCTTTAATGGAGTTCTTGTTTTAATAATAATTGCAAATGCTGATTGGTTGCGATCATAATCCTTGCCAATGTTAATAATACAGGTGTCTTCTTATTTACAACATCCAACTTTGCTGACATATAAATCATTTTCCTTCGTTTTGTAACGTTGGTATTGGTCTCAGTTTCCTAACTAACAAATTAAATGTTGATACTTCCAGTTATATACATGTGCTGACTTGAAAGTTTATAGTAAAATATATTATAACGCTACAAATGAATAGTTGCTTTCACTCGTGTAATTTACACACATTTTTCCATGTGGAATGCTGACATGAGAGAAGTCGATCATCGTGTCTCTTCTAAACTTTCTGAAAATGTTTTCGGCAAACTATATTTCGGTGTCTTTGTTATTGCGACGTGCGTTATGACCACACCGCCCGCTAAATTTTAACTCGGGCGAAACATTTATCAAAATCGTATAGTGAAATGAAATTCGTATAGCGAGGTTAGGATATCACAATGTTCGACACCGTAAGGTGAAAAAATCGTATATCAGGGTAATCGTACATGTATCTCGAGGCTGCAGTGTGCTTACAGAACACATTAGTTCTTTTAGAAATATTTGGATCATTGTGCTGCGATCAATTTTATCTTAAAATATAATGGTTTTTCACCGTCTGTGGTGGAATTACAACACTTTCCACCCCTTATGCTTGCCATTGTGGTAAAAAAGACTCTGCTACTTGTATTATCATTAAATATTCGTGTTCAATTAAAAACCTTGACATGCATAGCTACAACTTATTCAATTGATCAAACAGGTAAATACACATACCCTAGGACACTTATATTTCGCTAGTATTTAGTTTCGTGAGTAGCATACAGAGTAAAATTTCACTGGAACTTATTTTCGCTGCTCTGATGAGTGCGAAAATATAGTGATGTGAAAATAAATGCAACGGAACAAACATTAGATTCCTCAGGTCCAGTTCACTGGTACGAAATATTTTTCAATTTGGGACTACCGTACTGTTTGGACTATAAACCGCACCTCTATATAAGCTACATGTGCTTTATTTTCCAAAAACGATAATGAAACAATACATAAACCGCACCTTACTATAGGCCGCAGAACTAAAGACTGTGCTTTTTAACGTGGCAGCAACTTTGCCATTTAAAACAGAACAGTGCAGAACGGCACAGTTTCGTATTATCCGACGATTTTAAACTTAGTGCCTAACGGGACAGTACCGTGAGGCATTGTTTCGTATTTTCTTTCACAGCTAGAAGTGCACTAATTGGAGATTCCCGTTAGTGCGCCCTAGCGGTGAGAGAAAAAGCCACAGAATAAGCCACAGTGATTAGCCGCACCTTTGTAGGCCTACCTATAAAGCCGCATGGCTCAAATCATCAGAAAAAAGTAGCGGCTAATCGTCCGAAAAGTACGGTAGTTTGTATTTCTGAACCGCAGGTAGAAATGCGTAGGTGAGATCAATAATGCAATTTGATCGCTTGCTGCAGTTTGTCTCCTGGACTATCAATGACGTCAAGGTCCTTGCCGCAGTGACTGATGTTGTACCAATATTAGAATTCAAGTATTTATAGCGCACGGTGCCGCGGTGGCCATGGCCCCGGGTTGTTATTGCTTTTGGTTGGTAATAATATTCATCACCACAAAAATTATTATTCAATTTTATGACTTTCCCTACCAGACTGTCATCCTCATCAGTTACAAATTCAATGACTAAACTAATATCATCATCTTCTTCATTTGTCTAGGCTTTTCCAAAAAAAACTTATTATCTTAATTTGTTTTGCCAAGCTGCTCAGTCGGTGTGGGCCTACTAGCTATAATGAGTTTAGCAAAAATTGCCCAGTGAGCCAACCACACACGAAAATTGCCTGCATTTCTAATATGACGATTTTATTGTGAATATCAATGAAAAAAGCCATTTAATTTCGCGTTTTCGCTCGTTCGTTATGATAGTTTAGTCTCGCTCATGAAATTTTCGCGAGAGGCTGTTGCCGCGAAAACGCGAAAGTTAGATGCCGCGAATACATAAGTGCCCTAGGGTAAATATACATATACATGTACATGGCCATAAATTAGTTGAATGACTCTGCTATTTGACTTATCTCATCTTTATGCACTCACAATAAAAAGTGGTTAATGGAAACGTGTCCACAAATCGGTACTAAAAATGAGAAATAGTGTTATAGTGATTACATTGTTATTTCCCGCAATTGTAATCATTCCATTAATGTTTATCAATAACAATTAACTATTGGCCACCCGATGTGGAACAGTCAAATATTTCATGACCACACATCTGAGATTACTCATTGTCGCAGTAGTCACAACTAGACCCTGGTTCAAAGTCGTTAAGGTCTAAATCCTATCCATTGGTTTACGTTTTGTCCATGATGTGGATACAGTCTGACTAAAAAACTTTAAAGCGTCTGATGAACATTGAGAAAACTCTTCAAGAACAGCGTATTACATTTAATAGCAGTCATTGGTATTGTGTAACAAAGGCCATTTGCCCACAACCAAACAAGAGAGAAGCGATTGGTTGGGAGATTTATGATAAATGCACATGTTCACACAACTCCCGAAAATTATTCATCAAGAATAAGACGAACCCTTGTAAAAAAATTTCATCAACAAAGTTAACCATTGTTGTGTAGTGTCGTTAAAGTATAATAATGATACAAAACACATACAAACCTATTTAAATATGTTACCAAGTATTGATAAACCGTCGGCAATATCTTAAAACTTACCCATCTGATCACACAAGATTATACACAAATAGACAGATTTATTTGGACAAAACTCGTTATTAAAACTTGCTAAGCCTCACTTTTGACCCGGAAGACCCGGAATTGAAACGGCGAGCGACAGGGAATAGAACGATTAAGTCGTGCGCATTTCACAAAAAAATGTGCACATTTCACCAGTCTATAGCAATGTCGAACTGCCGAAGGTTTCTGTAATTAACGTAGGAGTACTGAAATCGTTTCATTGTTGCCGATTTCAAAGTATCTGACATTTTAGAAACATTTTAGTACTTTGGTATCTAACTGATGTCCAACGCAGAATAAGTAAAGGAAATGGCGATGTTTTTTTTCTCAAACGATTCTTAAGAGATTATGATATTTAATTATAAGTTTGGATATTCTTTTTGATACTTCTTGATATTTTTAGCTATGACGTTTTGAAATGTAAACTAAATTGAGCATTGATTTTCTATTATTACTGTATTACTATTACTAAGTTTGAATATTATTTTTAATACTTCTTGATATTGTTAGCTATGAAGTTTTTAAATGTAAACAAAATTATTCATTGGTTTTCTATTATTACTGTATTACTATATTAATAATATTAGTTATTCTAATAGTATCCGTGTATTTTACTTCTAATATGGCATTTTTCCTATTGCAGGGAGAAAGATATAAACATATAATCCTTTCTTTTCATTATTGCTGTTTGTCATGACCAAACACTTTTTTAAATATATTTTCTAAAAATCTATATAAATATCACTTCTTGATATTGCAAGCTATGACGTTTTGAGATGTAAAAAAGATTGTGCATTGGTTTTATATTATTACTATACTAATAATACCAGCTGCATTACCCGTCTACAGGAATAGATTCACGCGCAGCATAAGGTTTATTGAGAGTTGTCTTTCATACTGTAAAAAAACTCCAAATATGCAGTTACATCTCCCTCTCTTCATCTCTCCCTCTTTCCTCCCTCTCCCTCTCTCCCCTCTCTCTCTCTCCCTCTTTTTCTCCCTCTCTCTCTCCCCCCTTTCCTCCTCGCTCTCCCTCTCTCTCTCCTTCTCTCCCTCTTTCCCCTCTCTCCGTCTCTCCCCTCTCTCTCCCTCCCTCCCTCTTCCCCCTCTCCCGCTCTCTCCCTCTCTCCGTCTCTCCTCTCTCTCTCCCTCTCTCTTTCTCCCCTCTCTCTCTCCCCCTCTCCTCCTCGTTCTCTCTCTCTCCTTCTCTCCCTCTCTCCGTCTCTCTCCCTCTCTTTCCTCTCTCTCTCCCTCCCTCTTCTCCCTCTTTCTCTCCCTCTCTCTCTCTCCCCCCTCTCCTCCTCGCTCTCCCTCTCTCTCCTTCTCTCCCTCTCTCCATCTCTCCCCTCTCTCTCTCCCTCCCTCTTCCCCCTCTCCCTCTCTCTCCCTCTTTCTCTCCCTCTCTCTCTCCCCCTCTCCTCCTCGCTCTCCCTCTCTCTCCCCTTCTCTCCCTCCCCCCCCTCTCTCTCTCCCCCCTCTCCTCCTTGCTCTCCCTCTCTCTCGCTCCCTTTCTCTCCCTCTCTCTCTCCCTTAGTTCAACGCAACACATGCGGATAGACAACATTTTTGGTTTTTCTGTCGGGCGTATGAAGAAACAGTTTTCGGCGTGTGCCTACTTTTGAGCAGGCGACGTATAGCTGGTCATGGCTGATGCAGGGTGACAGTAAGTCGATAGCAGCTGCTCTCTTTCTTTTCACAATAGCGTATCACAACGCTCGGAGTACTCGTGAAAGTTCTGTAATAGTAAGTTACAGTAGGCCTACTCGTAGCTGGAAAAAAAATTAGTAACTTGGCTGCTGAAAGAGATGAACATGACCCACTATCACGAACAGCGGCAAATCCAACGTTATTAAGTAGTGGAGATGTGGCAATTCATAGACAATACAACATCGTATAAGAAACACTTACCTTTTTGATGTGGAAATTTTAGTAGGTGAGAAATGCGTTTTTCCAGTGGCTCCAAGAAACAAACGTTTACGTGACCTTCTCGGTACACGTTGGCAGTAAATATTAATTGCATGTAAATAACTACTCGTTAATTTATTTTATTTAATGAATAGTACATTTGTATAGCTGTATAGACACCTTTGTATAGGCCGCAGAACTCAGGAAAGGTGCTTTTAAACACGGCAGAAAATTTGCCGTTTAAAAAGCGTGCTAACCGGGAATTTCGGTTAATGCGCTCGAGCAGTGAAAGAAAAACAACAGAATTGCCACACCTTTATATAAGCCGCTTGGCTCAAATCATCAGAGAAAAGTAGCGGCTAATAGTCCATATTACGAAATTACGATAATTAGTACTCATATTAATTCGGTTGGTTTCGTTCGACCGAATGGAAAAAGAAAGACAGCTCTATAATTTATTTACCGTTACTACACATATTACCTAATTCAGTTTGCTTCGTACGACCGAAATTCGTATGACGATAAAAGGAAAGACCGCTCTATAAGGCGGACAATCAATCAGATAGACAACGATTGCCGTTTATATAGTAGATAGAGAACAGTGTTTTTCTAGTGGTTGCAAGAAACAAATGTTCACATGACCTTCCCGGTACACGTTGGCAGTAAATATTAATTAGATGTAATTTACTACTCATTAATTTATTTAAAGAGTAGTAAATTTTATTTAATTCACTACTAATATTTACTACTAATTTAATTTTACTACTTACTCATATTAATTAGGTAAGTTTGCTTTGTACGATCGAATCGAAAAAAAAGACCGCCATATAATTTATTTATACAGCTCATATTTGGAAGTTATCGGTGACTCAATATATGGAGAAGACAACTCATACTATTAGCATATCAGTATTTATCGTCCATCCCTACGATGAATAGCAGGTTATGTATTATAATAGAGGCGTGTACTAACCGGAGATTCCTGTTAATGCGCCCTAGCGGTGAAAAAAACCACAGAATAGACACGCCCTTATATAAAAGTAGCTGCTAATAGTCCGAAAAGTACGGTACTCTATAAAGCGGACGGACAGATACACAGATAGACAGACAACGATTGCCGTTTATATAGTAGATTGGTTATTCCAATAATATCAGTGCATTTTACTTCTAATATTGGCCAATATTGCATTTATCCTATTGCAGGGAGAGATTTGACTGCTAATATTGCATATCTCAACCATCAGTACCTTTTATTTTTTCCAATATCACTTTGGTCGTGGGCTGTATGACAGTGGAATTTCTAGTCTAAATTGAAAGTTTTAGGTATTTTCTTTAGAACTTTGAAAGCGACATCCTAAATACAATTAATAACTATATCTTACTATGTTTTACTCAAAGCATTACTTGTTTAAATCAGTCTGATACTTCAACTTATATGAAAAACAGTTACGCAAAATGCTGAGGTCAATAGCATTAATGTCTCTTTGGATGAAGGCAGTTGAAGTCATTGGATAATTTTAACCTTCTGTTACAGACTTGCTTCACTGCCTAGCTTGAAAGAGCTGAACCTTCGTTTTATTGAAATGGTCTCTGCTGGTCCTGTTGTCATTGAAAGTCTAGATTCACTGGAGAAACTTAATATGGAGTTTGGCAAGTTTGATAAATCCTCACTCAGGTAAGACTGAAATATTATCCCAGAAAAGAATTATGCAAGACTTTGTCTTGCTGATGAACCTTATTGTGTGAGTTTCTGATTTTAACCTCCTTGTACAGTTCTAAATGTTTAAATTAATAACAGGTAAATAGGAAATTAGGTTGCTCTAAAATTAATTAGTTTGTACTGCACTGTAACTGACTTTGTCATATTAAGAGAATTGTCCCACTGTAACAAACCAATGTGAGGCCGTGTGGTTTCACTTGGTGATGCACCTTTTTAAACATTGCACATTTTTAACATGCACATGGTAGAAATGTGCACATCTGTGCACATTTCTAACATGTGCATGTGCACATGTTAATGTAATGCACATGTTAATGTTAATGTAATTCACATGTTAATGTTAATGCACATGTGCGCATGTGTGCACATGTGTAACATGTGCACACATACACATGTTTAAAATGTGCACATGTGTGCAAACATGTGCACACATACACATGTTTAAAATGTGCACATCTGTGCACATGTGTACACACATGTACACATATGTGCCCATGTTATATGTGTGCATCTGTGCACATTTATGCACACATGTGCACATATGTGCACATTTCAAACATGTGCATGTGTGCACATGTTACACATGTGCACACATGCACACCCCATACTCATGCGCTTTACCGAGCCCTACTCTTACACTCTTACTTTTACGCTGCTACATATGCTCATGTTACATTGTGCATATGTGGCATAGAATGGCTATAATAGGTTCATTACATAGTATTTCTGATTGGTGAGTTGCTAATTAATGAGCGTATTGTACATTTACATAAACACATGGAAACAATTAACTTCATGTGTCTAGCCAGTATAATATATGTCTATAGCCCATCCTGATTGTAATTAATCTATTTAGGTAGATTATTTTTTGCAATATCTTATTAGCAATGAACATGCATATCATATGCATTACAGCCATAAATGTTTTATTATTGTTTTATCTATGAACTCTATGAAGTTCAATTGCTTAACATGACTACTAAGAAGTAATTATGTTATTTGTAGCTCTGACAACGTTGATAAGTCTTCCGTCACAGAAATGCTCAAGAATGTAGCAAAAAAAAAAAATTTGTAAGCTTACTCCGCAACACAGCTGCTGAATTTTTATGGCATCAGCTCCATGATATGACAATTTGTACACATTCTTTTCAGATATTAGATTTTCCAAAATAAGTAATTTTGTGCTGCTAAAATAATTTTTGTCTGAAAAATTATCTATTTCTAAATAATTTTTGACGCTACGTCCATATCGAAAATGAGTAAATTAGCTCTTTCGCTACCACAAGCCACACAGTATGACTCGGCTCTCTCAAAATTGTGCCACTCACAATTTGTATGTATAATATTTATAATTCATATATTTTTATATAGAAGACATGTACGTTAGCTGTTTTGCTACCACAAGCCATATAATACGATTCGGCAAAGAGTTTGCACATCGAAAGCGACAATGTGCAACTCCAGTAGGCTTGATACATTTAAAATAATCGGTGTAACTTTAGCCAAAACTAAATATGTCAATAGCCTATCTTCATGTTTGCATTTTATTTGTTTCAGTCATTTCATCGCAATATCTTACTTGCCATGACCAATCATGTTAGATGCATTAAAAGCTACAAGTATTTCACTAATATTCAGTTGATGCATTTTGGGTAATTTGTATTGATAATTAGGACCACTAGGAAATGATTATTACGTTTTTAGCTGTAATAATTTTGCTGATTTCTTCGTCTCGGACACGCTCATGATTGTAACAAAAGTTACCAAAAAATTGTCTACGCTCAATCTGTGTAATAGCTGTGGGGTACACATGACATCAACTTTGAGATATGACAAATTAAACATACCTTTTGCAAGTATTATATTAAAAAAAATGAAATCATGTTCTACTAAAATAGTGAATTTGATAGCGGAAAAGTTAAGGCAATCATTAGAAACCTTCATTTCTGACCAGCTTGACATAACAAGTAGGCAACATATAAAGTGAAGCTATAGGACATATTTAAATCCATGCTAAAAGTAATTTTTAATATGCGCCTTGTGCAGTTTACTAAAATTTTGAAGTTTTGTTAGTTGAGCAGAAAAAAACTTGAAAAATTACTGAAGTTTCTCCAGATTTTCTTCATGGCTATCAAAGTTTTTTCACGGTGGTGAAGGTGTGAAAAACCAACAACCTTTGTGTTGATTTTCTAATTAACAATAAAAATTCAACAAAATATCATTATCAAGTTCTGATTATTTGTACTCTTTGCAAGTTTAACTTCGACCTCATCTTTTTGTCACAGTTTCTGCCCCTGCAATTTCTGCATTTACTGAACTGTGTCTTTATTGTAATTTGACAACAAAACTCATTTTTCTTCAATTTTTGCTGTTCAATTATTTAGTTTTTTATGCTAGATTTACAATGCTCAATATGATGTGATTATTGGTTTCCATGGAGCGATTACTCCATATACACCTGGTTTAATGGTTGGCCTGTAGAACAAAAGAGCAGAATACAGTGTATTCTCCTAGAAATGTTTGCTTCAAGATGCAACAAATACCTTTGAATGCAGAAGTTGAAGTCATTGAATAAGTTATAACCTTTTGTTACAGAGTTGCTTCACTGCCCAGCTTAAAAGAGCTGAACCTCTCTTACAGTAAAAGAGATTCTGCTAGTCCTGTGGTCATCGAAAATCTGGATTCCATTGAAAAAGTGAAAATGCATTTTTGCAACCTCTCGAAATTGCGACTCCGGTAGGTGTAAAGTAGTATCACAAAAACCTTTTTTGGTTTGGAAACATTAAGGCTTTAGTTTCTGCATTTAACCTCTTTTTCCTAAATGTTTAAATTACAGACCTGTAAATAGGAACTTAGATTGCTAGCTAAATAATTGGTCTTTACCACACCGAAACAGATTATATTGTAAAAAGAAACTTGTTCCGCCGTAACAAGGCCATATATATACATATATATATATATATATATATAACATATATATATATATATATACATATATATATATATATATATATATATATATATATATATATATATATATATATATATATATATATATATATATATATATATATATATATATATATGGCCTTGTTACGGTGGAACAAGTTTCTTTTTACAATGTAATCTGTTTCGGTGTGGTAAAGACCAATTATTTAGCTAGCAATCTATATAAATAAATTTGATATAGATAGATTATATATATAGCTTTGATAGCAAACTATATATATATATATATATATATATATATATATATATATATATATATATATATTAATTGGAAAGTCAAATAGTTTACTTATATTTCAGCTACTGTCAGTTTCCTGCTGGCGCATTCTTCAGGCTGTAAGCTTCAACACATATATATATATATATATATATATATGTATATATATATGTATATATATATATTTGGTCATTGGATAATCTATGAGAAGTAGAATCAAAGATACTTACATGTATTACACTGGCCTGATTGACTACTGCTACAGATATTTCTGAATTCCATTATGACTGGCTAATCTACGTTCAATTTTTATTATAACAGTTTGTCTAACAACTACATGTTGTTACGAAGAGTATAATAAATCTTTACATGAAGTAATCTGCTCTGATTGAATTGAATTAGTGATATTATAGCTTCCTATGCCTATTTTTTACAGCTTTGATTCACTGACCAATCTCAAAGAACTGGATATCAGCAGCAATAAATTGGATTCTGATTCGCTTGTCGGTATGTACAAGCTGGTGTCATTAGAAAAACTGGATTTGCATTCTTGTGATCTGACGAAACTTCCATTCAGGTCAGTTTCTATATCAAGTCCGTAGGCTGCCTTGTTAGGGTTTTGCTCTGACGGATGTTTGCTTCCTTATCGGTGAGATTTTTTATGAGAATTTACGCAAGGTTTAGCAAATTTTTCTAAGCTTTTTCATTACACTAAATTTGTACTATGTCATTATATATCATTTCATCTACATAAAACATAAAAACTTTAAAATGGGATATATTGGCACATGATATATTAACAATTTTTGACATATCATTGATATGTGTACTTTGGCTGCGAAATTACTGCATTATAGGTATAAGATAATAATGAACTACTTGTTATGAAGAGTAGAATAAATCTTCACATGAATTATTCTGCTCTGATTGAATAGAATTAGTGATATTATTGCTTCCTATGCCTATTTGTTACAGCTTTGATTCACTGAACAATCTCAAAGAACTGGATATCAGCTCGAATAAACTGGATTCTGATTCGCTTGTCGGTATGGAAAAACTGATGTCATTAGAAAAGCTAGATTTGCATTCTTGCGATCTGACGAAACTGCCATTCAGGTCAGTTTCTATATAAACTCTGTAGAATGACTTGCTAGGGTTTCATGCTGATGAACGTTTGCTTTTTTATTAGTGAGATTTTTTATGAGATTCTATGTAAAGCTCAGTAAATTTTTTCTAAACTTTTTCATTACTCTAATTTTTTAGTATGTCATTATATAATTTCATCTATATAAAACATAAAAAACTTTAAAATGTGATATATTGGCACATGATATATTTACAATTTTTTGACATATCATTGAGATGTGAACTTTTGCTGCAAAATTTCACCAAATAAAGAAGCAAATTGGTTCTACCGTTTTCTAGCTAAAACCTTAAAAATCTGTACCATTTAAAAAAAAAATTTTTTTAGTTGCATCATATTCCTTGAGAACATATTCATCATTGTTTTATTACTAAAATGATCCTGAAAATTATAGTTAATATCATTTAATTTGTCATTTGCATTGCAATCATTTATTACATGCCAACAAATGAGTCATATTAATTTTATCGTGACAACATTCCAGTAATTGTTTCTTTCATCATAGGAAATAGATAAAGATATTTGACGAAAATGCGTCTGAATGCAAGTAAAATTTTTGGCCTAATATAGTATGCAAGAATTAACTTGTTTGGTCTACACTGTTGCTTAGAAACAGCCTTTGGAAACAGTGCCATGTGGGTGCAGAAAATATGTCCATCAAGGTTTCTGACACACCTGACACTGTGCGAGAATACCAGCAATCAGGAGTCTAAGAGTAAAGTTGAAAGAAGTTTGACCCAAATAAAGTTGCATCAACATACATTTGCTGCAGTCAATAAATGTATCGATATTTATTGAATGATATTTAAATTTTATCCTTCAACAACTTGTTAATCAAAAATGTGTAACTTTTTTTGTGATTAGTGAAGTCGATCACTTTAAAACGTTGATAATATGTATTTGATAAAATGTGATAAATAAAGTTACTAACAACCGTTTTTATCCTAAACAAGGAAGTGATACCATGTTTTAAATTAAAAGTACACAATTCTTTATAATAAGATTATATCAATTATATCAAAATTGTATTTTTTATCAAAGTAATATCATCTATCGTTCTATCATCTCATTTCTCTGTCTCTTCAAAGCAATATTAGAAGCGTTAGAAAAAACATTGTAATGCATAAAAGTGGAACCCAGGGCATCAGGTTCTAAAGCAAGCGCAGTACAGTAATACTTCAACTTACGAGTGCTCCAACGTACGAGAAACTTGAGATATGAGTCAGCTTTCAAGCAAGTTTTAGCACTAACATACGAGCCATGTTTGAGATACGAGCACCTGAGTCAGTTGCCAAGTATGCCGGAGGTGTTTTATGAGAACAGCATCGCTCTGTATTTTTCAACTGCTCAGGTTATACTGTTGCACCGTGTTTTTTGTGCACGATTGTGCATGATTTTTTGTGCAGAATTATGTGAATTAAACGTACTGTGCGTATACCAAAAGTTTGCCAGTAAAATGAAAGATAATACAAAGAAAAAGCAAATGATAACAATTGATATTAAACGGAAAAATATTGAAAAATATGCGAAATGTGTATGCGTGATTGAGCTAGCTCGGCAATATGACAGAAATACATTCATAATTATCAAGCAGAAGGATTATATTCAGGGCCTTTAGTTCGCAAAAGGATTAACCATAGTTTCTAAACGGTGCAGCGATCTTCACGACCGCTGATGGCATTGGACAAACAATTGGCCGGTGACAGTGTAACTGAAACGATGCTATGTGAAAAGGCGGGCGCTATCCATCCAAACTGTTTAATAGACATTCAGACAAGCTGGCTAGTGGTCGTGCATTAACCATTTGTGATGACACCTGCGTTCGTCCTAATCGCAACATGTTGCAAGGGCGACAAAGGAAAACATCCTTAGATAGGTTTATCATAAAACGGCCGGCTAGTCGTGAAAGCGAAAAAAAAGGAAAACATTTCTCGCTAACCAGCGAGAAACTTCAAACTATGAACGCCGAAGAAATTTTAATTACGTTTAGTTGAAAATGAAAGTTTGCTTTTAGGTTTGCTTCTAAGTTTGTCTTTTAACACTTTGATAAAATCCAAATTTATCAAAGTCAACTGTTGTAACGAAGGATAACTTATATCTCCCTCCCTGGCAAATGCGAGTGTTACCTGCTATTGTATGTATTGAATTTTACATTTTAATTAATCACATTTCCTTGCATTATTTTTTATTTGTTGCTTTTTGAAAGCATGTAGTACGTAAGGACAATAACCAACATGTTCTTTCTGTTACAATATCTTGTTTTGAGTGTTTTATTTGCTTTTTTTAGAGTATGGAAACCAATCAATATATATTTAATGTTCTATATATAAATAAATTGCACCGACATGCGAGTAAATTGACATACGAGCTCTGTCTCGGAACGCATTAAACTCGTAAGTTGAAGTATGACTGTACCACTACATGTATATCATTGAATCACCTTGCTGCTTCATGAGGAAATTTTACACTTTTACAAATTGTTCATGACAATCTCTCACAGTGCACAGGGCTGACAAGTGTACTAGTTACTAGTGTACTAGTTACATGGTGTCATCTGTGATGATCATCCGTGTTCATACACATACTCATCAAGTTTGAATGACAAGCATCAAGCTGTATCACATTTGTTAATTAAGGTAAAATTGGTGTCTCTAGATTATGAACTATATTTAAACTCTAACAAGAACTGTTTACTTATTTGAAAGGGTTTTGGAATATATATTTTATCTTCATACAGAGAACAACGGTGATAAAAATAAAATATTCTTCCAAAAACATTACCAATGCAACCACAATGACCAAGAAAAGTCTTATTTCAACTTCATATTGGAGTTTGTGTTTATTATATGGTGCAGTTTAGAATTGAATAAACTGTGTGGATATTAAAAATATAGAACATTTTGCAAAATTACAGGTTTAACAATGTGGTCATTCTGACTTTAATAAGATCCAAAACCTGGTGAATTTAATCACAATTTAAATCTTACCCATATGTATAAACAAGTTGAAATAAACTGTATCCTTCTACACTTCTTAAATTATAAACAAAAACATAGAATACTTTTTTTCTTATTGAATAATGTCAGCAATATCGTTGTTCTTTATAATTGTTTGTTACGTATTCGATTTACTTACCAACCTAAGACAGTTGAATTTCAGATAGTTACATGTGTTATTCTGGCCTGATTAACTACTGTTACAGAGATCATGGTTTGCTTTGCTGTTTATTACAGATTTGATTCGCTGACAAATCTAAAAAATCTAGATATCAGCTCGAATAAATTGGATTCTGATTCACTTGTTGGCTTGGAAAAACTGATGTCATTAAAAAAACTGGGCTTGGGTTTTTGTGAATTGACGAAACATCAATTAAGGTCAGTCTCCATCTAAACTCTGTAGAATGACTTGGTAGGATTTCTAAATAATCATAACACGGCAGACTGTTTCTTTGCATTTTTTTGTTTCTTCAACTTTTACCCAAACACAATAACTTATGATTTGCAATATCATTTACCTTCAAAATTTGGGTGGTATTTTTTGTGCCTATATGCAATTGCATATGTTAGTAGGGCCGGTTTCGTATGATACCAGCCCTACTAACATGTATACCAGCCTACATATACATGTATATTGTAGTACTTCGTTCCTAAACCACTATGTGTAAAAGTCTTATTGTTCAGTTGATGTGCAGACACAATAACTGTCAGGAAGTTAAGAACTCACTATGATACATTCCGTCCACAGTACATTATAATGCTACATATTATTGCAAATAATAAACACTAAATATATTAAATTTACTACAGTTATCGTAGGTAAGCATAGTTACTAGGGTCAACATATATAATGAACGATGAGAATATGAGTCGAGAACAAAGTACAACATACAATAGTATTAATCGCTATAGGGTAACAAAAGCCATTTTTCTAACTTGAAAGCTTCATGTCATTTTTTTGAAACTTTGATTGCAACACAATCAAGATAATTAATACAGTGCCCCTTCAAAATACGACTACCCTGATATATGCTTTTTTCACCGTACGTAATGGAACATGATGATTTTTTTCACCTTCTCATACAAATCTTAACTCACCATTTGAATTCAACAGAGGTTTTGCCTGAGTTCAAATTTGGCAGTTGGTGTGCTTATTACCCACAAACAAAGAACAAAGACGCTGACATGCTATTCACAAAAAACTTTCTCACAACGCCTGAATGGGACACGATGACTGATTTCGACAAATTCCACCAATTTTATAAAATCTGTAAAACCATTCACAGTAGTATCATATCCATCGAGCAGATGTTCATCGTCAATTCATGACTCAAAATATACTAGTAAATTATAGGTAATATAATGAAATTTTTTACTTGCATCATAATCATTTATTATCTCTCAATGAATGAGCCTCATCGATTTTTTTGCGATGTCATCAAAATGAAGATTTGTTATTATAACAAAGAAAGTAGATAAATATATTTGAAAATGGTAGAAATGGATGTTAAAAGTCCCGGTCTTTTGCTCTATGAATAAAATTAAACAGATTGGCTTGCGCTGTTGCTTAGAAACCACAATTGCAAACAGAAACTGCCATTGCCAGTTTTGCGGCAACTAGGGTTTTCGACACACATTACGAAATGCCACAAAAGTGGCCGTTGGTGTTCAAAGGGTTAGCTCAACCTGATAATTTAACTTGAATAAAAAATAATTGAGCAAAAATGCTCAAATGATCAAAAATATAGGCAACATTAGCTTTGCTAAACGAGGCTAAATGTATTTTTCAAAAACTTTTATCAGTTAGTGAAAATATTGTGTTGGATTGAGCCACCAACACGTAGTGGCGTACAAAACGTCTTACACTACAACAAATCACTAACCTCGGGTAGCACTGCGTTGGGCCGAGTTACCAACACGCAGCGGCATATGGAATGTCTTATGCTACAGGTAACAAGTCGCCAACTCGGGCAACCTTACGTTAGATTGCATCACCAACACACAGCGGCGTACGAGACGTCTTACGCTATAGGCAACGCAATTGCTCGTCTCTAGACAGGGGTCGACCCCTGGTCGACAGGTCGACAGTCTACAGCAAGGTCGACAGGGTCGACAGCCAGTAGAGGTCGACAGGTCGAATTGTCCTGATATATCGAGCAGCGCTTAGAGGCAAAATGCCGAGATACTTGCGATAAATCAAGTAATTATCCTTATCAGAAAAACTGAAGAGAAAGATGGTTCATGGAACAACATGTATTTCAGAACAAAATAATAAGGCTGATGCCTTCCTTTATATACTATAAGATATGCAAATTAGTGGAACATAAGGCCAGCCCACGAGGTCGTAGCTACTCGGAAAAAGATAAAAATAAAATAGGGCACAACTCCCTATAAAAAAACGTTATTTACGTGGTGGCAAGTCCACCACAATATGCACCACCAACCTTTATAAGAAATTCACCTCTAATAAATCTTCATTTCAGGAGAGGGGTTAGAAAATACAAAACCAAGGAGTTCAAGTGATGGTTTTGCAGTACAGCGCAACCTCAGGCTACGATTACGCTGATATAAATTTTTTTTTACCTTACGAAGCTGTACATGGTAATTTTTTCACCTCACCATTCAAATTTTATTTCACCATATGACTTCAACAAAAGTTTCACCTGAGTTCAAATTTTGCAGTCTGTGTGATTATTATGTATGTCAAAATAACAAAGAGGTTGAAATGCTGTTCACTAAAAGCATTTTCGAGACGTTTAAATGAGACACGATGACCGATTTCCCTCAAATCAGCATTCAGCGTGGGAAATTTTGTGAAAAGTACATGGGTGAGAGCAAATATCAATTTTTTCACATTACAGTCATATTTACCATAAACTTTTATCCAGCATACATATATAAATACAAGTATTTATATTCAATTTTTTAACAATGAAATCTGAGATTGATACAAACGTTACAGGAGGCAGGAAAATATTATTTCCATGGCAAAAAAGTTTGAGATCATAAATAAATACGATAGAGGAACCCATATTTTTAACATTACTAAGGAATATGGTTGCTGCCAATCAATAATTGCAACTATTATAGGAAAAAGAAACTCTTTGAAGCGAGCAAAGCTTCTCAGTGCATGACTATTCTTGCCAGTAAAACGAGTTCAATCCACGATGAGATGGCTAGGTTGCTTCTAATATGGACTAAAAAGAAGGAAATATGTGGTGATACAAGCACGCAGTCAGCATTGTCGCACAAGGCGACAGCCATATTTGATGATCTCGTGGAAGCCCGAGGAAATGGTGAAGGTGAAAAAACATTGCAACCAACCCCTTCAGAGTTCAAGCTTTTCAATGGTTGTTTTAAACAGTTTAAGGAGAGAACTTGAGATTCACTCGATCATAGAAAATAGGTATAGAAAAGCGGCTAGTTCAGAGAAGAAAAAAGCTGACAAAGTATTGAACAAGTTTGAAGAATTAATTTATTTACTTATTTAGAAACTGGCCTTTTTTGGATGAAACTGCCTTGTCACCAAAACATCACCGCCAAATAAAAAAAGCTTTTTGGCCATAAACTAATGAGGGACAGACTTACTCTTGCAGTTTGTGCAAATGCCAGTGGAGACTTGAAAATTGAGCCGCTCCTAGTCAACTACTCAGGAAATCATTGTGCCTTCACGGCACACATTATCACAAAGGATAGGCTTGCGGTATTCCGAAAATCTAATGGCAAGGCCTGGGTTAAATGAGTCATATTTATTAGGTAGATAAATGTCTGCTTTGTTTCTGCTGTCAGGAAGTATTTGGATGAAAACAATCTTTTTGAAATTTCTCATAGTACATGACAACACCCCTGTTCACCCTCTTGGTCTCAAGGACAATATACATGCGGACTTCTTTTATCCAGGTTCTCTAACTGCTTCCGAACACCACCCCTCTTCTCCAGCTTATGGACCAGCAAGTGTTAGCTAATTTATAGAAAAGTTTGCACAAAAAATCTGTTCAGAATATGCTTTGAAATTACTGAAAGCTTTCAACTAACTCTGTGTGAGCTTTTGAAGATACATTTCGGTGTTGTTTAATGCCTGAAGATAATTGAGAAAGTTTGAAATGAGGTTTAGAAGCAAACCTTGAAAGTATTATGGAAAAAGCTGTGACTAGGTGTTGATGCAAACCTAGACGCAAAAGGTTTTGAAGGAGGACATTATAGATGCTACCTCCAAAGATCCTGTTATGGAAATAATTTCACTCGGGATATCCAAAAGGCTTGTTTTCAATGAAACTTATGTCTATAACCTTATTGAGGAGCCTAAGGAAGAACTTGCCACTGACGACTTAAAGAAGTTAGAGGCCCTTCATAGGATCAGCATTCAAGAGGAGCATAGATTTTATATATAAAATACTAGTAAAATAGCACTTTTACTACCATTAGCCATATAATACGTTTCAGCAAAGCATTTGTATGCTTAAAGTGGCATAGTTCGGGCCTAGTAAGCTTCCTAAAATTACAATTATCTGTGTACAATTATTCAATATAGAATATGCTTACAGCCCATCCTGTTGTTATTTTATTTATTTAGGTCATTTTATCACAATATCTTATTAGCAATTGTCGAATCAATCACAGTTAAAATTGTGTCACTCATTTTAGATCTGCGAACTATGAGTAAATTCTTTTTAATATTAGGACTACTAAAAAGTGATTATTTTGTCTTGGCAGTAATAATTTTGATAAATCATTTGCCTCGGAAACACTCACAGCTGTAGTGAAATGACCAAACAACTTAAAAAGCTCAATCTGTGTCATAGTTGTAGGGTTTTTATAGCATCAGATTTGTGATACAACAAATTATAAACACGTTATTCAAGTATCAAATTTTAGAAAATATGTAATTATGTCCTGCTAAAATAATTGATGTGGTAGCAAAAATTTAAGGCAGTTATTAAAAGCTTTATTCCTGACCCACTTGACACAAAAATTGAGCAAGACATGAAGTAAAGCGATAGGACATATTTGACTTCATGCAGAAAAGAATCTTTAATATGCACCTTGTACAGTTTAAAAAAACTTACAAAATTCTGATTCTGTATTGGCTATAATTATAAACATAAATTATTACCTGTTTTCTGGCTCCTGCGGTACTTAACAAAACTTGGACAAAATTTTTGTTTTTAAGTTGAAAATTCTCAACTAAAATTTGTTTTTTTTGTTTTTTTAGTCTGATTTTACAGAAAAATCTTCGGGCAACACTGTCAATAACATAAAGGTCTTAAAGTCTGTTGGTTGTGGTCAACGAATAATAAAATTAAGTTACAACGTAATTGCTGGGAAGTCACCAAAATGCTTTTTTGGCACTCGACCATTGAAAACGCATAAATGCATAAAAAAGGTGAAGTTCTGATTATACCTAGTCTTTGTAAAATTAAGTTTCTGCTCATCTTTTTGTCACGGCTTCTGCCCCCCTGCAAACTCTGCATTTACGATACTGTGTCTCTATTGTAATTTAGCAATAAAATTAATTTTACTTTGGTTTTTTCTGCCTCACTTGTTCCAATTGTTGGCAATTTGGATTTACAATGATCAACAAGATGCGATTATTGGTTTTTATTGAGGTGATTACTCAATATATGCCTAGTTGAACTGTTGACCTGTAAAACAAAGGAACATAATATGTTGTATTCCGTAGAAATGCTTGCTTCAACGTGCAACAAGTAACTTTGAATACAGAAGTTGAAGTCATTGGATAATTTTCAATCCTTTGTTACAGAATTGCCTCTCTGCCTAGCTTGAGAGAGCTGAACCTTGCTTACAGTAAAATGGATTCTGCTAGTGCTGTTGTCCTAGAAGATCTAGATTCACTGGAAAAACTTAACATGGAGTCTTGCAACTTTCTTAATTCACAACTCAGGTAGGACAGAAATAGTATAGGCAAAACAGCTTTTGCTACTCTTTGTCGTGTTATTGAAAATTTTTCTGTGAGTTTATGTTTTAACTTTTTTGCATGTTCCTGAATGTACAAGTTCAATAACTTTCAAAAGGAAATCAGATTGCTTGACGAATAATCCGCCTTTACTGCTCTGTACTGCACTGTAACCGACTGTACCGGATAACCATATGACCTGCATAGCAAACTATTGGCAACCCATGTGCTTTCATTTTGTGATAGACATTTTTAAAATGAGTTTTTTTGTTTAATAATATGTATTACAACAAATAATTATTGACTTCAGTAATGACAATAAACTCCATACCACAGTTGTAGGGTAAAATCTGCATTTAGCAAGAATGTGCAAGCTGTACATTTTACTAAAAGTTTCTCTTTTTTAAAAAGAGAAGTAAAATCTGCAAGGCATGTGTAAGATGTAAATTTGGCCAATTTTTTTTTGAATTTACACAAATAGTCTGTATTTTGAAAGGCTTCACAGAAAAATTTTGCTCAGCTAAAAAAATATTTTTTGAATATATACTTAGATCACAAGTTAGATTATTATTATAAAACATGTTAGTTTCACTTAGAAGTTAACTTACCGTAAAATGTTTTATTGTCATTGAAAAATTTGCTTCAACAGGAAACAAGTAACTTTGACTGCAGGATTTGGAGTCATTTAATAATCTTTTGATTATGTGTTACAGAATTGCTTCACTGCCAAGCTTGAAAGAGCTGAGTTTCACTCACAGTAAAATGGATTCTGCTAGTCCTGTTGTCATCGAAAATCTGGATTCCCTAGAAAAACTTAACATGCGTTATTGCAACCTCCGTAAATCGCCATTCAGGTAGGAGTGCAACTGCATTCGAAGAAATCTTTTGCAACTTGTTGTCATGTTTATGAACATTACTGTATGAACTTTTGCAAGACTTTGTCATGTTGATGAATATTTTTGCATAAGTTTTGGTGTTAAACTTCCTTGTACAATCTTGAATGTTCAAATTCAAGACCTGTGGGTAGGATATTAGGACGCTTCAGAAATGATTCGCTGGGACCACTAAAATGAACCTTAATGCTACATTTGTTTGAACCGTCACATTGAATGGCGGGTCATTTTGATTTTGTTATGGCTCTTTTGCATAATTAAACTTGGCGGCTGATGATGATTGATTACTGAGTCTTCTGTTTATGTTCACAGGTAGATTTTTCAGGTTGTTGTTAGGTTTTGTGTAAGGTTTGTATGAGTTGGCATTTAAAATTACCTCTAAAAGTTGATACGTTTCATGGTAGCTTCTATTAAGTTTGTTAGTTAAGTTAGTCAGCTTAGTTAAGTTGTTTTCATTGAAAATTTTGCAGATATGTTTTAAGCCGTTTTTTATGTTGTAGAGTTTTTTTTAGTGTTTTTAGGTTGTTATGGAATTTTTGCATACAGCTAGGCAGTCGTCTCTGCAAAATCAGTAGTGTTTCTAACGTGTTTAAGTTGTGAGGATAATAAGTGGGTGCTCACTAATTCATATGTCTCTTCTCCTTCAAAACTTCCCATTGTTACGTCAAACATGTTTGCTAAGTCTTTTTTTGTCCAAGCTTTGTGTCCATTTGTTGGGTGCACATCTTTTGTATAGATCATGATGATGTTTACTTGCTTTTAGTCAAGTCACTATGTTTGTAGCAAATTGTAGTGCATTTTTGAGTAGATCTAGTGTGATAGAATAGTGGAAATTGCGGACATCAAAGGAAATGAAGGATTTTTGGCTTTTTTTCATTTTTAGCCACAGACCAATTGATCTATATGCAAATATATATACATGTATATCGACCATTATGTATATATAAATATATATATATATATATATATATATACATTCATGTATATATATAGATATATATGTATATATACCAAGGATATATATATATATATATATATATATATATATATATATATATATATATATATATATATATATATATATATATATATATATATATATATATATATATATATATATATATATACATACATAAATGCAGGGCCACACCTAAGAAGCTGTTAGAAGACATTAACTTGGCACTGGAGTCGATCTCAACTGAATCAATCAGTGAGACTAATGCCTTAATCTACAGTGCAGCAACCGTCATCTTGGATGAGATGGATATTAGGCCACTGCCAACAAGGCTACAAGCCATTCCATCCTGGCAGCTGAGGCTACAAAACAAGATCAAGGACTTGCGCAAGATAGTTTATAGGCTCAGTGAGAGATCTAACTACAGTTTGGAGCGTCAAAAAAGGGAAGCCACAATAAAAGTTCTAGAATCTGCCAAACAGCAGCTAGTACCACTCTCGGCACGACTGAAGCGGTACACCAAAGAGTGGGATAACAAGAGAATGAACAAATTGTTAATCAATAATCTATCTAGAGTGTAATCCAAGTTCAAAGGTGAATGGCCGAGGCCAATGTCTGAGCCTCCCCAATCTAGCACTTCAAAGTTCTGGAAGGATATCTGGGAGAAAGAGACTACTCATAACACCACTGCTAACTGGCTGAAGAGGCTTAAAGAGAGCCATCAACACGTTGTGGCTCAGCAAGGACTCACCATCAGCAAAGAGGACATCAAGTGCAGAGTGCAGCGTATGAAGAATTGGGCAGCACCTGGCCATGACATGATTCAAGCCTTCTGGTTGAAGAAATTAACATCACTTCACACTAGAATGGCTAAGCAGATGGAATGCCTAATAGAACAAGGTGACCTTGTAAACTGCTCTCAGGAATAGTTGCAGACAAACTTGAAGAACACATGAGTCACTATATGACCAGTGCTCAAAAAGGAATTTGGCGCAACACCTGAGGAGCCAAACATCAGTTACTTGTGGATCAGATGGTCTGTCAAGACAGCAGGAAAAGGCAAACCAATCTTGCCATGGCTTGGATTGACTACAAAAAAGCCTATAACTCAATTCCCCATAGTTGGATACTTGAGTGCCTCAGTATGTACCATGTTCACCCTGCTCTTGTGGCATTCATCAAAATGTCAATGACCAAATAGAAGACGGAACTGGAGGCTAATGGCCAAAACCTGGCGAGTGTCAAAATTAAATGAGGCATCTATCAAGGTGACTCCTTATCGCCGCTGCTCTTTTGCATATGCCTAAACCCTATAAGCAATATGCTGGAGAAGACTCACTATGGGTACCAGTTTAAGAGTGGCACCAAGATAAACCACCTCTTTTACGTTGATGACATCAAGCTGTACGCTAACAAAGAAAGGGACATTGATTTGCTAATACAACTCACTCAGGTATACAGCAAGGACATCGAAATGACCTTCGGCATTGAGAAATATGGAAGGCTAATTCTTAAGAAAGGCCATTCTATGCTCACAGATAGCCTAAGAATGCCAACTGGTACCATCAAAAATATAGAAGAAGGGTACAAGTACTTGGGGATTATCCAAAGCAACATCAACCACGAAGCCGAGGTACGTCACAAAGCCATGACCAAATACAAAAAACGCCTTTGGCAGGTCTTATGGAGTCAGCTGAATGCCAGGAGTCAAGTCATGGCAATAAATACCTACGCACTGCAAGTAATAAGATATCCAGCAGGCATAGTAAAGTAGACTGAGGAAGCCATCAAAGAAACGGATATAACAATTCGTAAGCTGCTGACCATGCATGGAGCACTCCACCCAAAATCTGATACTACTAGATTGTATCTTGATATGAAAGATGGCGGTAAGGGACTCAAAAGTGTACAGCAGACAGTGAAAGAAAAGTAGCAAAGCATCAAAGCATATGCAGCCTCCATGGCCATTTCAGATAAGTTACTAGCTGAATTTCAATCGGCTGCTCTTACAACGGACCTATGCCCTGATGATGAAGAAATTGACTGGCACACAAAACCTCTTTATGGTGCTTACCACCAACAAATATCTAAGGTTGGCGATCTTCACCAGACATATATGTGGCTGAACAAAGGAAACCTAATGGCCAATACAGAGTCGCTAATCATGACAGCCCAGGAGCAAGTGCTCCCAACAAGGCAACTCCAAACGAAAATCTATCACACTAGAGACGATCCTAGATGCATACTGTGCAAAGATGCACCTGAGACCATCCAACACATCATCAGTGGATGCAAGCAGCTAGCAGGAAACGCATACACTGAGCGGCATAATCATGTTGCAGGTGTTGTGTATAGAAGTCTATGTGATGAGTATGGCCTTAATAAACCACAACACTGGCTGGAAGCTCCTGGTAAGGTCAATGAAATTGACCGCGCTACGATCCTCTGGGACTTCTACATCTGAACTGACAAGCATGTCCTAGCGAACCAACCAGATAGAGTGGTGGTAGACAAGGAAAACAAGAGGGCTACTATAATAGATATAGCAGTACCCAATGACTACAATATAGCCAGCAAAGAAAAAGAAAAGGTAGAGAAATATCTCCCTCTTGGAGAAGAGATTAAAAATGCTGGAATGTAAGAACAACTGTAATCCCAGTAGTCATTGGGGCACTGGGCGCAATAACCCCAGCACATAAAATGTGGCTTGCCCAAATACCAACAACAATCAACTCATGTGAGTTGCAAAAAAGTGCGCTATTGGGAACAGCTAAGATCTTGAGGCGAGTGCACAAACTCCCAGGTCTCTGGTAGGAGACCCAACTTAGAACAGAATTTATCACCCATACGAGGTATTCGGGGTGAGGAAACAATTTATATATATATATATATATATATATATATATATTTATTTTTTTTTATATATGTACATATACATATACACGTATAAATATCTATAAATTGTCATATGATTCCAAAAACCTCTAAAAGATTTTCCATTAGCATCATATTTGTTGAGCACATGCTCATAATTGTTCTTTATATAAAATAACCTGCAAATTTATTGTAAGTATCATTTAATTCCTTAATTGCATTGCAATCATCTATCGCTGACTAGCAAACAGGTCGTATTAATTTCTTCATGACAACCTTCAGTAAATTGTTCTTTTATCAAAGTAAATAGAATAAGATATTTGATTAAACCAATTTTTAACGGGAGTAGAATTTTCGGTCTAGCGTTGCCTGCAAGAATTAATTTGATCGGTCTATGCTGTTGCTTAGAAACAGCCTTTGGAAACAGGGCCTTTTGGATGCAGGTAAATTGTCCATCAGGTTTTTTGCCATACCCTACCCAATGCAAGAATACTGGCAATCAGGATTCTAAGGATAAAGTTGAAAGAAGTTCAATCGAAATAAAGTTGCATCAACATACTGCACAGTCATGCACAACATACAAGTTGCACAACATACATGCTGCAGTCAATAAATATATCGATATTTATTGAATGATATTTAACCTTTATTTTTCACCAATTCACTAGTCAAAAACTTTGAACTATTTTTTGCGACTAGCTAAGTCCATCACATCTAAAACGTTAATAATATGTATTTAGTATAATGTGATATATTATAAATTCTTATTAACAAAAGTGGTTATCATGAACTAGGAAGCAATATTTTAGTATAGCGTTGTACAATTTTTTAAGTAGAAGCATGTACTTCTCAATAATTGGATTGCATCCTATTTATAATATTTTCTATCATGAGAATATCATCCATAATTCTATCATCTTGTTTATCCATCTATCCAAAGCCATACTAAGAGAGTTAAGAAAAAATATTGCCATAATTAAGAGTGGAGCCAGCAGCATAAGGTTCCATACCAAGTGCGCTACCACTATGTCATTCAGTCACCTTGTTCTTCATGAGAAAAGTTAGCAGGTACTGGTTACTCGTGAATATCTCTTTTATTGCACCATTCTGGCTGGTGTACTAGTTAATGTAATAGTCCATATTTAGATAATAAATGTAAATAATCATTTAAATTTGATTAAACAGAGATTATAATATAGTACACAATATAATACACCTAAATGATAAAATGCTTGTTGTTCGATATATTAAAAACATACTATTCAAAATCAAGTAAGAATAAAAAAACTGCCATGAAGAAAGGAAATAATATTTCTAATTATATTGCCAAAAAATAAAATTAATTAATGTTTTTAAAGGTTGACTTGCAACAAAATTCACATTACAGTTATTTGATATCAAAATATTCACCATGTCTTACTCTGTTGTGTTGTAAGTGCAAAATATGTGGGAATGGGAATACAAGCTTTTAAAAAGCTCAAAAACGAACAGTTAATCGCATGAGACTGCCGTAGTTTGGGTTCTCTTTTCAAAATAGCACAAATGTGCCATAACTGTGTTATACGGTTTCTGTTTACACTTTCATGCAACCTTCTTCGTCGAAATATTTCACAAATATCCTTCACGCATTCGATAAAACCATGTCTATTGTTCTTACGGGTCTGTTTTATCGTCATTTTACTGCTGTCACTTTTAGCAGTGATATCTTATAACTTACAGTAAAAATTTGTTTAATTTTTTAGCCTTAGCTTGAAGGAGTACATGTCATTGTCTGATAATCATGACGAGCCTGTTGGTCATTTGTGATAATTGAAAAGTGCTGCAGAAATTATTTGCGAAGTATTGGGTTACATAATCAGATTACGACTTGCCGATTAGACCAAACCAAAACAAAACTGTAAAGTAGCGAGACTCTATATTTGATACAGGGTCTTCGGTAAAACCCAAAGTGTTTGTCATAAAATAGTGCTACGAAAAGTTTTATATTGAGCTTTTTATTGCCCTTTCAATCTACGAGAGAACATCACGTGACAAGACGATAATCAAATTTCATGACTATGTCAGAGAAATAAAGAGATTCCAATCTACAGCGGCGTTTAGTTTTTGAGCTTTTAGGAGCTTGCAATCACAATTCCACATATTTGGCACCTACAAAACAACAGAGTAAGACATGGTGAATATTCTCATACCAAAATACTGTAATGTGAATTTTGTTGCGAGTCAATCTTTAAGGTTTGTATGTTACTGATGCATTTGTGGATTCAGATTCAATGCGTATAACATAAGTACTTCCTAACCAGCCATGACAGCGCATTAACTGACTTATTAATGTTAGTCTAGCACATACCGAGTATAGTATATTGCAAATATATTTTGAAAGAAATTTTATCACCAACTTGAGTAATTTTTTCGTTGCATATCACTAACGGAATCATAGCTATACGGTAAAGAATACTGACTGTGAGGATAATCCGTGCTCATACATACCCTCATCAGTATTACTATATTAACAAAACTGCAAATACAGTTTATACTGTTGAAACCAGTAAGGAACAATTCAAAAGGATCACTAAAGCAATTATCTGTATATTATATTTTGCCAATAAAATAAGTGAATATTTTTTGTTGAAAAGTTTTTTTTGTTAGTGGACTAATTTTGAGTTAGAGCTGCCAGGCCAAAAATTATAGTTGAATAAGAGCTTGATGTTCCACAAATAAATATTTTGCAACGCCGTTCATGAACAATTATTATTATAAAAATCTGCAGGTAAAATAAGAAGTTTTTTTCTGAATGGCATAGTGAAGTGATTATTATTATACAATAAATGTACTTATCCTTTTACCAATTTCATTTGTAAAAACTACTATTTTTACTAATAACGCAAATTTTGGAAGACCAGCCATGGCAAGTGTTTATTGTAAGTGTAAATGATGGTAAACCTTGTTAATCTTAGAGATGCAAAGTTGAAATTCAACAAAATAGACAAAAGTACAAACTAATACTTAGCTTTAAGTGTACGTTTAGTAAGCTGAACTTATTTGAAGTTAATTCAAAGTTTATGGTATATGTTTGTATGTATGTATGTATGTTTGTATGTACGTTTGTATGTATGTACATACGTACGTGCGTACGTACATGCGCATGTAAGTGCCTACATGCGTACGTGTGTGCGTATGTGCGTGCGTACGTGCTGTACTTATGTGCGTGTGTATGTGCTGTATGTGCGTGCGTACGTACATGCGTACATACGTGTGTGCATGTGTATGTATGTGCGTAAATACGTGCGTATGTATGTGTGTATGTATGCGCGTACATACGTATGTGCATGCATACGTGCATATGTATGTGTGTACGCACGTGCGTACGTATGTACATGCGTATGTACGTGCATACGTACATGCGTACGTATGTACATACGTATGTGCATACATATGTGCGTATGTACATGCGTAGGTGCGTACGTACATGCGTACATACATGTGTGCGTACATACATACGTATGTACATGTATGTACATACATGTATGTACGTACATGTATTTATGTACATGTATGTACATACATACATGTACGTACATACATGTATGTACATACATGTATGTACATACATGTACGTACATATGTACGTACACATCTACGTACACATGTACGTACACATGTACATACACATGTACATACATATGTATGTATATATGTACGTATGTACGTATGTACAAGTTCTTACCTTCAAGACGTATGTACATACATATGTACACACATATGTATGTACGTACTTCTTGAAGGTAAGAACTCCTTACCATACATGCTGCATTTGGTACACACATTATAATCTGGGATTTTATTGCAGATCATAACCACTATATACACTAAATACAATACAGTTACTGTAGGTGACTATAATTACTAATGTTAACATACTGTTTTGTCACTAATACTCCATATGCCCAGTTTTTTTTTAAGTTTTGACGATTTTCCTAGGGGATGTTTGCATTGTATAATTACAATGGAATTTACACACAATTTTGTCACCATTCGGTGCCAAACTTGGAGAGGATCAAAATCGTATCCTGACAGTGCACTGTATTTTGAAGTTCATGTAGTGCCACGTGCGTTCATTCAAAAAAGCGGTATTTCACTAAGGTCACTACCTTAGTGAAATGAAGTGATAGAAAGTATGAATACAGCTAAACCTAGCCCAATAGTAAACATTAACTTTAACTCAGCTGATGGAGGTTTCATTAGTTTGATGAATGATATATCTTGTAATCCGACAATGTACTCATTTAATTCGAAAAGCAGTGTGAAAACAAACTCAACTCACCCAATTATAAAGTTTGATTTTATATATCAAATACTAGTAAGTTAGCACTTTTACTACCACAAGCCATAAAATACAGCTTGGCAAAGCATTTTTATGCCTAGAGCGGGATAGTCCGGCTCTAGTAAGATTTCTACAATTACAATTATCTGTGTAGGTTTAGCCAATATAAAATATGCCTACAGCCCATCCTGATTTTGTTATTTTCCTTTTTGGTCATTTTATTGTAATATCTTATTAGCAATGACTAGTCATGTCAGATTGGTTAAAGCTACAAGTGTTTCACTCATTTTAGCTATGTGAACTATGAGTAAATTCTTTTTAATGTTAGGACTACTAAAAAGTGATTATTTTTTTAGTAGTAATATTTATGATAAATCGTTTGTCTTGGATACGCTGGCAGTTGAAGTGAAAATGACTGAACAACTTACAAAGCTCTATCTGAATCACAGTTGTGGCGTTTTTATAGCATCAGATTTGTGATATGACAAATTATAAATATGTTTTTCAAATATTAAATTTTTGAAAGTATGCAATTATGTCCTGCTAAAATAATTGATTTGGTAGAAAAAATTAGGGCAGTCATTAAAAGCTTTATTTCTGACCAGCTTGCCATAAAAAGCAGTAAAATATGAAGTAAAGCGATAGGAGATACTTGAATCCATGCTAAAAGTAATAGTTAATATGCGCTTTGTGCAGTTTACTACAACTTTGAATTTTTGGTAGTTGTGATGAAAAAGCTCAAAAGTTACTAAAGGTTTTTTAGCTTTTTCATAGCTACCAAAGCTTTTCCATGACTGTGAAGCTGTTGAAAATCTTTCGGTGGAAAAAAATCAACCAATGCCGGGCTAATTTTTTATTGAACAGTAGAAAATCAACCAAGCATAATTATTAAGTTCTAATAATATGTAGTCATCTTTTTGTCACAGTATGTGCTCCCTACAAAATCTGCATTTACTGTAATATGCTTCTTTAGTAATTTGGCAATAAAACTCACTTTTCTTTGATTTTTGCTGCTACACATATTCCGTTTTGGCATTCTGGATTTACAATGCTCAATATGATGTGATGATTGGTTTCCATTAAGTGATTACTCCATATACGCTTAGTTAAACTGTTGAACTGTATAAGCAAAAAAACAGAATACGTTGTATCCTGTAGAAATGTTTTCTTCAACATGCAACATGTAACTTTGAATGTCAAAGTTGAAGTCTTTGGATACTTTTGAACCTTTTGTTGCAGACTTGCTTCACTGCCCAGCTTGAAAGAGCTGAACCTCTCTTACAGTGAAATGGATCCTGCTAGTCCTGTTGTCATAGAAAATCTAGAATCACTAGAGAAACTTGAAATGGATTCTTGCAAGGTCGATAAATCCCCACTCAGGTAAGACTGAAATAGGTTCCCGAAGAAAATTTAATTTATGCTGCTCAATAATTCTATATTTTCTACCTGGATATATATAATGCTCAATGTGATGTAATTATTGGTTTCTATGGTGTGATTGATTACTCCATATACACCTGGTTAAAAGGTTGACCTGTGGAACCAAAGAACATAGGGCATTGCATTTTGTGGAACATCTGCTTCAACATGAACCTTTTAACTCTAAATGTAAAAGTTTAAGGTCATTTGATACTGTTGAACTTTTTGTTACAGAATTGCTTCACTGCCCAGCTTGAAAGAGCTGAATCTCTCTTACAGTAAAATTGATTCTGCTAGTCCTATTGTCATCAAAAATCTGGATTCACTGAAGAGACTTAACATGCGTTCTTGCAACCTCTCTAAATTGCCACTCAGGTAGGAGTGCAACTGCGTTTGAAAAAATCTCTTTCAACTTTTTGTCATGTTTATGAACATTACAGTATGAGTTTTTGCAAGACGTTGTCATGTTGATGAATATTTTTGCATAGGTTTCGGATTTAAATTTCATTGTACATCCCTGAATTTTAAAATTCAAGACCTGTGTGTAGGAGATTAGGTTGCTTCACTAGTAATTGGATGGTACCGCTAAAAGGAACCTGTTTTCTACATTTCTTTGAACATTTGCATTGAATGGCAGGTTGTACCGGATAGTTTTGCGGGTATATTTTCAATCGGTGTTACCATTGATACTCGGTGGCATATATTCAGCTTGTAGTGATAGTTGCTATTTTTGAGTGCTGTTTCGTATGACTCTTTTGCATAATTAAACTTGGCGGCAGATGAACACCGATTGTTGAGTTGTCTGTTTATGTTCATGGGTAAGTTTTTAGTGATTGCCGATGAGTGGTTGCTCAGTTTGTGCACATTTTGGATGCTGTAATTAGGTTTTGTGTAAGGTGTATGAGTTGGTATTTAATTTTAGAGTTACATCTAAGAAGTTGATACATTAAACGTTAGCTTCTATTGTAATTTTATGTTGTTTTCATTAAAAAAATTGCAGATATGTGCTTTGTGGTTTTTATGTTGCGGGATGTGCCTTTGCATATGGCTAGGCCATCGTCTCTCTAAAGTCCAGTGGTGTTTCTGATGTACACATACCAACATACCAACACATACCAACAAATGAGTCGTATTAATTTTTAGTGACAACATACCAGTAAATTGTTCTTTCATCATAATAAGTAGATTAAGATAGTTGATGAAAAGGATTCTAAACGGGGAGCAAAATTTCTGGTCTAATATTGTGTGCAAGAATTGATCTGATTGGTCTACGCTGTTGCTTAGAAATAGCCTTTAGAAACAATGCAATTTAGATGCAGGTAAATTGGCCGTCAGGGTTTCTGACACACCCCATGCAATGCGAGAATACTGGAAATCGAGACTCTAAAAGTAAAGTTGAAAGAAGTTTAATCTAAATAAAATTGCATCAATATACTTTTGGTGCAGTCAATAAATGCCTCAATATTTATTGAATGATTTTCAAGTTCAATATTTTACCAATTCATTGATAAAAAGATTTGTCGCTCTTTTTATGACTAATTAAGTCCATCTCATTTGAAATATTTATAATATGTATTTGATAGAACATGACAAATACAGTTCTATTAACAACAGTTGTTATCCTTAACTAAAATATAATGATGTAATGTGGTGTTGTACCATTTTTAATTAAAAGCAAGCAACTCCTAATAATATGATGATATCTTATCGTTTCTATCATTAGAATATAGTCTATCATTCCATTATCTCATTTATCTGCCTGTCCAAAGCCATGCTGAGAGCATTAAGAAAAATGATTGCCATGCAAGGGAGTGAAAACAGAAGCTTCCGGTTCCAAAGCAAGTGCACTATCATTATGTCACCTTGCCACACATTTAGGTAATAAATTGGAATGGTGAATTAAATTTGATTAAACAGGGATTATAATGTAGTCAACAATATAATAAATTTAGGTTATGAAATGCTTGCTAGTCATTTTAATAAAAACATACTATTCAACATCAAGTAAGAATGAAAAACTATCCTATAAAAAGGAAATAATGATTTTATATTATATATATTTTATATTGCCAAAAATAAAATTAATTAGTTTTTTGCGGTTTGCTTTGCTATTAATGCATTTGTAGATTCCGATTAAATGTGTATAACATAACTTTTCCTAACCGGACATGAAATTAACCTGTTATTGTTAATCAAGCACATAATGAGTAGTATAGTATATAAAAACTATATTTTAAAGAAAAATTTATCTCCAGCTTTAATATTTTTTACATTGCCAATCATTAACGGAAGCGCACTTTACAGTAAAGAATATCAACTGTGACAATCTTCTGTGTTCATATTACATCCTTATATATATTATACCTTCAACAATATTATTATATCTAAATAAGTACTAATGACAGCTTATGCTATTGAAAACAACAGGCGCGCTACAATTGATCTATTTACATAAGTGCAAGCCAGTTTATGTTATTGAAACCAATAGGAAGCAATTCATACAGATAATCACTAAAGCGATTATCTGTATGTTCTCTTTTGCCAATGAATTATGTCAATCCTTTTTTGTTGAAGATGCTGAGTGGAAGAATTTTAATTAATGGCTGCCCGTCTAATAATTATCAGTTGAATAAGAGTTTGATGTTCAACAAAAAATATTTTGCAACGCGGTTTCATGACCATTTATTATTATAAAAACTGCATGTAAAATAAAGAGTTTGTCTGGAGGCATAGTCATGTAATTATTATTATTATTATTATTATTATTATTATTATGTATTAAATGTAATTATTTTTTCCCAGTGTCATTAGTTAAAATTCACATTACCTTTTACTAATGTGAAAAATTCTGAAGACCAGCCTGGACCAGACTGGTGCTTTATTGCAAGTGTTAATACTGGTAAAACTTTTGCTAGTAGACAAAAATGTTTGTGAATTATATTTAATTTATAACAAAAGCTGTTTCATCTAAATTTGGGAACTTTTTAGAATACTTTTTTTATCTTTTGACAGAGAACAACAATGATAAAACAGAAAGCTAGTTCTAGACAATAATTATACTATAATTGAGACCTTGACGGGCAACCCAAAATTATTTAATTTTCTTTTTTAAGCCTATGTTCATTGTACTGAACAATTTAGGACGCAATAAAATGTTGATATTCTGAAAATGAAGAGATTTTTGGTGAAATTATGTTCAAGAATATTTTCATAGATTTTTTAATAGTAGATTCAAAATTCTTGTGATTCTAATAATAAAAATATAACCCGTGCTTATACGCTGCTTGGGTTACATCATTTTTGATTCATGGCTGCTAATACCTTGTACTACATGCTTCTATGACAGACTAACAATCCTTTAATTTCTATGACTAATTTCATAAAAAACTATACTATGGAAAGTACAATACAATAACTTTTAATGAACCACTCCCTTCAAGTTGCCATAAGAAAACTGAGTTCTATTGGCTTCTCTCATGTTTTAAAAAACAAATGAGTCTATGTTATCACCTCGTCCAATTGTAAAGGTGATTGTTAACTTGCATTACTTCTAGAATACTTTAATATTAATCTTAATGGTAAAACTATGGCTAAGTTGAGAGCTGAAACACTAGATTATATTTACTTTGCAAAACTAGTTTTTAACTACATTGAGAATGATTTTGGAAATTCTAAAATCTTTTATCACCTTTGAAATAATAATTATTGTTCTAAATATTGGATCTGGACTTTTGAAGGCTATCTGTTGTATTTAACTGCTGAGTAGTTATGAACAAGCTTGGTACATTTCATGTTACTTGAAATTTCTAATTTACCTTATTTGTGATAAATTCTGATATGCGTGTATGCGGCATTTCTTAAAGGTTGACTTGAAAAAAAATATTGCATTACATTTATTTGGTGTCAAAAGTTTCACCATGTTTTACTCTGCTGCGTTGTAGGTTCAAAATATCTGGAAATGTGATTACAAGCTTTTAAAAACTCAAAAACGAGCAGTTACAAAAAACTGCCGAAGGCTGGAATCTCTTTCAAAACGTACAACATAATATTCCCTTACATCCAATATTGCTGGAGTCCATAATAGCATAATATAACAGCAAGCAGAAGATAGGTTTACATCAATATTGGCCCATAAAAATAAATTTACTCAGCACATTTTCTTCGCAAGGCTAGTATTTAAAAAAAAATTCTCGAAATTGCATTATCGTCAAACTTCTGCACTATAAACTAAACTACAAAATAGCTTTACCACACACTGTGCGTTTTTAATAACATCAGGCCTATAATTATTAAGTTAGTGAAACCGGTTTCATTTAATTTCTCAGCTTTACTTTAGCGGTATTTATGCAGTTGCATTTAGATTCATCATGTACCATATATTTTCAGGCACAACAAACTCTTGTGCATAATGCTTGCTATTGATTTTCCAATTTGGTACAAATTGGAAAATCAAATTGCTTGCTTTCAAAATTGGTACAAAAAGGTGTCAGTTTTTTCCTATAATTGGTCTAGCCTTTATTTGGACTGTACCATCAGGAAGAAATATTGTATTTAAAGGTTGACTTCCAACAAAATTCACATTACAGTTATTTGGTATCAAAAGATTCACCATGTCTTACTATGTTGTGTTGTAGGTATGTTGTTACAAGCTCCTCAAAGCTCAAAAACGAAAAGCCGCCATAGATTGGAATCTCTATATTTTTTTGACACATTCATTACAGTTTGGTTATCGTCTTGTCACGTGATGTTCTCACGTGAATTGACAGGCCAATAAAAAGCTCAATATAAAATTTATTGTAGCACTAGTTTATGACAAACACTTCGGATTTTACTGAAAACCACTGTATCAAATATAGATGCTCGCTGCTTTACTGTTTTATTTCGGCTTGGACTAATCGTCAACTCGTAATCTGATCATGTGACCCAATAAATCGAAAACAATTTTTGCAGCACTTTTTGATTATCGCAGGTAACCAACAGGCTCGTCATGATTATCAGACAATGATATGTACTCATTTGAGGTAAGGTTGAAAAGTTTAACGATTTTTTACGGTAAGTTATAAGATATCAGTGCTAAAAGTGACAGCATTACAATGATGATAAAACAGACGCGTAAGAACAATAGACATGGTTTTATTGACTGCGTGAAGTATATTTGTGAAAATATTTTGACGAATGAGGTTGCATGAAAGTGTAAACAGAAACCATCCTGTAACAACTACGCCCCATTTGAGCCGTTTTGGAAAGCGAATCCAAACTACGGGGGTTTCATGTGGCTGTGATTAACTGTTTGTTCTTTAGCTTTTAAGAGCTTGTAATCACATTCCCACATATTTTGCACCTACAACACAACAGAGTAAGACATGGCGAATCTTTTCATATCAAATAACTATAATGTGAATTTTAATGCAAGTCAACCTTTAAGTGTACATTGCAGAATATATCAAGAATATGTAAGTATAAGGGTCAATGAACCCTGTACAAGTCTCCTTGATCATGATTTCTGTTGCAACGATAAAACAATTCTGAACAAAAGATAATTTATTAGATAGAGTAATGCTCCATTTTAATGATCAATAAGTCATTTACAATTTTCGGGTTTTCCCAACTCCAAGCTTCCTACTTCATGTACATCTAATCATCATTGTTACATTACATGCCATAAAACTCTGAACATTAAAATTGTTAATAAAATCCCCAAACTTCAACAAACAAGCATTTCCATGGTTGAGAACTTTATGCTGTATCGTATAAACGGTGATTTCCTGCTACATGGTATTTCCTCAGTCATCAGTAGTGGAGACAAATTTCTAAAAGACATATGACAAAGGTCCAACGCATGATTAGCTGTTGCTGTTTTCAATTTAAGATATTTTTAAGATTTGAGTCAAAGCATACTTGAATATGTGATGAACAGTACTGTTTGGGTGATGAGATGTAAGAAGCAATTTCATATGGCAGCTGTATTAATAAATAGCTTGTGACTGTAAAATGCATTTTTAATCATATGGTTTGCTTGCTCTTCGATCTATAATATTTCAATTTTAAAACTATGTTGGGAGGCACCTTGAGTTTTTATTTGTGTGAAACAGATTGTTTATCTTATAGTAAAACCTGCTCTTTGATGTCTCAATCCAAAAGCATAGTATACTAATATTAATAAATAATTAATTGACCAAAGTGAAGCTAACTAAAACAAATGCAGACATTCCTACCATTTAGCACAAAACAAAAATGACTTTTCTCATAATAAATTTTCTTTCAAGTAAGTATCGTTACAACTAAAGAAAACATTCGCATTACAGCACCAGATTAAATTTCCATAATAATTTACAATATTGACTAACTTTTGATACATTTTTAAAGAAATAAAACTCTGTTATATCAGGATTCATTAACAATTTCTACTTGTTTGTTATGAACTATCTGACTTCATAGCTTATTGAGTAACTTGAATAAAGTACTTCTTCTAGGCGATGAAATCAGGTAATTGTGTTACGATCAGCTCATAGTTAGCTCATAAATCTAAAATGAATATAAAATAATAAAACAGCTCACAACTGCTGACCTTCGGTGTAAGAATAACATAACAACGGCATAGTAAGTCATGTTTAAACTAAGACAAGCATGACTTACTGACAGTTTTAGAAACTTCTAAAAGTGCTATAATCAGCAGATTTACTTTTATTTTTGTGACTGAAAATTTAAATGGTAGATATTGCCATATTTGATAAATATTTCATATTATGTTCCAGATTTGATTCACTGACCAATATATGAGAGTTGAACATCAGTTGCAATAAACTATATCCTTCTACACTTTACACACTGACAAGTTGGTGTCACCCAAAATTAAAAACAAACATAGAATACTTTCTTCTTATTGAATAATGCCAGGAATATTGTGTTTATTTATTACTGTTTATTGCGGACTCGATTCATTTACCAATCTAAGAGAGTTGAATGGCAGATAGTTACATGTATTACTCTGTCCTGATTGACTACTGTTACTGTTACATATGTTATAGTTACATATGACTGTTTGTTTTAGCTTTGATTCACTGACCAACCTGAAAAAACTGGATATCAGCTCGAACAAACTGGATTCCGATTCAATTATTGGTATGGAAAAGCTGGTGTCATTAGAGGAGCTCAGCTTGGGTTCTTGTGACCTGAAGAAACTCCCATTTAGGTCAGTATCTATATACAGTCATACTTCGACTTACAAGCTTAATGCGGTCCGAGACTGAGCTCGTATGTTAATTTACTCGCATGTTGGTGCAATTTATTTATATATAGAACCATTAAATATACATTGATTGGTTTCCGTACTCTAAAAAATGTAAATAAAACACTCAAAACAAGATATTGTAACAGAAAGAACATGTTGGTTATTGTCCTAATTTACCAAATGCTTTTTATAAACAACAATTAAAAATAATGCAAGGAAGTGTGATAAATTAAAATGTAAAATTAAATACATAAAATAGCAGCTAACGCTAGAATTTGCCAGAGAGGGAGATATAAGTTATCCTTCATTACAACAGTTGACTTTGATAAATTTGGATTTTATCAATGTTTTAAAAGACAAAAGTAGAAGCAAACCTAAAAGCAAACTTTCATTTTTAACTTAACGTAATTAAAATTTATTCGGCGTTTGTAGTTTGAAGTTTCTCGCTGGTTAGCTAATTTTTCCTTTGTTTCGCTTTCACGACTAGCCGGCCGTTTTAAAATAATCCTATCTAAAGACTTTTGCCTTTGTCGCCCTTTCAACGTGTTGCGATTAGGACAAAAGCAGGTGTCGTCACAAAAGGTTAATGCACGACCACTAGCCAACTTGTCCGAATGTCTATTTTTATAGTTTTGCTAGATAGCATCGGCCTTTTGATATATGTAGCATCGTTTCAGTTACACTGTCACCTGCCAATTGTTTATCCAATGCCTGAGCAGTCTCTGCATCAGCGGTCGTGAAGATCGCTGCACCATTTGGAAACTATGGCCAGTCCTTTTGCGAACTAAATGCCCTGAATATAATCCTTCGATTTGATAATTGTTGATGTGTTTCTGTCATATTGCTGAGCTAGCTCAATCATGCATACACATTTTGCATATTTTTCAATAATTTTCTATTTAATATCAACTGTTATCATTCGCTTTTTCTTTGCATTATCTTTCATTTTACTGGTAAACTTTCGGTCAACGCAGAGTACTTTTAATTCACATAATTCTGCACTGAAAATCGCACAAAAAACTTAGTACAAAAGTATAACCTGAGCAGTTAAAAAATACAGAGCGATGCTGTTCTCATAAAACACCTCCGGCATATTTGGCAACTGACTCAGGTGCTCGTATCTCAAACATGGCTCGTATGTTAGTGCTAAAACTTGTTTGAAAACTGGCTCGTATCTCAAGTTTCTCGTACGTTGGAGCACTCATAAGTTGAAGTATTACTGTACACTTAATCGGTCAACCTAGCAACGTTTTATGCTGATTATTTGAGCTTTGAGCTTATTTGAGTTTAATAAACATAAAATACAATTAGCAGAAAACTAAAGTTAACTATTTGTGGGCTATTTTTATATTACCCTAAAGATAATAGTTTGAATACAGTTCATTATATTATTACTTGATAAAATAATTTCTGATGCTCTGGTATCACAATAGATGTATATTGTAGATAGTGGTGAGTTTTTAGCATTGATAATTTGTGTTCTTGTAGATGTGGTTGCGTCAACTTTGAGTTGATTTAAAATGAAGTGTTTTTTGTTCATCAGTTGATACATGTACGTTTTTTGTTGTGTTAGACGATCTCATTGTCAAGATATTTGAAGATTAATATCGAAAAAACTTAATCGCGGTAAAAACAATTGGGCCAAAAAAAGCCCAGACTTGCCCAAAATGATGTAACACGTGATACAACTTGTCTCTATATCTTATATTCACATCGGCTATTGCGATGAAAGTCTAGTCCTACGCGACTCTACTGGCAAATATTTTATTTTGTATTTGCTCATGTTGGCTAGAATAAAATTTTAAATCCAGCTACAGATACATTATTACGAATGTCTTGAATAAGGTCAATTAAAAATTTGTCACATTAGCTTCCTCTAAATGCTGTGTAAACATCTGAGTACCAACTATAAATTCTATTGGTCTACGTTAATTAGGTCATCAAGTTAACTTATTTCATTGCGGCCTTTGTATCAGCGGAGTTCTCAGTACCTACCAACACCAGAAACTAATTACATGTATAGATAAAATAAGCAAGCCGACCGTATCTTTGAAAATAATATGTTTTAATATATGGTGAAACTAGTTGCCTTTCTTAAAAAGTCATGTATAGTCAACGTTATCTAGTCATTATTAGTATCAAATTGTAGAAAAATATTATTGGTCACATTAGATTAGTTGATGCGAGTACTAAACCAATGGTTTTATGAGTTAGTGAAAATAGTGTTACCGTGTTAAAATTATTGAGTTACCAAAATAGTGAACGTAACATGCCAATTTTTACAAAATCAATTAAACCACCAATTCTGGCAAAGGGTTAATAAAGCCGTTGTTACACCTGATTGGCAGTTTGTGAAATCATCTGTTTTTACTTAGCAGCGTAAAAATTGTTGATCATTTAATATTTGTTCCTTTGGAATTGAGTCGAGCTATGCAAAAGTGCCTGTCAATACAGCTCTGAGTACAATTCATAGATCCATCTTTCAAACAAGATTTCAGCACAGGTGGCAACGGGACTATTATGCATTCAATATGTTCTGCAAATCATGTTTTGCATCATCTTCAACAATATTGTTTTAGTATATAACTTTTACAAGACCAAATAATTTCATCTCAGTATAAAGATTTTATTAAAAACATTCATCCAAAAAGTTGTAGCCACTCATATTGTTTCAGCTCATATAATACGACAAATTGATCTACTGCAGCAAAATCAAACAAAACATATCATGGTTTGTGCAGCACACATTCATGTCCCTCTTGTCTGTGTATGAAAGTTTCCACACTGCCACAAATCCTCCACACTGGTGTAGCCACATAAACATTCTGTAATCAATAGCAGAAATTTAAAAAGTATATGTCATTCATAAATATGTTGTTCTTACGTTTATCTACTGAAAGCTTTCAAATTGGGAGTTAGATAGATAGCAAGAGTTATTTTAAAAAAAGAATCAATGTTTAACAAAAACATAATTACGCCAAGCAAACAATTCAAAGCTTTGTTTTTGAGAGTTAAAAATTGGCATTAATCAATTAAATATCTTCATTTTCTACAAGTGAAAAGTGAGCATAAATTTAATTCATAAGTCTAATTTACTAGCAAAAACTGCTAAAAAATTTCGAAGCAAATATTACAGCTTTGTGAAATCATAAAAAAACTATGAAACGATGGTTCGTGATAGCAAAAATCTATAATTTTATTAATTAGTAAATGCGTTTTTGAGTCCTAAAATCATTACCTTTGGTATATGTAACAGCTGTTCATCAATCTAAGCCATTATACTGCTAGATGCTGTAGATTAATTTAGAAGCCGTTAATTTCACAATCAACTTCATATCAAGCACCCGTTCAAAGGAAGTGACATTATAGTCTCAAACAAGCCAATAGAATCTGAATGCAAACACAATAGTAAGTACCTATATAGAAAACCCAAAGCCAAAGATAAATTTATCTCCATTCTCTTATCTTCCTCTGCAACACAACGCTGCTGACGCCTGTCATCTCTAACCATACGCTGTCTGCCTTAAACTTTAACCACCTGATGTTTTGAAAAAAATCTTTGCAAGAATCAGAGGCATTGTTACAATTTGGTTATTCATCAATAAAACGTGTCAATCCAGTAATTCATTAAATGAACAGTCAGTCAGTGAATATCGATGTTGATGTACTACTTTAGTGATTGAGCAAAATTCTTAACTTCATTATCACAGACAACGCGTTTTACTAGTGATAACATTTATTATGACCTACGTCAAAAACTTGTGCTGATCATTAGCTAAAGAAGATATCTTATATCTATTGCTTGTGAACTTTATTCACATGTATCACTCGCTACGTAACAAATGAAGCACCTGCTCAAATCTGAGCTTTTTAAAATATGACCTCATTCAAACGCATTTATCTCTGGACAGGGTTAGTCTACAAAAACAAAAATGACATCAAATTGTAACTGGCATTTTAGCCTTTTAGTGGTTTTAATTTCATGTTATGTACCTTTTTGGCGCAATCACATCTTTAAGTCACAAAAAGTGAAATTTAATAAGTAATCAGTCATTGAGAACATTATTTTTAAAATCAATCATACTACATTTACCAATAAATCAATGCGTAATATTAAGTTTCAAACAAGTAAAAGCTTTCTAAAACTCAACACTTTCTAATTTTAAATCATTCAATAAACTTCACATGATTTGATTATAATCAGGAATGCATTGAAGTCAACATAAACAATTAATAAATATTCAATGCTTTTCTAAACTTTGTTACACAAATATCTGTATTACTCACAAACTATTTATCTTTTTCTAACATTCACTTGAGCCAAAATAGTCAATTTGAGAAAATTTAATTTCTTGTGTCAGCCTATGGTTGTGTGGGCCTTTAGCGTGCATCCAGGTAAACATGCCTAAATTGTTAAAGTTAGCTATTTCAATTACAGTTCTTTTGAATTTTATAACAATAATTTTGCGATGTATTTTTTACCTTTGGTTTAAATGAGTTTATGCATGTAGCTCGAATTTACTGAATACGCTTCATTAAAAGTTTTACTACACTCTGCTGCTGTTATATGTGTTGCGATCACAAAAACCATTGTTAAGTCGCATATCACAAAGCTGAGTTATCCGACTTTGAAGTTGCACCAAATGAATTTATAATATCGGTAACGATTTTTGTAACATGTGCATCTAGACCAATCAAAGAGTGATCTTTCTGAATCTGAAGTCAGTTTAGCCAATACGAGTCTTTAACTCTAAAAAAACCTTAAAACCGTTGCTAAGCTAAACAGGAAGTACTGAAAAATGGCGTCCAATAAATATAATCATTTTTTTTGGCCGATTTTAAAAATAACTCTGACATTTTGGACACTTATAATGAGTACTTTGGTATTCTAACTAGTGTCAAAAGCAGTAAAAAGAAAAATGGATTGCAATGATCCTTTCCTAACGATTCTTAAAAGATTATTACAATAATTATTCATGAGAATAATTATTCGATTTTGTAGGATTATTATCAGATTTAATTACAAGAATAATTATTCGAATTTTCTAGATCAAAGTATGTAGTGACCGATGGTGTGCAATATGATACTGTTGTTATTTTTTTAAAGATTTTGTTGATGATTTGGATGTGCCCGATATCGCAGTACTGCCAAGCCGTTTTAATATCTGCAAAATTAAGTAATACATTTTCTTATAAATATACAGCTATTTCTATGACAACCATCTAAAATATGTTTAGATTTTAAAATTCAGCATAATTTTTTGGAAATAATCACAAAAATATAGATGAATATCACAACTTCTTACTATTGGTTGCTATGAGGTTTTGGAATGTAAACAAAATTGTGCATTGGTTTTCGTTTCTCAAACTTTAACACCAGTTTTCTCGGAACTATGTTTTCGCACTAGTGGTAAACGCGCATTCAGTTTATTGACCACAAAATCTGCTGTAATTAAGCTAGAATCGAAATATTTCTGCAAAATAACTGTGAGAATTTTCTCCTTCTGCTAATGTAGATAACTTTAAATCTTACAATCCTGACTTAACCATGGTTTCTTTGATCATGACCCATATGATTGACAGTAAGATTTTTCATAGATGCCTAATAAAAACCTTAGCAACATAGTGTTCCCAAGGTGTTCCTCTCACCTAAACATTTCTTCTTGGCTACATGGCTATTTATCAGCCTCTGATTTTTTGAAGCAGATTTTTGCAACAGATGAAAGACATAAAAAATCATTTTTACTAAATGCTCTGCTAATGAATATAGATACTACTTAAAATAAAAATAAAATTTAATGCGTTCAGCAACAACATTTTGTATCAGATTAGCATCACGCATCTATTTTCAGTAGAGTTGATGTCAATGAAAAATTATTACATTCTCAGGCTACAACAACAATATTCTAATATAATGTTCTTAGATGTAAAGTCTCGCATATATGGTTATATAGGTTAATTTATTGTTATACAAGTAAGTTGCTGCAGCTCTCTGTTACAGAATCTCATCATTGATCATGCTGAGAATCTTAAAACTATGGAGTAATCCTCTAGACCCTGATACTCTTGATGAAATAGTCAAGCTTGAGTCACTGGAGGAACTTAACTTGGATCACTGCAAGCTGACTAAATTACCAAGCAGGTTAGTCTAAAAACTTTTTTCATTGATATACATATTTAGTAAAAGTGTTTGGTTGCCTATTCATTAAAATCAATTTATAAAACCAAATCATTGCCAGTTCTGCATCCACAACGATTCTGTTTTTTTGATAAAGAATATTTTTTCATTGATGAACTAACAACTATAGTAGACATTGGACTGCTATCGGCCAAAATAGTTTTTGCATCATATTTCCAGAGTGTTTCGTTAGGATTCCCAATTGCTTTATAGATTTAACTTTAAATTAAAAGTAGTCAAAGCTTTGTTTATGTGTCGTTTTTCAATTTTCAAACAAGCATGTCTATGTTGGCAGAATGGACTAAGTTTTACATTCGTAAAATTAAATGTAACTGTCTAACAATTTATTTGCCTAAATTAATTGGGTGCCAAAATTGTTCAATTGTGGTTATGAAATCAAATATTTCTCAAGTTGTTGTCTATAACAGTATTTCGGTCATTCAAAAGACTCATTTTCAATAAGGAATAGCTTTGTTGAACTGGTTGCTGCTTGTGGCAAGAAGCAGGTATGAACTTGTTGATACCCATGGCTGTCAATTAATTACTTTTATTAACTGGTACAGACAGCTTCACAATTATTAAAATGATGCCGAAGCTTTCTCGTTTTAATCATAGCTAGGTAGCGTGAAGGTTCTTTTCTAATTAATGCTTCACAGCTTTATACTTATTAAATAAACATGTAAACACCATTATTTTTCATGTTTGTTTAAATTTGATGAGTCATTGTGACTGAAATACCTTTGAAACTTTGTACATTTTAGCCACTAGAATTTCCACTGTCATACAGCCCACAACCAAAGTGATATTGGAAAAAGGAAAGGGTACTGATGGTTGATAAATGCAATATTAGCAGTCAAATGGCACTGCAGTGCAATAGGATAACTGCAATGGTAGTTGTAATGTACTGGGTGTGGGTGTTATTATATACAACAAACAGCAATAATGAAAGGGAAATATTATATGTTTATATCTCTCTCCCTGCAATAAAAAAAATGCAATATTGGCCAATATGAGAAGTAAAATGCACAGATATTAATAGAATAACCAATATTATTAACATAGTAATAACATAAAACCAATGCACAATTTTGTTTACATTTCAAAACGTCATAACGAACAATATCAAAAGGTGATATTTATATAGATTTTTAGAAAATCTAGTTAAAAAAGTGTTTGGTCATAACAAACAGCAATAATGAAAGGAAAAGTATATATGTTTATATCTCTCCCCTGCAATAGGAAAAATGTAATATTAGAAGTAAACTGCACTGATATTATTAGAATAACCAATATTATTAATGTAGTAATACAGTAATAATAGAAAACCAATGCACAATTTTGTTCACATTTAAAACCGTCATAGCTAACAATATCAAGAAGTATCAAAAAGAATATCCAAACTTAGTAATAGTAATACAGTAATAATAGAAAACCAATGTACTATTTTGTTCACATTTCAAAACATCATAACGAACAATATCAAAAGGTGATTATTATATAGATTTTTAGAAAATTTAGTTAAAAAAGTGTTTGGTCATGACAAACAGCAATAATGAAAGGAAAAGATTATATGTTTATATCTCTCCCCTGCAATAAGAAAAATGTAATATTAGAAGTAAAATGCACTGATATTATTAGAATAACAAATATTATTAATGTAGTAATACAGTAATAATAGAAAACCAATGCACAATTTTGTTCACATTTAAAACCGTCATAGCTAACTATATCAAGAAGTATCAAAAACAATATCCAAACTTATAATTAAATATCTTAATAATCTCATAAGAATCGTTAGAAAAAAATATCATCGTAATTTTTTTTACTTACACTGCGTTGTACATCAGTTAGAGTACCAAAGTACTCAAATGTGTCTAAAATGTCAGTTACTTTGAAATCAGCAAAAATGAAACGATTTCTGTACTCCTACGTTAATTACAGAAACCTTCGGCAATTCGACAATGCAATAGACTGGTGAAATATGCACGTTACTTTTTCGGGAAATGCGCACGACTTAATCGTTCTATTCTCTGTTGCTGGGCGTTTTAATTTTCGGTTTTAACTTTAATAAAAGTGAGGCTTAGCATGTTTTAATAACGATTTTCGTCCAAATAAATCTGTCTATTTGTGTATAATCCGATCAGATGGGTAAGTTTTAAGATAATATCGACGGTTTACAAACACTTGGTAACATATTTAAATAGGCTTATATGGGTTTTGTATCATTATTATACTTTAATGACTCTACAAAATGATGGTTAAATTTGATGATGAAATTTTGAGACAAGGGCTCGTCTCATTGTTGATGAATAATTTTCGGGAGTTGTGTGCACATGTGCACTTATCATAAATCTCCCAACCAATTGTTTCACTCGTGTTTGGTCGTGGGACAATAATAAAATTCCTAAACTTCAACAAAAGTGCATTGCAACGTTTAAGACCTGTATTCCTTCTCATATAAAAACTGATTTTTACTGTATGTTATTTCATCCGTTGTTGTAGTGACGACAAATATTCCAATAAAATACGACAGATGTTAAATGAATATTGTTTGTTAATGATTTGAGTTAAGACCTGAGTCATACTTAAATTTGTCATAAACAGTAATAAGTAAAGTAATACAAGGTAAGAAACAATCTAAAATGTTTCATAATATCAAAAAAATAAGTTTTGAGACTGCACCTAAGTTTTTATTTGTTTGAAACAATAAATTGTTTGTAGTATTGCTCAGTAACACCTGCTCTTTAATGTCTCAAATCACCAGCAAAATATATTCATGATGATAAAGTAAATAAGTGAGTAGATAATAAGTTTATACATGGATGGCAGTGAACAGTTAATTGGGTCAAGTTAAGCTAACTGAAAACAGATGCAGACATTCCTGCCAATTGTTACAAAACACAAAGGACTGTTCACATAATAAACTTTCTATGTTCCCAGTCAAGTAAGTATTGTGATTGTTACAAATAATTAGCACATTTAAAATATAGCACCAGAATGAATTTCCATAAAAATTTACAATATTGCTAACTATAAAAGTGAGGCAGTGAAACTTTGTTATATCAGCTTTCCTTAACAGTTTTTACTGGTTTTTATTAATCAACTGACTTCATATCTGGTTGATTATCATTAATAGAGTAATTTTTCTAGTTGATGAAATCCGGTAATTGTGTTATGCTTTAGTTAGGCCTAGCAAATAATTAGTTAAATTAAGATGGAAACATGCATTTTGCATTTTGTTTTTTGTATTTTACCTAACACTTTAATTATACTGTTTCAGAAAGATAATAGATAACACGCAATTTAAAATCGGAATTTACTACAGTCAGCAACAGCATTCTGTAACTGATTAGCATCACTCATCTGTTTGATGAGTGTTAATATCAATGATAGATTGTTACATTATCAGGCTACACCAAGCATATTTCTGTCATTCTGCTCTTAGATGTAAACCTTCCCATATACAGGTACTAGCTGTGCCACACAGCGTTGCTGTGTAATAGAAGAGTGTTTGGACAGAAAATTGATTTTCATTTAACATATTTCAACATTTGCCATTCTAACTTTCAAACTACATATCATGAAACAAGTTTTTTTGTCTTATAAACAATGAGAAGTAGTGAGGGTTTTGCTATTAGGCAGTTTAATAATGTGAGCGAACAGCTTCTCGTGACGTTATGCTATGACCCGCGTCATATGTAAAGCAGTTAGGTATTGCTCTGATATAACGCCTTATATTAGCAAGCTACCGATTTTACTTCCATAGTCCAGTGGGCTAAGCGTAAGACTTGTGAACGGCTTGGTCCGAGATTGAATCCTCTTCGGAACGGAATATTAAAATCAAGATTTTAAGATCTATCGTTGGATTTCTGATGAACACACAACAAACTTTAAGAAATATATATATAGATTGGTATTTGGGTTGATTTATTTATGGCAATAATAGGTTGATGTGGGTTTTTGTTACAGACTTTCATCATTGACCAAGCTGAGAGACTTAAGCTTACAAGGGAATCCTTTACATCCTGATACTCTCGATGAAATAGTCAAGCTTGAGTCACTGGAGCGTTTCAACTTGGAATGCTGCCGGCTGACTAAATTACCAAGCAGGTTTGCCTAAAACTTTGCATTGATATACACATTTAACAAAAAGTGGTTGGTTGCCTATTTATTTAAATATGTCATGAAGCAAAATCCGTATCAGTTCTCAATTCACAATAACTATGCTATTTATAGCAAAAAAGATTTTCATTGATCAACTAACTACTGTGGTAGAAATTGGGTTGTTTGTAGCTAAAAACTTTTGCCTTGTATTGCCAGAGAGTAATGTATCACTATGAATGCAAAGTGCTTTGTAGATTTAGCTTTAAGTTTGAGGTAGCCAATACTTTGTTGATGCATTGTTTTGAACTTTGAAGCAAGCATGTCTATGTTGGCAGCATGAACTCTATTTCACTTTTTAAAAAATAGTTTTGTGTAAGTTCTTACAAGTCAAAAATCTTCTAGTGCTTAAGTTATTCAATGTATTTATGAAACCAAATTTTTATCATGTTTTCATCTACAATGTACATCAATAATACTGCCATTCAAAAGATTCATTAGTCTTGTTTCAAGGATCAGCTATGAATTTGTTTAAACAAATATTTGCTCTACGTTTTTAGGGAGCTATTTTCTGCTTTGAATACAAATAGTTTTACCGGAATAGTAAAATTTTAGTATGAAGTAATATCACAATAATTTGTCGGCTATAATTAAAATCTTTGCTCATTCACATTCTATCAAAATAGTGTATGCTGTAACATCAAGTAATATGTGTTGTTGGATTGGGTTGTATCACATTATTTATTCTGATGTCATTATATAAAATACATTGAAACCAAAAACCAAAAGTTTAAAAAATACATTTATTGTAAAACGTATTTAAATGTTACTAATATTTAAACACAACATTTGCCAGAGCGCCACTATGAAAGAAGGGTTAAAAAATACATTGCCAACCTTCAATCAAACACCACCACTAATTGATCATCACTTTGACATTCATTACATTTAGTCTTTATGAACCCGTGATAGAAAGCCATCAGTAGAAAACTTTCCACAAATGGTACTAATAATGACTGTTGAATCATTGACAGTGAATTCTTTTGTCATTGCTGAAGCGTTGCAATGGTTTTAATGGCGGTGTACATGAGAAGATTGATTGTCAAAATCATCAGAACTACACTTTGATTCACACTCACCGATGTCTAGATCAAATTCAAATTAATCTATGATGTGGTGTACAGTCTGATCTGAAAAGTTGAAGGGTTTTGGTCAACGATAAGAATACTTTTTTAGAAACTTTGCTGGATGTGATTTCAGCTATTTCTTTTGTGTATCGAAGTTCTTTTTCCAATTCCAAAGCATTACGCTCTTTTTTAATTTTTTTGCTACCGTAAGCCGATGTATCGGCTTATCTATAAGGTTTCAATTTTATTTTCATTACGAAACCCACATTAGCTAGACCAATCAAATTTTGTCTCCATTTAGCAGCCTTGTTTCCAATCACATTCAACTAGAAAAAATCGTTATGGTTCAACCATTCCAAGTCTAAATATTTTTCAAAACAAACCAGATCGTTATCGTCTAAGTAATAAAAACGCACCACGTTCATTTAACGCGAATAAAGCATCAGACATCTAAATTTGCAATCCAATTTAAAAGGTTGAAGCGTTATGGTACATGATGAAAATACTTTTCGAGAACATCACATGACATATTTTTAGTTATTGCTATAGCATATCGATGTCTGTTTTAATCTTTGCAAAGCTTCATGGCTTTTTTTTAAATGTTGAACTGACACCTTTGAAATAATAACTAACTGTATCCGTTTATTCTTTACTCAAAGTAGTTCATTTTTAACTTGGTCAAATATTTTCGCACAAATGGAAAGCTATTGAGCAAAAATTCTGAACCCAATGGCCTTGATGACCCTTTGTCTGAGTGATAGTGCAAAATATAAGTAGGCCTAAATAGCATCTGTTCACTCTCTTGAGCGTTAAACCTAACTTTTGAAAAATCTGACAAGCTAGGTAAAAATTAAGGCGTATTTCATACATTGAACGTCACATCTAATACAACGTCATGATAGGGGAAGGGTTGAAAGTACATAGGGGTAAACTCATAAACTCAGTTTTATAAATCTTTATTTAAACCCATAGGGTTCAACACTATGGGTTCAATTAAAGATTTATAAAACTTTATGAAATCAACTTGCATTAAAGGAAAGTGAAGCATTTTAAGTGATTTAAAAAATAAAGAAGTAAATCTTTTCACTTTTTAGCAATGCAATACAGAAAAAATTGTATGGTTTGCTGTGGATTTCCATGAATAAAATATTTTATTTAAAATATCCAGTATTATCAAATCTTCTGTTATTTTAACAGATCTTGGTAATACTCTAGAATACCATGTTGAGCAAATCATAGCAGCTCAGTAGAAATTTAAATTTGTGAGAGAGAGTTGTTATTTAAATTTGTGAGAGACAAATGATTTGTTTACCTGCATATATCAAGCTAATCTTGACACATAAACTGATCTTTTAAAACCAGTTGTTCCACAGTATTTACTCAGTGCTGATAACTTTGTATTTAAGACTCACTTTGGTTTTGAGACTAAAAACTATTCATAATAGCGCATTACATTGCACCGATACATTTATGGATAGCCTCATTCTAAATTGTCTTAACCTCTACAAAGAACTGTTTTTGTTTGCTGTTTGTTATTAGTCAGTAAGTTCCAATGCTTATTCAAGAAATTACCTACCATCAACAAAACCTGAGCTTTTAGTTAAGTGTATTTGCATTAGCTAATTTTTACTATGACTTTTAGGTAGCTGATTGAAGCACTTATCATCTATATTTGCTACTATAATAGACATGTATGTCGGTCTGTTCAAAACTAAGTTAGAGGTTAAGATAAGAATTTTATTTCTGCCAGGTTCGAATTTATGAAATTCATCTTACTTTCTTACCCATGCTAATCACCACCTTTGAGGCATTTCTGAATAACTGTGCTTGGTCTCAGTGCTTTATTGAGACACCTGATCATCTCTCACAATTCACTAGACTGCCAAAGTGCTGAAGTTGATAGTTTCTGCAAAGCTTTTGGTAAAGTGAAAGGTTTGCTAATGTTGTCAGAAAATATTTCTGCAGTTTGGACTACTTGAGTACAGTTCTTGTCATAATGTTCTTGTCGTAATATTTACTTTTTATTACATAAAACCCTGAGTGATTCTTTTTTCAAATGATTTGTCGCACTGCTTTTCACTGCCTGTAAGCTTACAGTAAAGCATATCATGGATTGAACCTAAAATTTGCAAAATATTTTTCACAAAGAATGTGCTTTAATCAGACGCAGCTTGTAGCTATAATCTCCCTAAAAGGACAATTCACATCTAAAAATTATATCTTTTCTACCATCACATCCCAGCTCCTGTTTTATTGAAATATTCATACATGCAATAGAAATTGTGCATAGTTCATTTTTTTTCTATTTTTGATACAAACTACTTATGCTTGGTTGTTCAGCATTTAAAAAGAAATTATGTGATTGACAAAAACTGTCTCAACACCTAAATATAAATGGCTTATCTTGAGAACAACGCGAATGGTGGCTACAAAAACAACTATATTGACTAGATATAACTCCTAGTCATCTACTTCAAACTCTTTGTTTTATCAAATAATGGTTCATACAAGCCACATTTATGGTCGGCAAAAAATTTTTTTTACCTGCGTAGTCTGCTTCAAATTCAAAATGATCATACCAATTTTGTGTATTTTATTTGATGGTCTTTCTCACTCATTTTTTGTGGACCTAATCGTTTTAAACTTTGATGGGTCTGTGGTTTGCAAAACGTACGAGTTCCCAGAAAATATTCATCAAAGGTTTTTTGTAAAACATTTTGCAGTTTACTACCTAATCTGTTCATATGCCAGTGTTACTTGTCACTTGTTACTTGATAAAAAAGTTTGTGATGGTGCTAAAAAGAACATCTTGCTAGCATTTATACTGTTGAATTCAATAAAAGTTATGCATATATATTCTTACAAATAAATTTAAAATCTAGATTACCTAAAATTTTAATTTTTTAACCTTTAGCATTAGATAAAGCAATTTTCTGGTTAGGTAATGCTTTATTTGATTGACAGTAAACAAACAAAGTTAAAATTCAATTTGAAAACCAACAATTTCCCTAAAGGGTAAAAACATTAGTCTTGATTGACACACCCAATCAATAAATAATATACTGATCGTAAGCATGCTAGTTTGACTCATCGTAAGTCTTCTGGTATCCAGTTCTACAGGTTAAATCAGCTCATAGAATTTGCTAGAAGGGTTGAGCTAAATAGACTAGGGAAAATGAACATAAAACAACTCCTGCAGTAAGTGTAAATGAAACATCTATTTGTAGTTTTGAGAAGCTGAGAAATCTGAATTGTCTGTTTCTGTTTGGAAACAACTTTGAAGAATATCCATCAGTGTTCAGGACCTTGCCGGAAGGTGTCATTGACATCGATAACTTTGGCCTTTCAAAACCGACCATCTCCATAGGTATTACTTCAAGCTACTCTATTAAACGAAGTTTTTACATGTTGTAAATGCACTACATCATTACTGTGCAGTAGACAGTAAATTTGAGTATATTACATAATTCTAATGCATGGTAGGCATTCACGGATCATGCAGCTGTGCTCCAAATGTAATTTTTACACTGTTATCTACCATGCATTTACTTCCATGATACGGAGTTTTCTTCTCATATAAATCTTTTACCTAACAATTGGAGACATTTATTTCATTATGGAACTAATTTCATCTTTAAAGAAATTTTAGGTTTATCTTTATAAAGTTTTTACAAGTTGAACAAAAAACTTTTCATTGCCAGCAAATCACGAGCTTTAGTAGCTAATCTTTTAAAATCAAATTTTTCCAACACGTTATCATCACGGGATGCACTATTTATGTTTTACTGCTACTAGACAGTTTTTGGTTTTAAAAACATTCAAAAGATTAGAAAAATATAAAATGGCACGAGCTATTGTAACAGCTAATCATTACTAATAAATGATTATTTATTAATTTATTTGTAGTTTCAGCTGTCTGAATCAATTCTAAAAGAATTCGAAAAAACATAGTCCATTGCACAGGAATCATGTCCCTAGTATTCAGATCTCCACGCAAGCTGACTACCATCTAATCCACTTGTCCAATTTTTCACTTCTGACAATACTTGCGCATTGATCATTTCAGAACGCTAGTGATAATGTAAGATCAAAGTCGATGCGTGTGATTGCAATCGGTAGTCAATATGTTAAACCGATATTTATGACATCACCTTCACTTGCTTTTGATACTTGCAACACCGAGTTCAAATCATTTTAGCACAATAATTTTCAAGCAGTATATGCCTTCATAAACAAAATCAATTTGGAATTAAATTACAATATTTGTGAGTTTTCATCTACACTGTGGCTTTAGAAACAAATTCCGACTGTAAACTATTTTGAAACCAATGTTTAGCTAATGGCTATATTTGCTCTGCTGCTTTAGAAATGTATTTTGTAGTTTAGCAATTGCAAAGCTTTTTTTACAATACAATGTCTTTGGTCAGCAGTTATACGAGCTCAGCAGACATTTGAAAGTGTGTCTCGTTTGCATCCTTCAACAGTCCAGACCTTTAATAATTCGTATAGAGCTGTTGTATTTTTCCAAATATTTTCACAGATGCATCCTTCTTGACTGACATGGCCTTTAGTTTTGGTATGGTTGTACTTTATATGAAATTGGGAAATATTGCACTTTATTAATCAAAAAACCTATTTGAGTTTGATTTGAGAGTTAAAAGAAAACTATGTTGAAATGTTTAATTTGATGATAAAAGCATTACTGGTTGGAAAACAAAAATTGTAGGTTCGACATCGGTTTGTCACTCCTGCTGTTTTCAACTTACAAACTAAACTTGAAAAAACCCACCTTTAATCCTGAGAAGCAATTTATTCTATTAAATTTATTTCCAGATTAAATGGCCTAACGCCAATTTAGCTTTTGCACATCACATGTATAGGTAGAATAATGGTTCCTAAAATTACATTAGAAAAATGTCATAATATGTGTTTATCAGTTGACAGAGATTTCATAGGCAACTATTATTGGAGCCTTTGAATTGAGTTTTAAGGAGAAAAAAAGTCATGCATAACTTTTACTAGCATAATTATAAAAGTGTGCGCATGAAAGTGCACATGAAAGTGTCCAATGAGCACACAAAATTGGCAAAAAACTAATAGTACAGAAAAGCAAAATGTCTTTGTATATTCACTAATAATAAACTGGTTGTTTAGTTTAAATTTAATGCTGAATGTGAATAATCATAGAGAACAATTATTCTTTTAATGTTTATTACTACTTTGATCATGAGAGTGCAATATATTAAAAAAATTTCAATTTTATTGTATTATTCAACCATGTTTAATTTTAGCTGGGTGTCACTAGTATACATATTTAAGAGCCTAATAAGCTTCAATGAATGCATAAAACCTCGTTTGTTTTACAATACAAAGCCAAATGCTTTGGAGCTTTACAGTGGCCCTGGTTTGCAACCCAAATTGATAAACCTAGTTATATATACAAACTCACAATTGTAAAAACAAGATGCAATATACTGGTATTATGGTAGCATGCATAACCGTAGATCTGATTACATTGACAATGGTACACTGACAGGCACTTGTTAGCTAATATAAGTTCAACAATGTATGTATGTAGTCTAAAATTATAACTTATGGCAGATTAGAATGTCCTCGGTTTGCAAACCGAATTGATAAAGCGAGTTATATTTGCAAACTCGATTTTTTAAATATAACTCAGTTTATCAACTCTGGTTGCAAACCCGGGACACTCTAGTTTGCCATAAATTCTAGTTTTACAGTACATACATACATACAAACATACATAGTTTAATTTCTATTAGTTAACGGGTGCCTGTCAGTGTACCATTGTTAAAATAACAAGATCTACAGTTATGCTACCGTAACACCAGTATATTGCACCTTATTTTTACAAACTCGAGTTTGTAAATATAACTCAGATTATGCAAACCCGGGGCACTCTAATCTGCCATAAAATTTTGTTAGCTACATGTCAGCGAATAAACAATGCATAATCATAATTTATATTTGTATAAATCTCAGTGTCTTTTTTTCTTCCATTGTATGTCCATTTACAACAAGTATGCACTTTTTTAGCATAAAAATTCATAACTCTTGCATACCCTAGGACACTTATATTTCGCTAGTATTTAGTTTCGTGAGTAGCTCACAGAGTACAATTTCGAAGCAACTTAATTTCGCAGCTCTGATGAGTGCGAAAATATAGTGATGTAAAAATAAATGCAGTGGAACAAACCTAATTATATTCCTCAGGTTCGGTTCACCGATAAAAAAATTTCAATTTGCGACTAGTTTGTAATTGTGAACCGCAGGTAGAATGGTGTGGGCAAGGTCGATAATGCAATTTGATTGCTTATTGCCATTTGTTTATTGGACTATCAACAGGCCAGTTTTCACTGGGGCAGCTGGCCGGCTGAGCCGCCCCAACTTTTTGGGAATTTTTTACGGTAAGTACAGTCCAACTCGAAAAACTCGCCCTCAAATATAATGTAACATTTCATCTCAAACGCAAGTTCGACTCAAACGGATTTGTTTGGTCAGTTCCAACGCAATGATAAATTCCTTCAGATAACTCGACCCCAACATCCTTTATTCGAAAAGTAATTTGCCCAACGGCCATGTACGCGGTTTTTATCGCTGTAGAATGTCACTTCATTCCAAGCCATAGAGACAAACATCAACTTCTAGTAGTTCTTAGGCATCATTATTATCATCATCAGAGGCAAAATATTTTTGTTAACGACTTTTATAAAGGTTTGCAAAAGATTAAGTTTTATCAATCACCCGCTTGGCCATGTCCCATCGAAAGCGTAAAAGCCTCCGAATGAACTTAAATAAAATCCGCAAAATTGATCTTTGTTAAAACGCTCAAAAGGAAAAGATGTTTTTTTTCTGAGCGTATTAACTGCGGTCAAGTTTTGCCTATTTTAATTTAAAAACGTCTCGTCAGTCACATCACTTAAAACAAAACAAATCTAAAAAAATTACAAGTTATTGAAGAGGTGTCAGTGGTGAATCCAAACCTTTTCAGAGCCATGCTGCTTGTGTAGTACTGCGAGTGTCAGTGCATGTGTCTTATTTTCTTTCAACACACGGTGCTCACTGCATTGATTGATGTCCCCAGCAAACGATAACGCTAACTATTACATGTGCATTGACATCAAATTCCTATCATTATAAATCATTCATAATGGGAAAATAATCCTAAATAATTGCAAAATAATAACGTAATAAATTTTGACAGTCAAATTATTTTGTCGGTTTATATTTTAACGATGCTATAGTGGTCGTTAAAAACGTTAAAAGAAATGTCGTTATAAAATTCAATTATACAGTATCAATGAACAAAGCTATTTAGTTTCGCTTTTTCGCGCGTTTGTTATGATAGTTTAGTTTCGCACATGAAACTTCAGCGAGAGGATGACACCGCGAAATGGTGAAAGTTAGATGCCGCGAATACATAAGTGTCCTAGGGTAAGCTTGATTGACATGCTAAGCAAGACTATTGAAATCAGTAGAGAGCTGTAGTAGGCACTGAAACAAGCACAGTATGAAATACACAAATATATAATTAGTACACAAAAATAAATGCAGTACACAGAAATAAAAAGCAGCTTTATTTAAAACTAAGATGGTAAACAAATGTTGATTTTCTTTTCTATTTTCTATTTTCTGCTTTTCATTTCTAACTTTTCTATTACCTGTGCAAAATTGGGCCATTTGCTAGTTTTATATTAAAAAGGAGAGGCTGCTACCGATTTGTAAAAATTCACAACAATAAAAAATCTAAGAAAATTAGACCAATTTAAAAAAAACATTATTCATAATTAAGTCACCAAATGAAACCAAAACTTTTGTTGATCAGCAAACAATACCAAATAGTAGATCAGTGGTTGAAGATGTGCAAAATTGCATCCTAGCAAAATTGCTAGCAGTTCCTTATTAACTGTTTGTTTTTATTTTTCCTGACAAGGTTATTACTTGCGCTGTTTTAATTTTGATATTTCACAGGCCAAAGTTTCTGTTTTGCCTAATTTTAATTTTGTTTAAAAAACTTTGCAAGTATTTTTTATAGATTGCGGTGTAACAAACTAATTTTAGATATCAATGGCAATAGAGCAATAATTTACTAGTGTTAGTGTTATTGCAATTGCTAATTGAAACTAAACAGTTTTATGGGAAATATTCTCTAGTTATTCATTGACTACTTCTGTTGGAAAGCTTACTTACAGTTTTAATCTTTGGAAAACCGACTCATTTTACTTTGTGCTGCTTATAGTTGCTATCTTTCCTTATAATTACTTTTGCCGTTACTGATTGTCGTTTGAGATTTGTCAGAGCCAACGAGTTATCACTATTCACACTTTGCCTGTCATACATTGAACATGTAGTTTTGTGCATATGATTATGTAATATCAAAGAAGCACAAGTTAAATATGGAAAACAAAAACTTATTCAGTTCTGCTGGTCATCTGCAATAAAAAATATTATATAATTTGCTGCTTTATACACCAAATCAAAGTTAATTAAAATGTTTACTCTTATGAAGTTTGTGCTCAATATCATATACAATTTATAAATATTCCATGGATTTATCATTTTCTATCTATCCATTTCATAATATTTTATTCTGCACAATGCTATATGGCTAGCAAAAATGCAAGCAGATTTAGCGAGTGAGACATTTTGTTAATAATATGGTAGCTTCTAAATCTCAAAGACTCTGCAAATAATTTGTCAAGAATCTGCCGGTTTCAAACTATATTTGCAACATCACCCAGTAACCCTTAAACGAGAAATATTGTATTTGTTTCGAAATAATGATAGTCATGCTGATGTTCATTTTAAATCACATGGTTTTCACTATGCCAATTATTTTAAGGAAAGGCGTACATATTTGCCTATCTAAACAGCCTTCGCAATGCGTCGAATCACTGCACAGTTGCCAAAGAGTTATGCCATATGTCTTAAATTTATAAAACAAAGTGATCAGCCCTTAGTAATCAAGACAGATCATATTTTCAAAATATTTCATGTGAATTCACATTGCGCACCGAATATTACTGTTATCATAAACGATACTGACATAGAACGATACTGTTAAAGGTTGCCTTGCAATAAAATTCACGTTACAGTTATTTGGTATCAAAATATTTACCATGTCTTACTCTGTTGTGTTGTAGGTGCCAAATGTGTGGCAATGTGATTAAAAGCTCTTAAAAGCTCAAAAACGAAAAGCCGCCATAGATTGGAATATCTTTATTTCGATGAAGTAGCCATGAAATTTGGTTATTGTCTTGTCACGCGATGTTCTCACATGAATTGAAAGGCCAATAAAAAGCTCAATATAAAACTTATCGTAGCACTAGTTTACGACAAACACTTTGGGTTTTACCGAAGACCCCATATCAAATATAGATGCTCGCTACTTTACAGTTTTGATTCGGCATTATTCAATCGTCAAGTCGTAATCTGATCATGTGACCCAATACTTCGCAAATAATTTTTGCAGCACTTTTCGATTATCACAGATGAACAACAGGCTCGTCATGATTATCAGACAATGATATGTACTCCTTCGAGCTAAGGTTAAAAGGTTTAACGATTTTTTACGGTAAGTTATAAGATATCAGTGCTAGAAGTGACAGCATTACGGTGCCGATAAAACGGATGTGTAAGAACAATAGACATGGTTTTATTGAATGCATGAAGTATATTTGTAAAAATATTTTGACAAATAAGGTTGCATGAAAGTGTAAACAGAAACCATTTCTCACAACTACGTCACATTTAAGCCGTTTTGGAAGGAGAATTCATACTACCGCGGTCTCGTGTGGCTGTGATTAACTGTTCGTTTTGAGCTTTTAAGAGCTTGTAATCACATTTCCACATATTTTGCACCTACAACACAACAGAGCAAGACATGGTGAATCTTTTGATACCAAATAACTGTAATGTGAATTTTATTGCAAGTCAACATTAAAAGGTTTCACATGGAAACATTTTATTTAGCATTCAAATATTTTTTTTCATAGATTTAATTGTAATAAACTAATTTTAGATATCTATAGCGAGAGTGCAATAATTTACTTATGGCGCTATTGTTATTGTGACAGCTAACTTGAACTAAATAGTTTTTTATGAGAATTATTCTATAGCTGGCCATTGACTACTTTTGTTGTAACGCTTACCTACAGTTTAATGTTCGGAAAACCCATCTCGTTTTTATTGCGTTGCTCATAGTTGCTTATTTTTCTTAGTAATTTCTCTAAAGAAGTCTTAGAGCATTGGTAACTTTTGGTGCTGTTTAAGATGTGTCTGAGCCAACGTGTTATTAGTTCTCAATATTTGCCTGTCATACATTGAGCGGGTAGTGTCCTGCTTATGATTATGTTATACTGAAGAACCACGAGATAAATATGTGGAGAACAAAGAACCTTATTCAGTATCGCAATCAGTAAAATTCAGTACTGGTCATGTGCAATGACAAGATTATAATATTTTCCACTTGTACACTAAATTAAAGACAAATAACATGGTTACTTTAATAAAATTTGCGCTCAATAGCTTATATGATTTATAAATTTCCATGAAGTTATTATTTTCTGTCTACTCCGTTCTATAATATTCTATTTAGTGCAAGGCTTTACGGTTAGCTAAAATGCAAGCAGATTCAACGAGTAAAACATGTTGGTAATAATAATAAGGTAGCTTTTAAATCTCACAGACACTGCCAATAATTTGTCAAGAATCTACCCAGGTGCGAGGTTTCAAACTTTATTTGCAACATCACCCAGTAAACCTCAAACAAGGAATATTATATTTGTTTTGCATTAATGATAGTCATACTCATGTTCATTTTAGATCACATGGTTTCCACTATGCCCATCTTGTTAATGAAATAATTACATATTTGCCTATATAAACAGCTTTTATAACAAAACAAATCGCTGCACAAATCGCTGCTTAAGAGTTATCCCATGCAACTTAAATAGAAAAAAAGATGGTTAACAGTTAACAATCAAGACAAGTCATATTTTCAAAATAATTCATCTAAATTGATGTTCCCCACAAAGATTACTGTTAACCTCAACTATACTGACATAGTACAATATTGTCAAAGATTTCACGTTGAAAAATTATATTTAAAATTTAATTAAATATTTAATGATTTTAATATTTACCGTCTATTTCGTTTTATTTTTAAAAACTTCAAGATGAGTTAAAGGCCAAAAAGACATAGCAAGTGGGATGTATTGAAAGTCATAGGTTGCATTCTGTTTCACAGATCCTGCAGATAATCTGGCAAATACCTACTTACTTGTCTTTTACCTGTACGCAGAATATATTATATTTGTATTGCATTAGTGTTGTTGTCATGTGTATGTGTGCCAATTATAGGCTCAATGATTTTTATCATGCTTTTATGTGAAAGAAAATAAATATGTAATAATACACCTATTAATATATCTACAAGAATTGGTGAAAGCCATCTTGTCACAATAGCTACAAGATGCTTGATCCCTGTGTGTAAACTGGTAATAATTGGTAAATTGTTCAAACTAATTGGTGCACTATCATTCACAGTTGCAATCAAAAACTTTCCCATCTAATTGGGGAAATCTTTTCACACATTCACTTTAAGATGGTTGACAAATAGGTGTGTACTTACAATAATTGATCAATTTTTTAAGCTCATGGTTCAAATATAATAGACACTTGCTTTGATATTTGTGGTGGCAAATTAAATAGATTTTACCACATTCCAGATGCTTTAAAATGATTAGTGACTGTAAGTGACCTTATAAGAATTTTCAATGTAATATGCACATGTCACAATAGTTCTGTCCTCACATTTAGACATCTTGTCAAAATGTTTTTGACATGGCTTAAAACTGCACATTCTCATATAATAATTGGTTAATGTGACCATATACAAATGTTTACAATGGCATAAACATGTCTGAGATACTTGGCTGTCAAACTAAAGTAATCTTACAGCAACGGTTTTTAGATTGTTCATGACTTTGAGTTCACACATAATAATCGGTCAATGTCCCTAGATTAATAGTTAAAATATCATACACACCTGTGAGAATAATTTTACCATCAATTTGAGGACATATTGGTGCAATGATGTTGAAATTGTCTATGACTGACTGTGTTATTTTGTTATAATTGGTCAATGTGCTGAGAAAACTGCTTAAGAAGCATATTCATTGTGGTTGATATTTTGGCATTAAATTTGGAACATCTTGCAGCAATGGTATAAAGAATGATCATGACCATGATCTCAAATGAAATAATTTGTCAATTTTCCCAAATTGTTGGTTAAAATATCATGCACCGCATTACAACAGCTTTGAGATTGTATAAGACTATGATTTTTTCCTATAATAATTGGTTAATATCCAAAACTAATGGGTTAAATGTCATACAAACTTGTGATAATATTTCTACACGCAAAATGGGGATATCTTATCACAATGGTGTTTCTAATAAGTGGTTAAATTAATGGTTACAAACTCACTAATTAAATTGCCAAACACTCTTTTGGGTTCACAATGACCTATAGATGGTTGATGGCTAAAAGTGCAGACTCCTTATTTGACTAACATTGAAAGAATATATGATTGTGTCTACAATTATAGTAATTGGTCAATAGTACCTAAATAATGGATATACTTGCATACTTATACAAACCATTTTTTTTATGTTTATATCATACATCAGGAAAATCGTATGACAACAGATTTGAGACTTTCTGACAGTTTACAGTTCCAATAACTGGCCAATTACTACAAAAAACATTGACTGTAGTACCATGCATAATTTTGACGACTGGAGCGCCTTCAAATTGAACAAAGCTTATTCCATTGGTACGGATATAGTTCTATTCAGTGTGCGCGGTGATTATGACTAGTTAATGTTCCCAAGCTAATGGTTAAAATATTTTACATATTTATAACTGCACTAATAAATTAAGTCAATCTTGTTATGAAAAAACATTGGAATAGATTACAACTGAATGTATGGTTGTTGCGAAATGGGCAACTACATTAGATATATTTTTAAGAAAATGTAATAGATGGCAAATTCTGTAGTACGGGTAGCACATTTTATTAAAAGAAATATTTTGTTATGAGGAAGATTATTTTCAAGATTACATGGTGTATATTGGAGATACCAATGTTTCATTTCCAAAGCTTGATTCTAATATGTCTCCATCTATGTTTGGCTTTTCAAGCATGGCTCGAAAACAAAGGAATCCCCAAACTTAAAAGTTCAATCGAAAGTGGTAATCATTGTGTGCAGCCAAACAGAAAAGTTAAACTAAGATGAACTATACTCAAATTTATTTGGCTTCTTTAAAAGATTCCTCGCAATTGCATGACTGGTTCATTTTACTTTTGCTTACAAAAGTTAACTTATGTTTTTCAATGCAAGTTTTTTGTTGACTGCCCTTGGTTGTGATAAAAATGACATAAGGAAAAATGCTTAATTGATTATAGCAATTAAGTATGCTGCCTTTTCAGGACTTAGGAGTTAGATGAAAGCTAGGTTAAAATTTGTATTTTGATGATAATCATGGTAAATGTTGAAAAGTCAGAAATCTAGATAAGTGATTAGCCTGCAACCTTGGCTGTTTGCCATTCATAAACTTAATTTGAACAGATCACGGTTAACTCTGTGAAGCAATTGGTTCCATTGAATTTATTACCAAACATGAAAGTCTAAGGTCGATTTAACTTTTACGCATCATACATGTGTAGAATTCGTACTCTACGGAGGTTTAATGAAAAACTATTAAACTTCTAAGATGACATTCAAGAAAAAATGTAGTCATGCATAATTTTTACAAGCACATTTATGAAAGTGTGGATAAAGTATCACATACTGACAACTCCAAAATAGTTGAAAAAAAAAATAAAACAGAGTTGTCTTCTCAACTCAAAAGTTCCAGTGTAATAGATAAAAAATTTATACATGTGTTTTAGCTAAATCCCAAAAGTTAGTGTTAAAATCTCATGAGCCATATTTGGAAAACGAATGAAGTGACAGCTCTGAAAGTCTGTGCCTTAGTAAACCCAAATGAGTGTGTGTGCGTGCGTGGGTTTGTGTGCGTGCATGCGTGCGTGTGTGTCAGGTGTGTGTCAGGTGTGTGTGTGTGTCAGGTGTGTGTGTCAGGTGTGTGTGTCAGGTGTGTGTGTGTCAGGTGTGTGTGTGTGTCAGGTGTGTGAGTCAGGTGTGTGTGTGTGTGTGCGTGCGTGCGAACTTGTAAATGCATGCAATTGGGGACTCACACCAAAATTTAACAGACAAATTGGGGACGTTCGGAAATTGGGGACGTCCCCAATCTTTTAAACCCTTTTTTCTTATAAAAAACTAAAAAATAAATAGTTTATTCCAACTCCCGTCAAAATCTGAGCACTGTCCCCAATTGCCTGCATTTGTACGAGAACATCTGTGAGTGTGGGTGTGTGAAAAAATATGTAAGTCCCCATAAAGTTTGCTAAATTCTCACACACATTTGACCTGTTTCCATTTGTTAGTAGGCAAATATTTGCGGAGTTTTCTTCTCATAGAAACTTTTTACCTAACAATTGGGGACATTATATCTTATTGGGGAGCTAATTTCTATCTTGTAAAAACTCACAATATTTGCGAGTTTCTACAAGAATGAAATTACAAGGGATGAAAACTCACAATATTTGTGATTGAAAAGTCACAATATTTGTGAGTTTTTATCTAAAATGTAGCTTCGGAAGCAAATTGAGCGTTTACACTATTTTTGAACTTATGTTTAGCTAAAGGCTATATTTGCTCTTCTGCATTACAAATGGATTTTGTAGTTTAGCATTTGCAAAGTTTTTTTTACAATATAATGTATTTGGTCAGCAGTTATACACGCTCAGCAGACATTTGAAAGTGTGTCTCGTTTGCTTCCTTCAATAGTTCAGGCCTTTAGTAATCCTTGAGAGCTCTTGTACTTTTTCAAATATTCTCACATATGCATCCTTCTTTACCTACTAGCTTTTTTTTAGTATGGTTGTAGTTTATACGCGATTAAAAAAATTGTGCTTTATTATTCAAAAGATTTGTTTAAATTCATTACGTACATTTCTTACATAAGTTATAGCTGCATAAAATCTCAGGTTAATTTCACATAGTCTTAAGCATAAGATCTCTGTACATGTACTTTATTGACTTCAAATCTTGATCCATTGTATGTCTTTGCAAGAACTTTACTACATCATCCTTCCTTGATATTTTTAGACTGAATAAAATATTAAAATAAAACATGTAGCCTCCAATGCTTTCTCTAACACTGCAAAGTTAACTTGAATGTCTGATAATTTTGGTTCAAAACATTTAAAACAAACATTATTAAACCAATTTCAAGTGTCTCTGCAAATTTCTAATCTGAGATCTGTATATTGCTAGAATTCAATCAAATCTTCTGTTTTTTCTTTCTCAGACCAATGGTCCATCATTGAACTTTTTTACTATGTAGTATTCTTTCATCAGCTCCACTAAAAAACTTTCGTTACTACTAAAATATCAGAGTCAATTACAAATATTGACAAGGTAGTATATCTTTAGAGAATGAAATAGCTAGATGGAAAATTCTGCCATACATTTATCGCTCCTCATTGAAAATACTTATAGTTGTTTTAGAAAATATATATATTTCATCAAGTTTATATTGAGTATGTTGACAATACCAATCTTTTTATCTAAAGCTTGATTGTAATTTAACTCCTATGTCCCTACGCTTGTTTTTCATGTATGGCTTGAAAACAATGGAATTATACAAGTTTCAAGTTTAATCAATTGCGGTTATCAGTGTGTAAAACTAAGCAGCAGTGTCAACATTTAATGAATATATTTAATTCTTTTTGGCTTTTGGATTTTTGAAAAAGTGCTTGTCATCACCTCACTTGTTCTTTTTACTTTTGTTTATAATAGTTAACTCATGCTGACGCAATGTAAATATGTTGATGACTGGCATTGCTAGCAGTATAAAACAAGATACGGCAACAAAATTAATTCAGTAACGTAATTAAATTTGTTGTCTGTTTATGCCAATCGCTAATGGCCTAACGCTGAGTTATCCTCTGTACATCATACATGTGTAGAATTAATAGTTCCTAAAAGTAAATTAAAAAAGTGTCATAATATGTATATTTATTACTCAACAAAGATTTCATAGACAACTATAGAACTTTTGAACTGAGTTTGAAGTAGAAATGAAGTCATGCATAACTTTTAATAGCATAATTATGAAAGTGTGCACATGAGATTGCACATGAAATTGTCCACCGAGCACATGAAATTGGCAAAAAATTAAGTATACAAAAAAGCAAAGTGTTTTTGCATACTCGCAAACAATAAAAATATTTTTTGGGGTGTTAAATGGGTGTGAAACACTGAACGCAAATAATCGTCAACATGAATGATTTTTTTAATGTTTATTACTACTTGGTTCATGGGAATGCAACAGATTAAAATTTTTTTAATTTTATTGTAGTATTCATCATATATAATTTTAGCTGGATTTCAGTAGTGTATATATGTAAGAGCCTAATACGGTTCAATGAATGCATGAAACTTTGTTTGTTATACGATACAAAGCCAAATGCGCTTAGCTAACGTCTCAGCAAATAAGCAATGCATACTGAAAATCTATATATAAATATCAGTGTCTTTTTGTCTTTTATTGTATGTTCATTTATAACAAGTTTGCATTGTTTTAACATAACAATGCATAACTTACATGACTCTCGCATAAGCTTGATTGATATGATAAGCAAGAATATTGCAATCAGTAGAGAGCTGTAGTAAGACTGAAACAGGCACAGTATAAATTACACAAATATATAAACAGTACACAGAAATAAATGCAGTACGCAGAAATAAAAAAAACACCTTCATCTGAAACCGTCATTTTTGTTACCCGTGTAAAATCAGGCAATCTGCTTGTTTTATATAAAGCAAGAGAGGCTGCTACCTATTTGTAAAAATTCACAACAATAAAAAATCTAAAGAAGTTAGACCAATATAAAAAAAAACATTTTTTATAATTAAAACACAAAATGAAACCAAAACTTCTGTTGATCACCAAAAAATACCAAATAGTAGATCCCTGGTCAAAGATTTTCAAAATCACACTGGCAAAACTGCTAGCAATTTCTTGTTAACTGTTTTTTTAATTATTCTTGACAAAGTTATTACTTGCGCTGTTTTAATTAAAAAAGTTCACAGGTAAACGTTTGTTTTTTTGCTATTTTTAATTTTGTTCAAAAAACTTTGCAATTATTTTTTATAGATTGCATTGTAACAAACTAATTTTAGATATCAATAGCGATAGGGCAATAATTTAATTATGGTGCTATTGTTATTGTGATTCCTAATTTGAAGTAAACAGTTTTATGAGAATTATTCTATAGCTGGCCATTGACTATTTCAGTTGGAAAGCTTACCTACAGTTTTAATGTTTGGAAAACCGACTCATTTTACTTTTTGTTGGTCATAGTTGCTTGTTTTTTTTACTAGTTACTTTAAAAAACTCTCACAGCATTGGTAAAATTTTCGTGCTATCTGAGATTTTTTTGAGCCAACGTGTTATCGTTTCTCAACCTTTGCCTGCCATACATTTAGCCTGTAGTGTCTTGCTTATGATTATGTAACATTGCAGAACCACAAGTTAAATATAGAGAACAAAGAAACTTATTCAATACTGCTGGTCATCTGTAATAACAAGATTATAACATTGGATGCTTTACACACCAAATCAAAGACAAATAAGATGTTTACTTCCATAAAATTTGTGCTCAATAGCATATACAATTTACCAATATTCAATGAGTTATATTATTTTCCATTTACTCCATTCTATAATATTCTATTGGCACAAGGCTTTATTGTTAATTAAAAACCAAGCAGATGCAGTGAGTGAGACATGTTTTTAATAAAATAGTAGCTTGTACATTTCACAGACACTGCAAATAATTTGTCAATAATTTACCTAGGCGCGAGATTTTGAACTTTATTTGCAATATCACCCAGTTAGCCTCAAACAGAACAAATTGTATTTGTTTTGTATTAATGATACTCGTGCTCACGTTCATTTTAAATCACATTGTTTTTACTATGCCAATCTTTTTAAGAAAATGCGTACTTGTTTGCCAATATAAATAGCTTTCAAAATGCATCAAATTACTGCTCAGGCACCAAAGAGTAACGTTATATGTTTTAAATGGAGAAAATAAAGTGAACCACCTGTAATAATCAAGCCGGATCATATTTTAAAAATATTACATCTAAATTGACGTTGCACACAAAGATCACTGTTATCATAAACTATACAGACGTATATCAATGCTGTCAAATATTTCACATGGAAACATCCTATTTGACATTCGCAAGAATTTTTTATAGATTGCTTTGTAGCAAACTAATTTTAGATATCAATAGTGCAATTATTTACTTATTGTTCTATTGTTATTGTGATTGCTAATTTGAACTAATCAGTTTTATGAGAATTATTTTATAACTGGTCATTGACAACTTCGGTTGTAAATTTTATCTACAGTTTCGATGTTTGAAAAACCCATCTAATTGTACTTTGTGTTACTGATAGTTGCTCTTTTTTCCATAATTACTTTGAAAAAGTCTCACGGCATTAGTAAAATTTTGATGCTGTTTGCGATTTATCTGACCCAACATGATATCGCTTCTCAATCTTTGCCTGTCATACCTTGAGCCTGTAGTGACTGCTTATGATTATGTAATATTGAAAAAGCAGGAGTTAAATCTGGAGAACAAATAAACTTATTCAGTACTGCTGGTCATATACCATAACAAGATTATAACATTTGATGCTTTATACACCAATCAAAGACAAATCAAATGTTTACTCTCATAAAGTTTGCTGTTGGTAGCATATACAATTTACAAATATTCGATGAATTTAGTATTTTCTGTCTACTTTGCTCTACAGTATTCTATTCTGCGCAAAGCTTTATGGTTAGCTAAAATGCAAGCAGACTCAGCAAGTGAGACATGTTGTAAATGCTATGGTGGTTTCAAAATCCCCAGACACTGCAAATAGTTTTTAAGAATCTACCCAGGTGCCAGGTTTTAAACTTTATTTGCAACATCACCTAGCTAGCCTCAAACAGGAAATATTACATTTGTTTTGGATTAATGATAGTCATGCTCACGTTCATTTCAAATCACATGATTTTCACTAAGCCCATTTTTTTAAGGAAATGCGTACATATTTGCCTATCTAAACAGCTTTCGCAGTGCATCAAATCACTGCATAGTTTCCAAAGAGTTATCATATGCATCTTAAATAGAAAAAATAAAATGAACAAAAGTTAACAATCAAGACAAATCATATTTTTTTAAATATTTCATCTAAACTGATGTTGTTCCCATAGACTACTATTATCATACGCTATACTGACATGGGGCAATATTGTCAAATGATTTATTTGATAACATTATGAAAAACAAAACGTAATATGGAACACAAATTAATTCTTTAATTGGACTATCGAACTTACAAAGAGTTGAACAGTTATATTTTAAAACAAATATGAAGGGTATTTCTTATGAAACCTTTTTCAATTTTTCAAGAGAAATTTAGAATTTTGACAATTTATATGCAATTTAACCATGAGCAACTTATACCAGAAGAGAATTATGATAGACAATAGAATTATATCACCCCAACTATGGAAGGTTGGAAGTCATGTATTTACTGATTTGCTTTAGTTTTTAATTAAAATTGCAATTGGAAAAATCTTTTAAACCCAAAATGCATGATTCTCATAGTTGATTGTTGGAATATCACACTCACAAAGTTTTTTTCTTTTGCATCACATTAGATAGTTTGGTTGATGTACCGGCTTGCACAGCAAGAACTCTAATATTGAGTGATTATTGCAAAGTTGTTTTCTAGTGCCGTTGTTTTTCTAATAATTTTTGTTTAACATCCGTTGTTTTGGTATACTTTCAGTGTTGGTAAAGAATCTCCTGAACCAAGTAAATATTATTACTTTCCACTTATTTTCTGCTAAACATTAAGCAGCAAGGGTCCAGGTAATCGTGATGCAACATCAAACAGCAACAAGATCTATTAATAGAACAAAGGAAATTATGCAATACGGTTACTTGCAGGCAAAAATAAGATTATATGGTTTGTGACTTTTACACAGTCTCTCATCCAGAGAAGTATTTTTTTCTTTTAAGATATGCTCTTCATAACACACTACATTGAAAAATATTTAACGGTTTTAATTACAATGCTAATTTTATATGAAGCAAGAGAGGCTGACAATTGCTTATAAAATTCACAATAATAAAAAGTCTGCTGGAATGATACCAATTTGTAAAAATATTTCTGATAATTTAGACACAAAGTTAAACAAAAACTTGTGTTGATCACCAATAATTACCAACTGGTAGATCCCTTGTTGAAAACTCGCAAAAGCACACTTGCAAAATTGCCTGAAGATCCTTGTCAACTGTTTTTTATTACTGCTGACAAAGTTATTACTTTTGGTCTTTTACTCAAGGAAGGTCATGAGCCAAAATTCCTGTTTTGTCAATTTGTAATTTTGTTTGAAAAACTGTGCAAGTCTTTTTAGAAATTGCATTGTAACAAAATAATTCTAGATATCAATAGCAATAGTGCAATAACCTACTTATTGTTCTATTGTGATTGCTAATTTGAACTAAACATTTTTTTTAGAATTATTTTATAGCTGGCCATTGACTACCTTTGTTGGAAAGCTTACCTATAGTTTTAAAGATTGGAAAACTCATCTCACTTTACTTTGCGTAGCTCATACATGTATATAGCCACCCCTTTTTATTAATAATTGCTTTGAAAAAGTTTCACAGCATTGATAAACTTTCTGCGCTGTTTGAGAGTTTTCGGAGCCAACATGTTTATGACTGTTGAAACTTTGCCTGTCATACATTGAACATGTCTTGTTCTGCTTATGATTATGTAATATTGAAGAAGGATCAATTAAACTTAGGGAACAAAGAGACTTATTCAATACTGCAATCAGTAAAATTCAGCACTGCTCATGCGCAATGACAAGATTATAACATTTTCTGCTTGTACACTAAATCAAAGACAAATAAGATCCTAAACTCTTATAAAGTTTGTGCTCAATAGCATATACACTTTAAAAATATTAAATGAACTTATCATTTTCTGTCTACGCAGTTCTATAATATTCTATTTTGTGCGCGGCTTTATGGTTAGCTAAAAACCAAGCAGATTCAGTGAGTGAGACATGTTGTTAATGAAATGGTAGCTTGTAAATCTCACAGACACTGCAAATAATTTGTCAAAAATCTACCTAGGCACAAGATTTTAAACTTAATTTGCAACATCAGATAGTCATGCTCACTTTTATTTTATATCGCATGGTTTCTACTATGCCCATTTTTTTAAAGACATGCGTACATATTTGTCAATCTAAACAGCTTTCACAATCCATCAACTTACTGCACAGTTGCCAAAGAGTTATGCCATGCGTTTTGAATCGAAAAAATAAAGTGAACAACAGTTAGATATAGACGAATCACCTTTTCAAAATATTTCATATTATTGGATGTTGTTCACATAGATGATTATTATCATAAACAATACTGACTTAGTAAAATATTGCCGAAGGTTTCACGCTGAAATGTTATACTTAAAATTTTATTAAATACTTAAATAATTTGATAGTTACTGTCTATTTTTATTTTTAAAAACTTCAATATGAACCATAAGCCAAACAGGCATAGCAAGTGAAATGAGTTTGAAAGGTTGTATTCTGTTTCACAGATTCTGAAGATAATCTGGCAAATACCTACTTAGCGGACAGCAAATCACCTTTACTTGCAATATTTTCTTTTTGCTGTACACAAATTATATTATATTTGTATTGCATTAGTGTTGTTGTCTTGTGTATGTGTACCAATTATAGGCTCAATAGTTTCTATCATGAAAATATTTGAAAGAAAATAAATATATTTTAATACACCTAATAATTTTTGTACAAGAATTGGTAAAAATCCCAAACTAATAGGTTAAATGTCATACACACCCATGATAATAATTCCAAAACCGAAATGAGGATATATTATCACAATGCTATTTCTATTATTTGGTTAAATTAATGTTTGCAAAATTAATCGTTGAAATAACAAACACACCTCCGATTTCTCAATGTTCAATGAATTTTTTATGAATGAAAGTATACTTAATTAATTCATTAATATTCTAAAAGTAATGGTTGTATTTTAATGAACGGTTTTGATAATATTCGTAGTTATTGAAACAGCATTGAGAAATTTTATGACTGTATGTACAGTTATGATATTTGCTTTATGTTTTCAAACCAATGGCCATACAAGCAAATGTTCATGCACTGATATTTTTACCATCAATTTGGGAACATCTTATTACAAATGTTTTGAGATTGGTGGCGACTAATTGTGCTCTTATAATCATTGTCTAATGTTCCAAACTAATGGTTGTAATATAATAAGTATTTGTTGGGGTATTCATCTTTCCAAATTAGAGATATTTTATTCTTTGTCATCAACTGTAACAACAAACTGAAGGAAACTTTTTATAACATCCTTGATATGAATTAATACTATGTATGCACCAGTAAATTTTGACCATTATTTCAAACCAATGGTTAAAAGATCATGCAAACTCGTGGTTATATTTGAACCCTCAAATTAGCAACAACATATCACAATGGCGTTGAGATGCTATATCACTCAAACTGCTTTTGTAATAATTGCTCAATATCTCCGAGCAAATGGTTAAAAAATCATACAAGCTTTGTGGAGATAATGAAGCGAGCATTAGGGACATTTTATTACAGATACTTTGAGCTATTGTATGACTGTGAGCGGAGTTGCATATTGGCCAACTTCCCAGAATAGTTACATAATTATAAACACTGGTGATGGTATTTTAGCATCTATTTGGGAACATCTTTTCACAATAGCTATGAGATGCTTGATCACTGCGTGTAGATTGGTAATAATTGGTCAATGTTTCAAACTAATGGAAGCAATATCATTCACAGTTGTAATAATAGTTTTGCCACAAAATTGGTGAAATCTTCTCACACATTCGCTTTAAGATGGTTGATGAATAAGTGTGCACTTACAATTATAGATCAATTTTTTCAAGCTAATGGTTCAAATATAACTAAAACTTGCTGTGATATTTGTGCCATTAAGTTAGAGAGATTTTACCACAGCCCAGATGCTTTGAAATGATTAGTGACTGTAAGTGAACTTACAAAAATTTGTAAAGTCATATGCACATGTGATAATAGTTCTGTGATCAAATTGAGACATCTTGGCATGATGAATTTACATGGCTTAAAACTGCACATTCTTTTATCATAATTGGTTAATGCGACCATACAAATGTTTAAAATAGCGTAAACATGTCTGAGATATTTGGCTGTCAAATAACGGCCATCTTTCAGAAACGGTTTTTAGATTGTTCATGACTGTGAGTTCACACATAATAATTGTTCTATGTCCCCAAATTAACGGTTAAAATATCATACACACCTGTGAGAATAATTTTACCATCAAATTGGGGACATATCGTTGCAATGGTGTTGACATTGTCTATGACTGACTGTGTTCTTCTGTTGTAATTGGTCAATATGCTCAGAAAACTTCTTAAAAAGCATATTCATTGGAGTTGATATTTTGGCATTAAATTTGGAACATCTTGCAGCAATGGTATTAGGAATGATGATGACTGTGATATTAAATAAAATAATCAGCCAGTGTCCCCAACTCAATGGTAAAAATATCACACACCTGCGATAATTTTTCTACAACCAATATGGGGATATCTTTTTACGATAATATTTCTACTAATTTGTTAAACTAATGGTTACAAACTTGCTGATTAAAATACCAAACATTCCCTTGTGTTCATATTGCCCTCTAAATAGTTGATGGTGAAAAGTACAGACTCCCTATTAGACTAGCATTGAGCGAATTTATGATATCGTGTGCACTTGTAATAGTTTGTCAATTGTACCTAAATAACGAATATACTTGTATACTAATACAAACACACTTTTCTTTTATGTTTACATCATACATCAGAAAAATTGTATGACAACATATTTGAGACTATTTTTGACGGTTTGCAGTTCCAATAACTGGCCAATTACTTCAAAAACATTGACTGTAGTATCGTACATAATTTGGATGACATCACTCCTTCAAATTGAACAAAGTGTATTTCAATAGTACCGAGATAGCTCAAATCAGTGTGTGCAGTGATAGTATTTATTTAACACTCCCAAGCTAATGGTTAAATTATTTTGCATACTTTTGCAAAATCTGCATATGCATACATCTGCACTAAAAATTGAGTCAATCTTGTTATTAAACATTTGAATAGATTACAATTAAATGTATGGTTTTTGCAAAGATGGGCAACTCAATATATTTTTAAGAAAATGTAATAGAAGGCAAATTTTTGGTATGGATAACACGTTTTATTAAGCATAATGATATTTTTATAAGGTAAAAGTTATTGGGCTTACATAAGGCATCTTGGAGATACCAATGCTTCATTTCCAAAGCTTGATTCTAATATGTCTCCGCCTATGCTTGGCTTTTCATGCATGGCTTACAAACAAAGGAATTGCGCAAAAATTTAAATTAAAAGTGGTAATCATCGTGTGCAACCAAACAGAAAGGTACGACTAAAATTAACTTTATCCAAATTTATTTGGCTTCCTGATTTAAAAAAAATTACTCACATTTGCTTGCCTGGTTATTTTTACTTTTGTTTAAAAAAGTTAACTCATGATCGTGCAATGTAAATTTTCTGATGGCTGCTCTTGGTAGTGATAAAATGAGATGTAGCAAAATACTTTATCGATTATAGTAATTAAATTTGTTGCCTATTCAGGGCTTAAGAGTTCTATGAAAACTATGTTAAAATGTTTACCTTGAACATACTCACGTTAAATGTTGAAAAGTCTTAAATCTAGATAGACATCAGCCTGCAACCCAGGCCTGGCTGTTTGCAATTCAAAACCTTAACTGGAACAGATCACCGTAAATTCTGTGAAGAAATTGATTACACTGAATTTATCACTAAACATAAAAGTCTAAGATCGATTCAACCTTTGCGCACCATACTTGAGTAGAATTAGTACTTTAAATAGGTTTAATAAAGAACTATTAAACTTCTAAGTTGATATTTGGGGAAAAATTAAGTGATGGATAACTTTTACAAGCACATTTACGAAAGTGTGGCAAAAGTATCACATACCAGCAACTCCAAAATGGTTGAAAAAAACAAAAATAAGCCAGAGTTATCTTCTCTAGGCAAAAGTCCCTGTTTATTAGATAAAAGATTCATACATGTGTGTGAGGTGATGTCCCCAAAGTTAGTGTTAAATTCTCATGAGCTATAACTGAAAAACGGATAAGATGACAGCTCCAAAAATAAGTGCATTTGTAAACCCAACAAAAAATGTTTTAATATGTTATTTTTTAAAGCTCTTAATGATAGATGAAAATTGTCCTCAAAGTGATGGTAAAAATATCGCGTCCCCAATTGCGTGCGTTTACAAGACTGTGTGTGTGTGTGTCAGGTGTGTGTGTGTGTGTGCGTGCGTGCGTGCGTGCGTGCGTGTGTGTCAGGTGTGTGTGTCAGGTATGTGTCAGGTGTGTGTCAGGTGTATGTGTGTGTCAGGTATGTGGGTCAGGTGTGTGGGTCAGGTGTGTGGTCATGTGTGTGGGTCCGGTGTGTGGGTCAGGTGGTTGGTCAGGTGTGTTTGTCAGGTGTGTAGATAAAGATATGATGTGCAATATTTTATTAAATTAAAACACATAGGCTCTTTTTACACTTTATTACCATTAAATAGTACTAATAGCTTTCCTCAACATTTAATATTTATTAAAATATTAATATTAAGTAGAATAACAAAAAGAATTTTGATTTCCAACAAAATCAGTTTTCAAACAACTTTGAGAAATGGATTATGATCTAAAACCCAAAGAAGAGCTGATTGTATTTAACAAAACTGCATTGATTCACACAAGCTTTAGGCAATGACTTGGTACCCTTTTGGTTTTTGATGATTCTGGTTCAGGCAATTTTTTAGAAGATTACAGTTTGGAGTATCATTTGCCAAAAAGCCTTTCCAATAAAACAGGTCTGGCTATGTACAGTGTAATGTGAAATGTGCACTAGAAACACTCAACCAGAATTCAATGCTGCGCACTGCGGTTAATACTGCTAATCCACCAATCCATAAGCTTTTTACGTCGTCAATCCGTTTGCACAGGCTCTCATTTGCGAAAAGGCCACCATATTTGTAGAAAACAATCAACATTCTCTTATTTAATGGTATTTTTCGGTTGCTGTTGGTATGTTATAATAAAAAATTGCAACCAAAAGCATCGTTCGCAAAAATTAATTGCAGAAGCTTCGTGTTTTTAACGATAATAGTTGTCTACAAAGATGGCGGACAACCGGCTGAGGGTAGGTAAAGTGTAATGTAAAATTTGCACTAGAAGCACTTAACCAAAATGTAATGTTGCACACCGTAGGTGTGCAACGTTGGGTTCTGGTTAAGTACCCAATTCTGGTTCAAATCCTGCTTACTCTGTTTTATACAATATTTTATTGCGCGCATAGTATGTATTGCGCAATTATTAAAGTACACAAATCTCTTCACTAACCGTAATTCTTCATTGATGAGTTATCACCGAGTATAGGTCCCAACCCAAACCTTGAAAGCTAATGTTGAATTGTGTGCAGAAGCCACACCCACTGCGTTCTATTGGTTCACCACACTTAATTTAAACATTTAGCCTAGTCAAACATCTCCACTTGTCATCACATGCACGAGCTTATTGCTGTCTTAGTTTGTGCACCAAGGAAAAGCAATTCAATAGATAAATGTAATCAGATGCTAGAGTTGTCACAGAACCGTGACTACAAATAATTACCTCATTATGCCAGTACAAGTACTAGGTGTTTAATTACGACTTATTTTTGAAAAAATTACTTCGGGCATTTGCGCATTTCAAAACGCACCTTATCCCTGAACACACCGAGGAGTTATCAAATATGATTTCAGACTGCATGTATAAGCAACACCCAAACGTTTTAAACAAAGCATTATCTTTTTAGATATGATTTATATACATGCATTTATGGAATTAACAAAAACAGAAATGATTTACAGAAGCTCTGCATCATATAATTCTAATTATTTGGAGCTTCATTAATCAACTCTCAATTTTCCTACATTTTTATATCAACATTCTGGTGAAATTTGGTAAAATAATATAGGATGAGGGTATATTAACAAAATATACCTGTTTAAAAAGCAAAACCAAAATATCGCTTAGCGCATTATCGGTTTAGAGGCTAATTATTACGAGTTTACACAAGGAATTGAACACTATGTAGCCGCGAATATGTCTTTAAATAAATTCTGAGCAAAAAAAATTTTAATCGATATAGCATGGTAAATATCGGGTTTACACACAAACTGCACTGACAAAGAACACAGATCATACAGAAGGTGGCTAATCATGTACTGAAATATATTTACAAGAAGAACCTAGATAGAATAAAATAAAAATAATAGCAGTACATATCATTGATAGATTATATATTTATATATGTGGATATATTTATATAGATGCATAAGTCAGTATTTATAACTGTGCATCTGTACATGTTTATATATATTTACATACATGTACTAACATAAGCATGTGTCTATATATAAATTTACCTGACCAATGTTGGACATTTAGACCATATATATATATATACATGTATTTATTTATTTCTTGTTAAAAGTATTAAGTTTTTTACTAATGGGTAAATAGCACAGGTTTAGCTTGGTACAGCGCAACTGGTAGAGTGCAAATTAACATTTTGACAACAAAACTCGAGTATTATTAAAGATTTATGTCTTTGGTTATTTTTGCCCAACCTATACACAAAAATTGGTAGTGTTTGAAGTGCTGTCGCTTCTGTGGAGATAATCAATTTCAAAACATTATTTGTTTGGTGTGATTACAATAAAGCATATTTATTATTTTCTAGAAATTACTCTATACATATTCTGACTGCACATTTGCAAAAAAAGTGTTAGCCTATCACTTTTCTCCCTTCCTGTGTCTAAGGTAGATTATTAGAAGTTTAACTGAAAACACCAAAAATATTATACTATAATCAATATTCTATTGTACTGTAAAATATGCTGTGAACTTTATTCTGATTGAAAGGATGTTACGAAAGTTCCCAAGGAAAACACTGACTTTATGCATCTCTATTTCTAGAGTATCCTTCCAGCGAAGCTAGGTCTTTTTTGCCCAGACCTCTCAAACGTCACAGACTTCCCAGTCCTCCCAGATGTCCCAGTCCTCCTAGTCCTCTCAGATGTCTCAGTCCGAGTCTCTCCTGGACAAAGAGCTCTTCTACTATATGTACTAGTACACATGGTATGTGTATATGTTTATTTTATGTTCATGTATATTTATATATAGTACATGTACTAGTATACATTATATTGGGATGGAATGTTTGAGTCATACTGGGCCAAACTCGGTCAAGGTTGAGGGCATTAATATCAACATAAATCGACAAGTCAATATATCGCCCAGCGATAGTATTTTAGTAAACTTCCAACTTTTACCAAAGATTCTATCATTTATTCATTTGCAAATCGTTTTTATTATAACGAGCACCGGATATACTGAAAACGAATACAGATAATGCGCCCTGGCTAGTTCAGCGAAGTATATATTTTAATAACGTACATAATCACTACACAAATTGCGTAACTTCAAGTTTGAGAGGAAATGTTGTTGATTTTGTTGGAGGAAATAAATTAGCTCTAAAAAAGAAGACGAAGAAGCATTGCGTTGCATATATTTAGGTCTCAAAATATTTCTTAAAAGATGCACATGTATATATATGTATATACATCTCGAAGTTTGCGTGCGTACTCGTGTATTTGTGAGACTGAATGTGATTGTCCAGATAAAGCTAATATTTTAGCATTGCGACCCCGTATTACAATGTCTATGTTAAGAAATATTTTGGGAACGCAATATTGATTTGGTCAAGTCGATGGTCTCTGATTGTCGCGCATGTGTTGACTCTTAAAGTGGCAATTGACCAATTGTTCTTTTATGTGAGGGTATGCCTTCAGCAGCATGCCTTTAGCAAACCAATTTCAAGTAAATAAGTGCCAACCCAGCTAGTGCATTTTGCAATACATGCCATAAAATGATAAAATATGACCTCTTCTTTAAATTTAATGTGGTGAATGTATGTATGGGAAATATAAGCCAAAATGTCGCCTCAGGTTTTTTCCATCAAAGAAAAGCGTTTCAACAAATAAAGTCAAATGCTGAAATTGTCACTGAACAGTTACTATAACCAATAATATTTGTTATGCCAGTACAAGTACTTAATATTTCCTAATATGTTATTGTTGAAAATTTACATTTAAAATATGCACAATTCAAAAGGTACGGTGTAAACATATATATATATATATATATAAATAAATATATATATATGCACATACGCGTGTGTGTTTGTGTGTGTGCGGGTGCGTGTGTGCGCGCGTGAACTTGTAAATGCATGCAATTGGGGACTCACATCAGAATTTAACAGACAAATTCGGGACGTTCGGAAATTGGGGACGTCCCCAATCTTTTAAACCCTTTTTTCTTATAAAAAACTAAAAAATATATAGTTTAATCCAACTCCCGACAAAATCGGAGCACTGTCCTCAAATGCCTGCATTTGTATGAGAACATCTGTGAGTGTGGGTGTGTGAAAAAATATGTAAGTCCCCAAAAAGTTTGCTAAATTCTCACACACATTTGACCTGTTTCCATTTGTTAGTAGGCAAAGATTTTCGGAGTTTTCTTCTCATAGAAACTTTTAACCTAACAATTGAGGACATTATAACTTATTGGGGAGCTAATTTCTATCTTGTAAATACTCACAATATTTGCGAGTTTCTACAAGAATGAAATTACAAGAGATGAAAACTCACAATATTTGTGAGTGAAAAGTCACAATATTTGTGAGTTTTTATCTAAAATGTAGCTTCGGAGGCAAATTGAGCGTTTACACTATTTTTGAACTTATGTTTAGCTAAAGGCTATATTTGCTCTTCTGCATTACAAATGTATTTTGTAGTTTAGCATTTGCAAAGTTTTTTTACAATATAATGTATTTGGTCAGCAGTTATACACGCTCAGCAGACCTTTGAAAGTGTGTCTCGTTTGCTTCCTTCAATAGTTCAGGCCTTTAATAATCCTTGAGAGCTCTTGTACTTTTTTCAAATATTCTCACATATGCATTCTTCTTTACTTACTAGCTTTTTTTTAGTATGGTTGTAGTTTATATGCAATTAAAAAAATTGTGCTTTATTATTCAAAAGACTTGTTTGAATTCATTACGTACATTTCTTACATAAGTTATAGCTGCATAAAATCTCAGGTTAATTTCACATAGTCTAAAGCATAAGATCTCTGTACATGTACTTTATTGACCTCAAATCTTGATCCATTGTATGTCTTTGCAAGAACTTTACTACATCATCCTTCCTTGATATTTTTAGACTGAATAAAATATTAAAATAAAACATGTAGCCTCCAATGCTTTCTCTAACTCGTTTACATTTTTCCTATATCTATGAATAATAATGGTCAAAATTCTGATTGTAAATATATTTTAAAAGTTAACTTGAATGTCTGATAATTTTGGTTCAAAACATTTAAAACAAACATTATTAAACCAATTTCAAGTGTCTCTGCAAATTTGTAATCTGAGATCTGTATATTGTTAGAATTCAATCAAATCTTCTGTTTTTTTCTTTCTCAGACCAATTGTCCATCATGGAACTTTTTTACTGTGTAGTATTCTTTCATCAGCTCCACTAAAAAACTTTTGTTACTACTAAAAGGTCAGAGTCAATTACAAATATTGACAAGGTAGTATATCTTTAGAGAATGAAATAGCTAGATGGAAAATTCTGCCATACATTTATCGCTCCTCATTGAAAATACTTATAGTTGTTTTAGAAAATATATATATTTCATCAAGTTTATATTGAGTATGTTGACAATACCCATCTTTTTATCTAAAGCTTGATTGTAAATTAACTCCTATGTCCCTATGCTTGCTTTTCATGTATGGCTTGAAAACAATGGAATTATACAAGTTTCAAGTTTAATCAATTGCGGTTATCAATGTGTAAAACTAAGCAGCAGTGTCAACATTTAATGAATATATTTAATTCTTTTTGGCTTTTGGATTTTTTAAAAAGTGCTTGTCATCACCTCACTTGTTCTTTTGACTTTTGTTTATAATAGTTAACTCATGCTGACGCAATGTAAATATATTGATGACTGGCATTGCTAGCAGTATAAAACAAGATACTGCAACAAAATTAATTCAGTAACGTAATTAAATTTGTTGTCTGTTTATGCCAATCGTTAATGGCTTAACGCTGAGTTATCCTTTGTACATCATACATGTGTAGAATTAATAGTTCCTAAAAGTAAATTAAAAAAGTGTCATAATATGTATATTTATTACTCAACAAAGATTTCATAGACAACTATAGAACTTTTGAACTGAGTTTGAAGTAGAAATGAAGTCATGCATAACTTTTAATAGCATAATTATGAAAGTGTGCACATGAGATTGTAGTATTCATCATATATAATTTTAGCTGGATTTCAGTAGTGTATATATGTAAGAGCCTAATACGGTTCAATGAATGCATGAAACTTTGTTTGTTATACGATACAAAGCCAAATGCGCTTAGCTAACGTCTCAGCAAATAAGCAATGCGTACTGCAAATCTATATGTAAATATCAGTGCCTTTTTGTCTTTTATTGTATGTTCATTTATAACAAGTATGCATTGTTTTAACATAACAATGCATAACTTACTTGACTCTCGCATAAGCTTGATTGCTATGATAATCAAGAATATTGCAAACAGTAGAGAGCTGTAGTAGGACTGAAACAGGCACAGTATAAATTACACAAATATATAAACAGTACACAGAAATAAATGCAGTACGCAGAAATAAAAAAAAAACACCTTCATTTGAAACCGTCATTTTTATTACTGGTGCAAAATCGGCAATCTGCTTGTTTTATATAAAGCAAGAGAGGCTGCTACCTATTTGTAGAAATTCACAACAATAAAAAATCTAAAGAGGTTAGACCAATATAAAAAAACATTTTTATAATTAAAACACAAAATGAAACCAAAACTTCTGTTGACCACAAAAATATCCAATTAGTAGATCCCTGGTCAGAGATTTTCAAAATCACACTGGCAAAACTGCTAGCAATTTCTTGTTAACTGTTTTTTTAATTATTCTTGACAAAGTTATTGCTTGCGCTGTTTTAATTAAAAAAATTCATTGGTAAACATTTGTTTTTTTGCTATTTTTAATTTTGTTCAAAAAACTTTGCAATTATTTTTCATAGATTGCATTGTAACAAACTAATTTTAGATATCATTAGAGATAGGGCAATAATTTAATTATGGTGCTATTGTTATTGTGATTCCTAATTTGAAATAAACAGTTTTATGAGAATTATTTTATAGCTGGCCATTGACTACTTCTGTTGGAAAGCTTACCTAAAGTTTTAATGTTTGGAAAACCAACTCATTTAACTTTTTGTTGGTCATAGTTGCTTGTTTTTTTTTAATAGTTACTTTAAAAAACTATCATAGCATTGGTAAAATTTTCGTGCTATCTGAGATTTGTTCGAGCCAACGTGTTATCGCTTCTCAACCTTTGCCTGTCATACATTTAGCCTGTAGTGTCTTGCTTATGATTATGTAACATCAAGTTAGGACGATGTTAGTAAGTTAGTAAGTTAGGACAATAACCAACATGTTCTTTCTGTTACAATATCTTGTTTTGAGTGTTTTATTTGCATTTTTTAGACTATGGAAACCAATCAATTTATATTTAATTGTTCTATATATAAAAAAATTCCACCAACATGCGAGTAAATTGACATACGAGCTCAGTCTCGGAACGCTCGTTTGTCAAAGTATGATTGTACTTATTCTGACTGAAAATTTGTAAAAGCTGTTAAACTATCACTTTTCTTCTTTCCTGTTTCTAGAGGCCGATTATTCGAAGTTTAACCAAAGATACAAAAAATATTTTATTATGATCAATATTCTATTATGCTCTAAAATTTGTTGTGAAATATATTCTGATTAAAAACAGCTTATGAAAGTTTTCATGGAAAACACTGACTTTATGCATCTCTATTTTAGAGTATCCTCCCAGCAAAGTTTGGTCTTCTCCCATTCTTCCCAGTTCTTCCAGTCCTCCCCAGTTGATACATTGCCTGAGAAAGAGCCAAACGGTTGCAGAAGGTCGCTAAATGATATACAAAATATAGAAACAAAATTCTATATATTTACAGCTAAAAGACTATATAAAAGTGTTATATTGTATTCATATTTATTTAGAAACGCATGTGTATATGTATATATATATAAAAATATGTATATATATATAGGTATGTGTATATATATATATATAAATATGTATATATATATATAGGTATGTGTATATATATATATATATATATATATATATATATATATATACATTGTATATATATCTACATATACATATAGGAACAAGACTCCACCTCAAGCCTCCTTCAGAAAAAAATTTCTGCTGCCTTTAAAGTGGCATAGCCCCAGGAATAGTACAGTATCTTCTGCCTAAAAAATGGCAGCACAGCTCCTACTAGAAGAAATTTATGCTGCCTTCAAGGGGGCAGTAGGAATAGCCAAGAAAGAGGGCTGTAACTTCTACTTGAAAGACGGCAGCACAAAACTCATATGACGCAAAAGACGAGAAACAGTATAACTGCCATAGAAATAGCAGAAGCCTAATCATGAATCCCTCGCCAACCAGATAGCTAACCAAAGAGCAAGGGGCGCCTACCCAGACCCTGAAGCGAGTGTTGCTGACGCTAAGATGTCAAAAGCCGGCACGACAATTCAAGACTCCCCAATACATGTACATGGGAACAGGAGAAATCCAATATTGTTTTGCTCGCTTGCAGATGTAGCCGACCTCAATCTCTAGACGGAGAGAGCAATCTTGCTACAACTTTGAAAATTATTGAGCAAACAGGCCAAGGACTGTGGACGAGCCGAGAAGCCAGAGACCGTGTTCAACAACCTTCGGGCTAGGTTTGAACTGTATGCTCGGCGGGCATTGCGCTACCTCAGCTCTTTTTAATGAAGCGAGAAAATGTCTCTCCAGGAGCATGCCATGAAAGAGAAAAGGCTGGTACGCATTGTGTACAGAGACTTCTAAATCCCCACAGAAACAACATGACATTAGACGCGTTCTGTAGCTCAATGGTTGACCTTGCTTTTTAGCAACACTTGATAGTGGTGCCCACACTCACGCTAGCAGAAGCGGTGCAAGCCGGGAATGACTACATCCAGAAACAAAAGAAAGAGCACCAGCCTGCCGACTCTTTTTTTCAAACCGTGGAAGAGGGACCTCCTAGCCAAGTGAACTCGGCTAGATTTGAGGTTATTGGCAAGCTTGATCCAATCTCTTATGGAAAGAGCACAACCAGTGCATCACCCGACAAGAGCTGCTAACGGTCGTCAAGGCTGTAACACATTTCTTGTCCTGTCTGAACAGCCTGGAACTCTTCCTTTGAGTCCGCCAACTTCCTACACTTCGAGAGAAAACAAATAGGTCCTGATCCTCACAGACCACTTCACCCGGTGGCAAGACGCACTGGCACTGCCCGACGCTGCAGCACTGGTGGTAGCAAAGACTCTCGACAAGCAATATTCTGCTAATTGAAGCTGCCAGAACAGATCCTTGCGGACCAGAGTGCGTAGTTCAAAAGTCAACTCATGGCCGAACTGTGCCACATCTAGAATGTGGAGAAGTCTCACGCCACCCATACCACCCACAGACAAACGAAATAGTAGAAAAAGTAATCATGGACTAGGAGACTCGTTAAAGGCATTATTTCTAGCTCACTGACAGGAAAAATGGGACGTGCTGCCTCTTTAGCTTGTGAGAGCCTACTGAGGCATCTTCTATTCTGCAACCGGAGAGACAGCAAACATGCTGATGCTGGGACTGAAACTAAGATTGCCAGACCAGCTGAAAAATTTTCACTCACTGACCGAGTTCTTTCCAGCTTACCAGCATATACTAGACGTACAAAGGCCACTGGAAATAGTGAATGAAGCCTTTCGACAGAGCCAGACGGATATACAGCGAGATAACAGGGAGGAATCCCTGCTATGTGCACACTGGCGATTCATTGGCTTGATCATAAGCCATACACCATACCGGTGTATGGCTTGCGATCAAGTGCAGGTGGCTTGGTGAGACCCCAAATTGCAGGTGAAGTTCATGGAACCGTACTAGGTCCTAAAGGCCTAGAACAAGGGTCGGCAACGTTTTCCACTCAAAGAGCCATTTGGACTCGTTTTCTACAGGAAAGAACACAGTTGGAGCCGCAAACCCATTTACATATTTCAAATTAAAAAAATAAATAAATACTACATGTCACTTTTTGGTTTAGCTTTTAATGTTTTTATACGATGCTTATATCACAAAACGTAAAGTTGTGGCATGTATAATGATTTAATTGCTAATAAAACAAAATTACACTTTTGCAAAGAACAATAAAATAACTTCGATGGTTTTATTGGCGCATCAACTGTTATGAAGTATACTACCTGTCTTAGTGTTGTGATTTGTCAGTAGTGTTGTTGAAGATATTGCAGACCTAAGTGGCTGGCCAGGCTCACTAGATTGTTTAATTAACCCAATTTGTTGACATATAGTATCAGGAGGTATCTCGTAGCGATCTGACTTTCCGGGCGAATCCGCTAGTACGTTTTTCGGTACTTTTATTTTACAGTCACGTGACGATCATGTGATGAGGTACTAATAATACAACATAATGTAAATAATGACGCTTAGCGAGCGACTATGTTTGATTCATCACCATGCTTACCATTTTTAAAATTATATTACAGAATCTAGTGATAAAGTTTCTATATTTTTTATGAATTACTTGGCACATGGTAACAAAAAAGAAAATTCCAAAGTCAGAGGGAGCCAAAGTGAAGGGATGAAAGAGCCGCATGTCGCTCCGGACCTGCAGGTTGCTGACCCCTGGCATAGAACAACCACACATACATGGTGGAGAGGCAGGGCCAATTGTCAGTACAAAGCGAGGCAAAACTGAAGCCTTACCACGCTTGCCCAAAAAGGTTAGGAAAGACCCCAGCTACCTTAGAGCCAAAAAGGGGCGGCAGCATGAAAGGAGCCAAATCAGGTGGACCAGTAAAAAAAATGGTAGAAAAGCTTAAAGAACCCCTGCCAATGCTGCAGCCCACCGACAGGGAGCAGCTGATCATGGAAGCCGCAAGAAGTCATGAGCAGAAGACAACTCTTACAAAAGGTCTGGCTTAGCTGGGTAAAGAAAATAAATCCAGAGCCAAGCTTGGCAGATGATCTCGCCATTCCCAAGAAGGCTCTGGCAAAAGCAGTGACATTTTCAGCCAAACCCGAATAGGCTCCAACTAAAACAGCCCCATCGCAACTAGTTTGGCATAACCTTCAGCTGTCCCTAGTAACTAAGAGGCCGGATCGGCACGAAGATGGAATATGTTACTCAATAGAATCGTCGCAAGGCAGTCTGGAGATCGACAAGGAAAACCACAAAATGGCTCTCACATTCGCTACCAAGGCCTTCTTATTAAAGCACTCGCTCATTCCGGACAATATCAGTTTGTTAGAAAACATCGACAACGCCTGCGAAACTTCTGTGAAAAAGTTACTGACTTCGGTAACACAAAGCTTGGAAGAAGCTGAGGAAGCACTGCGTAAATCATAGTCTGCGTATGAAGTAGCGCACAAAGAAGTTAGAACACCCCACACTGTGGCACCTGCCAGCATGAGGCTGTGCCCCAGCTGACTCTCCCCCAGTCTGTTTGATTGAACAACTTAGTCACCAATAGAGAGGAGTGTGTGATAAAACGTTTGCCCCATATTTGGCCAGACTCGCGCTGATCCGAGTCAAGCAGAGCTGAGTCTAACCAAGTGCAACAAAGAGGTGGGCCTCGAACTATAAAATGAGCAAACCACACAATTGGAGAGTATAGCTTTTCTGCGCCTGCTTCATTGCTCGTTGCATGCTTTTGACTGTAACTACTTATGAACAAAGCAGAAATACATGTATTTGTTTTTTGCACGGAGTCTTGTGTTGGTGGAGTAGCAAAGGCAGGTCACAAACCTTTACAATATATACACTCTCTGAATGCCCGACATTGCTACAAGATATTTTTATATAAAAACATGTAGTTTTATACAAATTATATTATCATATATGTTCTATATACATTTATGGTTTCTATTTTTATAAAATGGGAGTCACTTTGACCTATACATATATATGTATATATATCTATATATATATATATATATAAATATATATATAAATATATATACAGTCAAACATGGATAACTCGAACTTCAAGGGACCGAGCAAAATTGTTCAAATTATCAGCGAGTTCAAGTTATCAGAGCACTGTCACAAGTCCATATATTTACTTATTTATTAGTAGATACATGTACATGTACAAACTAAAATATAAATCAAAAGCACAAATGGCTTGTTTCAAATTAAATGCTTCTAATGTAAAGTTTAAAACGTTTGCATGAAAAAGTATAGAGATTTTTCTATCACTTGAGATTGGTTTGTTGTTTGAGGTGATGTTATTGCCAGGACGTTTTTCAGATTGGCATTGGCAAAACTTGATCGTTGTTGAAATGCTCAAAAGAAAAAACACTTTTTTCTTTTGGGGTTTTACCCACGATCAATTTTGCCGTTTTTTCTTGAAGTTTATGCAGATTACCTTACTTTACCTGGGATTTGTTAAGAGCAACACTCCGAGGCAGTTCAATTAGAAGTTTTACGAGGTTTTACGGTACATTCTATATCACTTACGCTTTTTTAATAGATACTTATTGAATGTACACACGTATTCTGTGTTTAGGTCAAATGATGAATAGTTTTTTTGTAGCTCAGACAACGTATACGTTTAATTACAAGAATTTTTAAGACGATTTAAACATTCAACATTCTGACGTTGATTCAACACGGAATCAACGTCGGAAAACTATTCATCACGGGCTGGCTGGGTTACGCCACGCTCTCAAGGATTTTCGCGACGCACATACAAAACAAAAACAACATGCGATTTTTGTTTTGTATGTGCATGGCGAAAATCATTGCACCCGTGACCCGGCTAGCCCGTGCTATTCATCATATCGCAGTATAAATCAAATTTCACCAAACTTTTTGAAAAGTCATTGACAAAAATATTTTGCTGATGGTGGTAATAACGACGCTTATGAATTACGAAAAGATGAAGTTTACCTCTATGGCTTTAAATAAAGTGATTTTCTAAAGCGATAACAACCGTTTCGGTAGCTGTTGGGCAAAAAAACAGTTCGAATTAACAGTGTTCAGTTCAAGTTATCTATTGCAATTTATCATTACGTGGGAACGGACCAAAGGAAATGTTCGAATTAACCATGTGTTCGAGCTATCCGTGGACGAGTTATCCATGTTTGACTGTATATATATATATATATATAAGGAAACTCTAAACAAAAATCTCTCACACTAGAGACGATCCTAGATGCAGACTGTGCAAAGATGCACTTGAGACCATCCAACACATCATCAGTGGATGCAAGCGGCTAACTGGAAAAGCATACACTGAGCGGCATAATCATGTCGCAGGTGTTGTGTATAGAAGACTGTGTGACGAGTATGGCCTTAATAAACCACAACACTGGTGGGAAGCTCCTGGTAAGGTCAATGAAATGACCGCGCTAAGACCCTCAGGGACTTCTACATCCGGACTGACAACAATGTCCTAGCAAACCAACCAGATATGGTGGTGGTGGACAAGGAGAACAAGAGAGCTAGTATAATAGATATGGCAGTACCCAATGACTGCAATATAGCCAGCAAAATAAGAAAAGGTAGAGAAATATCTCCCTCTTGGAGAAGATATTGAAAAATGCTGGAATGTAAAAACAACTGTAATCCCAGTAGTCATTGGGGCACTGGGCGCAATAACACCGGCGCATAAAATGAGGCTTGCCCAAATACCAACAGCAATTAACTCTGGTGAGTTTCAGACAAGTGCGCTATTGGGAACAGCTAAGATCTTGAGGCGAGTGCTCAAACCTCCAGGTCTCTGGTAGGAGACCCGAGTTAACACTTTCAAGGCTACCTGGCTATTACATAACACATCTCAGTCAGCTAGGCGCTTTGCTCTACTTTGCATTACCAGCACAAACATCCTTTTTTGCTTTTACTACTATGTTCTATATATCATTTGAAAGCCAAAAGCCTCCTCTTTCCATTGGTACCAAAAGTTATACCTTTGATACAGAAGTCTAATGCACACAGTCTGTATAACTCAATTTCCAATTTGAACATGAAACAAGTGCGTATTTTATATGCTAGCTTTATTATATACTTATTATACTACTACTAGTTACTCTATTTATCAATTATGTACTTATTATATTTACTACTAGTCGCTCTATTTATCAGTTATATTATATTTACTACTAGTTACTTTATTTATCAATTATAAACTTATTATATTACTACTAGTTACTCTATTTATCAATTATATACTAATTATATTTACTACTAGTTACTCTATTTATTAATTATATACTTATTATATTACTACTAGCTACTCTATTTATCAATTATGTACTTATTATATTATTACTAGCTACTCTATTTATCAATAATATACTTATTATAGTACTACTAGTCACTCTATTTATCGTATTATTATATTATTCTATTTTCTCTATGTAATCTGTACAGGGATTTTGTTTGTTATGACGACTAAAACAAAGTTCTAACACATAAATGCAAACTAAAAACACTTACCTCCATCACTGTCATTATCTGACTCGACTTCATTCCCACTATCATTGATAACTTCCTTAAAAAAAAACGTCCTCCATAGATCTACGCGATGTTTTTCGAGCAGTGGCCATTTTGAAATAAAAACGGGCGTTACTTTACTGAAATTTCCAGAGCGCAGTATGATTGTAAAATCGCGGTACTGAAAGGAAACAGCTACAGGACCGATACTAAAGGCTTCTAGTTGATGATTGGGCCAATTATGATCTCTTAGGAAAGCCGTTTTGTAAGAAAGCAATCATGTGACTCGATCGCAAGTATATTCGTCGCTAGGCAACTACGACGAAACGGTTCAGACGAGTGTTCTCGTCACTAGCCTTCTAAGTGTTAAAGCACACATTACCACCCATACGGGGTATCCGGAGGAGTAAGCAATTTTTTTTTGTATATATGTTTAAATTAATGTAGTTGCCTGCATATAAACATATATATAAATATATATATATATATGTATATATATATGTATATATATAAATATATATATATATATAGACATATCTATAATATGTTTATATATAGGTAGTTGCATATATATAAACGTATATTTATAAATATATATATATATATATATATTTATATATATATGTTTATATATACGCAACTACCGAATTGGCAATTTACCAGAGGTATTTTCATTTGAGGGCGATGCATTACTCCTTCAGCAAATGGATGTACATTAATTGAGTCCCAAATCAGCAAGTGAATTTTGTAATACATTAGTAAAAAAGAGTAAAGGTTGATCCCAGGCTTATATTTAATGTTTTGAATGTATTTTTGAAATTACTAAGAAAAATGCTGCCTCAGTTTTTGCATTAATCAAAACCATCACTGTGACTAACTACCTCAATTTTCCATTATAAGTACTGGACAATGTTCTGCATCTTGGAACCGCAAAAAGTACTTGTAGCATTTGTGCATTTGCAAAATACTTTAGCACTGAGCGTAGTGAGGAGCTTACAGATATAATACTAGATTGTATATAAACTGCACTCTAGACTTTTGAACATAACATGAGGTTCACAGGTACTGTCTATACACAAGGATATATTGTAATTAACAAAGTTGAACAATTGACAGAAGCTGTAAATTATAAATTAGTAAATATTAAGAGTTTAATTAAACAAATATCAGTTTTTGTGTATTGTGCTACCAATTTTTCAGTGAAAGTAATTCTTTTTTTAACAAATCTAACGTTTCACTTTGCAAACTTTTGGTTTTTAAAGGCTATTTGTTAGCAGTTTAACCAAAGGATTGAATTCCTTTATAGGCTCAAATATGTCTTCAGCTGTATTCTGAGCAAAAACATGTTAATAACCATAAGATGGTAACAACTGACTCCATATTTCTAGAGGAACCGTCCTGGGAAATTTTGCCACCAAGGTCTAAAGGTTCCAGACTCAAACCTTCCGAACCTCCTAAACTTTGGGAAGCTTTGCCCGCAAAGGCACATGCTCCTGGGGAAGGCGAGTAACCATGTACAGAAAAATATGTACAAGAAGACAAATGATAAGATAGAAATAGAAGAAATATATATATAGATACATATATAGACATATTCTTAACATAGACATTAGTCTTAAATATGCCTTTACTATATAAACCTAAATATGGCTTTACAATATAGTCTTAAATATGCCTTCACTATATACTCCCAAATATGCTTTTACTAGATATGCTTCAAAATAAATACAATAGTTAAATATGCTTCAAAAATGTGCCTATACTATATAGCCCTAAATCTGCCTTTACTAAATAGTCTTAAATATGCCTTTTGCTATATAGTCTTAGTTATGCATCTACTAAATAGTCCTAAATATACTTTTACTATATAGTCCTAAGTATGCCTTTATTATATACTCCTAAATAGGTCTTTACTATATAGTCTTAATTGTGTCTTTACTATATAGTCCTAAATATGCTTTTATTATAAAGTCTTAAATATGCTTTTACTATATAGTCTTAATTATGCTTTTACTATATATTCCTAAATATGCCTTTACTATATAGTACTAACTATGCCTGTACTCTGTAGTCTTAAATATGCCTTCACTATATAGTCTTAAATATGTCTTTATTATACTGTCTTTGATATGCTTTTACTATATATTCCTAAATATGCCTTTCTTATATACTCCTAAATATGCCTTTACTATATAGTTTTAATTATGCCTTTACTATAAAGGTTTAAATATGCCTTTACTTTAGAGTCCTAAGTAATCCTCTAATATATCTCAAATATATCTTTACTATATAGTCCTAAATAAGCCTTTGCTATATAGTTCTAAATATGCCTTTTGCTATATAGTCTTAGTTATGCATCTACTAAATAGTCCTAAATATACTTTTAATGTATAGTCCTAAATATGCCTTTATTATATAGTCCTAAATATGCCTGTACTATATAGTCCTAAAGATGATTTAAATATGTCGTCCTAAATATGCTTTTAATATTTAGTCCTAAATATGCCTTTAATTTATAGTCCCAAATATGCCTTTACTATATAGTCTTAAATATGCATTTACTATATAGTCTTAAGTTTGTCATTACTAGATAATCCTAAATATGCCTTTACTATATACTCCTAAATATGATTTTACTATATAGTCTAAAATATGCCTTCACTGAATAGTCCTAAAGATACCTTTACTATATAGTCTTAATTATGCCTTTACTAGTTAGTCTTCAATATGCCTTTACTATATAGTCTTAAATATGCCTTTACTATAAAGTCCTAAATGTGCTTTTACTATATAGTACTAAATATCTTTGTATTATGAAGTCGTAAATGTGCCTTTACTATATAGTCCTAAATATGCCTTCAAAATATACTATTATGTATGTGTTTACTATAGAGTGTTATATATAGCTTTGCTATATAGTCTTAAATATACATTTACTATATAGTCCTAAATATGCCTTTACTATATACTCCTAAATATGCCTTTACTATATAGTCCTAATAAAGCTTTCAATATATAGTCTTCATTATGCCTTTACTATATAGTCCTAAATATGCATCTGCTAAATTGTCTTAAATATACATTTACTATATAGTCCTAAATATACCTTTCCTCTATACTCCTAAATATGCCTTTACTATATTGTCCTAAAGATACCTTTACTATAAAGTATTTAATATACCTTTTCTCTATACTCCTAAATATGCCTTTACTATATTGTCCTAAAGATACCTTTACTATAAAGTCTTTAATATGCATTTACTATATAGTCCTAAATATGCATTTACTAGATAGTCTTCAAAATGCTTTTACTATATAGTCTTAAATATGTTTTTACTATATAGTCTTAAATATGCCTTTACTATATAGTTCTAAATATGCTTTTACTATATAGTCTTTAAAATGCCTTTACTATATAGTCTTAAATATGCTTTTACTATACATTCTTAAATATGCCTTTATTAAATAGTACGAAATATGCCAGTATTCTGTAGTCTTAAATATGGCTTCACTATATAGTCCTAAGTATGCCTTTATTATACTGTCTTGAATATGCTTTTACTATATCTTCCTAAATATGTCTTTATTATATACTCCTAAATATACCTTTACTATATGGTTTTAAATATGCCTGTACTATATAGTCCTAAATATGCCTTTACTATATAGTTATAATTTTGCCTTTACTATATAGTCTTCAATATGCTTTTACTACATAGTCCTAAATATACCTTTACTCTATACTCCTAAATATGCCTTTACTGTATAGTCCTGAGTATGCCTTTATTATATACTCCTAAATATACCTTTAGTCTATACTCCTAAATATGCCTTTACTATATAGTCCTAAATGTGCCTTTACTATATAGTCCTTAATAGGCTTTTACTGTATAGTCTTAAAAATTCCACTAACTATATAGTCCTAAACATGCTTTTACTATATAGTCCTAAATATGCCTTTACTATATAGTCCTAAAGTCGCTTTTAATATATAGTCCTAAATATGCCTTAAATATATAGTCTTGAATATGCCTTTACGCTATAGTCCTAAATATGCCTTTGCTATATAGTCCTAGATATGCCTTTATTATATAGTCTTAAATATGCCTTTACTATAATACTCCTAAATATGCCTTTACTATATAGTCTTACATATATGCCTTTACTATATATTCCTAAATATGCATTTACTATATAGTGCTAAATATGCCTTTACTATATAGTTTTAAATATGCCTCTAATAAATAGTCTTGAATATGCCTTTACTATATAGTCCTAAATATGTCTTTACTATATAGTCCTAAATCTGCTTTTACTATATAGTCCTAAATATGCCTTTGCTATATAGTCCTAGATATGCCTTTACTATATAGTATTAAATATGCTTTTACTATGAAGTCCTAAATATGCCTTTACTATATCCTGAGCGAAAATATTAAAAAAAGCCCGAGTTCTAAGGTAATCTCAAATATGTCTTCAGTTACTTTCTAACCAATTTTTATAAACATAAAACGGCAAACGTTCGCTTTATTCACCTTTATTTATGGAGCAACATTCCAGCAAATCTGTATTATTTGTATTAGAAAATCTATATTTCTAATATTTTTTTTATGTCTGTTAGAAATTTATACTCAAAATATACATATATAAATATTTATATTCATATATTAACCTAAATACATGCAAATTGGTATTTATATGCATAGTCAGGTTTTTAAATTGGTGTTTTACGAATTTCAAGAAAACCTAAATAATAAATAATTTTTGCGCCTTTTATTAACAATGCAGATTATGGACTTGATAAGCAGAAAGTTCCAATTATTATAATTGTTCTCCCTGTAATAATTAGTCCTGTGATATGTTATTTGTTTGTATATGGCATTTTGTCCTTTCTTTATATAGTAGAGCAGGAGGGCATCAAAAATCTGTCAAAAATGTGCTTTACTCATTTTGAAGGTGGGCTGTGTAATAAGAATGGCATCTAGATCAGAATTTTGAGCTGGTATTAAATATCTAGTTTCTACACCTCTCAGATTGTTCATTTTTGAGCAATATAATTAATATATTATTTTAATTAATTAAACGGCTGTAGTGTTTTATGTGCTTCTTCCAACAAGGTGATAATAAAATAGGCATATAAATATTAAATAATTAGCAATAGCCTAAGTTCGAATCAATTCCTACATCACTAAAATATTAATTATTCAAATATAAGAATAATATTATAGTTGTATTATATAATATTATGTGTTCTCAGTTTGATTGGTTGGTACTGTGGCACCTTTAAAGTTTGTCCTTGTTGTTCCGCAACTCCTATATCATTACAGATCTGCAAAACAAAATGAAAAGTTTTTTTTTAAAATTTAGACCATGTGTATATAATATTTTAGTATACATATATTCATCATTAATGCTTATTAGGTTGAACCGTATACTTTATTATGCAAGTGAAATCGCAACTAGTCCGTCTTCCATATGGTATAACACATATGTACTCTAATCAAACATGAAGCACACCTCTGGTTACAATACCACTCAAATACTAACCTTCTAATTTAAAGTCATCTGAGTCTTCTGCATCACTACTTTCTTCTCCATCCTCTTTATTTCTATTGCTACAGCATGTGCATCTGCACATATCCGCACATTTGCATTCTGTATTGTTGCTCTGACAGCGACGAGACTGGCACCCGGTTTTGCATCGACAAAACATGTTATGAGCACATCAGGAGGCGCTGGTTTTTGTTGTCATCCATCTAGCTTTAAGCTCTCCACCTTCCATAAACCATCGATGTTGCTGGGGGGATGGGCATTGATTATGATTTGCTTGGCTCTCTTCCATATTGCGGCTTGATAGGCAGCCCTAAGTATATGGAGATTTAACTCATCTAGTTTGGGTGGTAAGTTTGATTGTGATGTGTGAGACGGTCAGCAGAAGATCATTATCGGTGCTTTATTGATGGAATTTGTTTCTTCACCATAAAATCTGCATATGAATGTCTTAATAGATTCTCTTATTGCACCATCTACTTCAAAATCTGTTCCTACTGATTTCTGTGTGTTACAGAATTCAGGATTGTTTTTTAGCAGCTTGAATAAAGTTATCTTCCCTTTGGAATAGAATGCGCTTACACTGTCGCATCCATGTAGAGCATGGAGCCCGAGTAGTGCTTTCCATCGTTCGGATGTGAGGACAGTAGACAGACAGCCTATGGCTACATATCTCAACCGCTCCTTACCACAGCAGTAAATGAGTTTCTGTGATAGCAGCTCATCCGCTGGAGATAGACAGCTTAGGAAAACATCTGTGTCTTGGCATTTGACTAGAACTTTTGAGCTGAGTTTGTCTTCCATTATTTTTGCGATATGTGATAACATGCTTGTATCTGCCTCTTCATGGTCTGATGCCAAACTATCTATTTGGCTTACAGCAATTGATCCATTAAGGTTATAGCTGATCATGTGGTATTCTTGATAAAAAGCTGTTACAAGATCTAGTTTCTGTTCCACAGTTGATTTGCTCCATATATCCTTCAAAGATTTCACTAGGGCAGTCTTGTTTGAGCCATCTGCTAAAAGTTCGGACCACTTTGGCACTGATTAGTTCAGACTAAACACAGCAACCTTCTGCCTTCCTTTCACACTTCTACGACTTCTCTCGCCTCCATTAATGCTGATGTCAGGGTATGTGTTACAAACAAAATTCACATGTCATGTGTAAAATACCCCTTCTTCATAAGAGCCTCATACACCTTGCTATGCAATACTTTCAGATTAGTCATCTCAGCATAGTACAGCGTGCCAAATCTAGCGTACAATGGTCATATTTAGTGTGGTCATATGCAAAAACCAAGGACTGATCGTACATGTAATTTATCCAGATCCATTCATGTCCTAATTGTGGGCTATAACACATCATGTAAACTGCAAAGTGTTAGTTTTGCTGCTCCAAAAAATGCAGACAAAAAATAAAATATTTTCTTTTTCTCCCACCAAAGTACCATCACCATGGAGTAATCATCATGAATTTGTAAATTTATAAATATCTAGTCTCACCTCTTCTGATGTATCACATTTTTTCTGTACCTTCTCATGTCTTTTCTCAGCTCTTTCCATAACAAGTTTGTTACAATACTTTGAATAACAAGCATAATGACATAACAAGTCTGAACTCTCATCAAAGCTCTCAATGCTTAGCACTTTTTGAGCAATTTCACAAGGAATGCTCTTTTCTTCAAATATCAACATCTGCTTGAATAATGTTTGGCTGTCGCATATTGAAGTTTAGTCACTCTGACTAGGGTTTCATTCACAGACTGATCAAGACAGTGAAACAAGCAGTCTTGCTGCATTCTTGGCACGGATTAAAAAATGCTGAGAGTTGACTCACCAAATCTCAAATAAAAACATTTATTAATTTTCGAGATTATAAAATAGTTTTCTTTGTCTCATATGTAAGGTTTTCCAAGCAAACTTGGAGTTGCCCCTCCCATTTTAAAAGTGCCTTTTAGCACAAAAAGGTGCAAACGCACAGGTGTAGAAACATTATAATTGAATTCAGCTTAAATTTCTGACTATGAAACATCTTTGTATGAATAGCCCACCCTCTGAAGGAAATGGCTGAAAGAGGTTTATGTTCCTGCTCTACTAATAGTAAATTGGCTAGTTTTGTGACATTTGAGTTGTCTATAATTGCTGACCTATATTTTACTATGAGTTTTTTTGGAATTCATCCATGTTTGAGAATATGTAACAGTATATGGACATGTATTGTTATTTTGGAGTTTCTTTAACTATCTCAGTTTTTTAAGGTTTGTCTAAAAATTGTTTGTAAGTCAAGTTTGATAGTTGTTCAAGTTTAATTTTGCTTTCTTCCTAAATCACTATTCATAAACTGTATCGACTTTTTTGGATTTTTGTTGCCTTAGAACAAAGGTATGAAGAAGAAGTATCTGCTAATCCAACTGATGAAGAGGTGAAGACTTAGTGCTGCCTCTTCTGAAGTCACAGAACTTATTCATGCTGCCCACTCATATCACATCATGTTAACAAACAATCAGATAAAGCCTTTAATAATCTAACGGTAGACATCTAGCATCTTCAGTGTAGTTGTTTGAGGGTGAAATACGGTGATTAGTCAAACTTTATCGTGTTATTCAATAACTCATATTTCATTGTTGTTTAGAACTACTGTTATTCAAACATGCTTTTTGTGGTTTGCTTCAATCATGTTAAATGTGTGTGATAATTTTGAGGGATATCATATGTTGAACATTTTCTTACTTCTTTAGAAATTATACGCATTAATCAAAATTCATCAATTTGTTTACAGTCTGTGTTTACATGAAGAACGGGTTTGCTATCTGATCAAACAGGCAATTCACTTTAACAAACATAAAATAGGTTCTCAACATCATAAATTGAACACATTCAATCATTACAAAGTGGTGAATGAACATATCTTAGATATAGCAGCAATTTACTGATTACGTATCAAAAGTTGGAATTGTTTTAAATGGTGAGAGAATGATGCTGGAAGGTTTTTGCAGCTTTTCTAAGTAAAGGAGTGAAGCAACAATGAAACTTGTTGATACACATCATGAGTCTGCATATGCGCAAAACTTATTTCTGAAAGATTTTTGAGTTGTAGTAAATTGTATAGTATAATGTGTGAAAGATTTTATGTGCTTGAAGTAAACAAAACACCAAAAAATAAACGATCAGACAAAGAGAGCATATGGAAGCAAAAGTTCATGCTTCAGAATTTGATATGAAATGTAGTTAACAATAAGAAAAACCTTATTTTTGAGTCAAGTATTTCATACCAAGTAGAGATCATAAATAGGAACAACTCACATACTTGCTTGTATACAGTTATAACTAATATCAAGTACCAACTGACATATCATTGCTAAAATAATTGCATGTTAGTTTTTTGTCAAAAAAATGGATACCATAATGTGAAAATACTCACGGTAGGTTTTCCAATATAAGCCTCCCTCGCACAAAAGCCGACCCCAAAAGAAACAACTTTAAAATGGCAAACTTATGGAAAAAAGTTTGCATACAAGCATGCTATAACAACTGTAATGGAATTTACCACCTCTCACGACACGATATTGCATAAGAAAATAACTCATTGCGTACCACTAGCCGTGTAGCGCAGATCGGCACAGCGTAAGAGCAAGAAATGCTTGGTACGGCTTCCGTAGGATTTGTACAATTTGTATAACCTAACAACGGAAATCCTACAGTTGGTACATTGTTAATGAAATCAATTTCTTTGCAGTAACCTAATGGACATCGCTAATAAAAAGGACAAGCCTATAGTCATCTGCTGTATATCATTTCAAACTATATTATATTCCTATAATTACAGTCGCCGATATTAACTACTACTCAATTAAAAATTTCTCCCAAGTGAAAACATGCTACTAAAAGGTTGTGGTAGTTTTTCTGAGTGAAAAGATGAAGCAACAATGAAACTTGTGGATATATATATCGCGTCTTTGCATATGTGCAGAAACCAATTTGTAAAATTTCTTTGACTTGTGGTAATATAAATAGTTTAATGGGTAAAAGTTTTCTACTGGTTTAAGTAAACAAACTAGCAAAGATATTGCAAACAGAAGCGAAAATCTATGTTGCAAAATTAGATATGAAATGCAGTTTACAATAGAAAAAACCTTAATTCCAATCGAGTATTTTATATCAAGTAAAAATCATAGGTATAAACAACTCACAGTTATTATTGTTTACATGCATAATCAGTTCAAAGTACCGTATGACTGCTGATAATCAACGGCATGCTAATTTTTATGAAGCAACTGTAATACCAAAATGTGACAACACTGTAGATTCTTGAATATAAGTCTCGCTCGCATATGAGCTGACCCTAAAAAGCGACATTAAAATGACAATTTATATGAAAAAAGGCTGTCAATGAAAACTGTACCAAGCTGTACCCACCTATTATGACAAGCTATTGAATAAGAGAATAACTTGTGACATCACAAACTGTGTAGTGCGAATCCACATAGCGTATGAGCATATCTGATAGCTGCTTGGTACAACATTTGTAGGCTTTGTACAAGTTGTTTGTGATAGGTGAGTAGTTGCTTAACTAGCCTCTCACCACAATAAGTACACAAAGAGAACAATCATCTGAAGACCTCAACGGGAGAACGATCAATGTGACATTTTCTGAAAATACTAGATTTATCTTTTCTTAAATAGTTCTGGCCACAACATTTAGTTTCTGTGACAAAGTTTCAGCAAAATAATCAAGGTCCAGATATATTCCTGCTTAAAATAAACTAGCTCTTTGCAAAAATGATCAATGTCAAAGGGCTACACAGCCACCACGATCATCTTTCAGTCATGTGATTAATTTCAGCAAATAGCAACGCATACTTGTTTGGGGATTTCCAACTTATAACAATCGTTTGTTGTTTCTATTCAAATGTTAAAACTATTTAGTATTATTATGGCTTTTGTAAGTACCTTTAAAATTATAAAACAGAAAATTAAATATGCTGATTATGTCAGATTTGTCTATAAAATTACCCTAAAGCAATGAAGCATTTTCGAATTTCTCTTTGAGAATTTCCAACCTGAAAACGAACGTTTATTTTGTGTAAGTCTTTGTAAGTGCCGCCTGTGTTAGAAATTAGATACATGTAATTACGTATGTTTATGATATTATTGCAAATTCAGATGTTTGTGATTACACAGACAATTCAAGTAGCAGCACTGACCTCAATTGTGATGAAATTAATAGTTGTGTAAGAATAAAGAACATTGTTGAGTCACACTTTAGCTTTGTGGCGATCATAGCTTCACATAGCTTTAACAACGCACAAAGTGTAGATACATTGAATTTTTTTATAACACTATTTGTTAACAAGTCTACAAAAATAAAGTATATTACAACTATGTTCTACATAGAGGTTCAAAATTAAACAGATTTGTATACATATCATGAAGCATAATCCGCAAATTTCGGTAAAATGGCTGGCAGTAGGATGATAGCTGAACTCGTACAAGGTTGGCAGTCAAAGGGTTAATAACTTGATACAATGGACAGAGGCAGTGCGAGTGAATGGAAATATCTGAAGAGTACCAATAAGCAAAAGAAGAATTGTGTGAAAAAGTGTGTAGTGTAATGCAAAACAAAATATTGCAGTTTTTCTAAGACACAGTAAAAAAAGTTGTTGTTGTAGTATTGTGACATGTTATTTTTTTGGTTTAAAATTTGGATGGTAGAAGCACCATACTCTACTGAAATATAGCATTTAAAGTTAGAATATTATAACATTGTAACATTATTACCTAATAAAACATAAGGCATAACGAGTTGTCATTGATTTCCAAAGTAAATCGATAAATGTCTGTGTAGTGGTTTAAAGAATAGAGAAAGCATAATATTATTATGCTTTATTAGTTATCTTGAGGTGTTGACTGATGTTCTAAAAAAAGAATCAAGGAGATTGACCCCCTAGATGCTGAGATATAGACAGCCAAACACAGGTCTACCTAATAAAGAATCAGAGGAAAACCCTTCGAAAATCACGAAAACTGTGACGTTTAAAATCGACTTAATGGTCATGTGCCAGAGTTGCGCACCCTTACCGCCGTTATGTATAATGATTGTTTTGGCTACGAGATGTGAAACGCTTCTCGCGATAGTAAATAATTTACATACTAGCTCTGGTTTCTCAGGAAAATCATCCAAACATTGTGTGGTAAAGGCATTTGCCTACAACCCCTCGCCATGATTTTTTAAAGCAGAAGAGCAGATTTTGACTATTGTGCTTCAAATTTTATCTCGATACCCACGGATATGCTCCGAAGATCATCTGTTCAACGAACGGCGCGTGTATAGTCTATATGCGATATCCGCGATTGCAGTTTGTTTAGAATAAGAAATAGGAATGGGACTTTTTGTTCCTTCATCATTTTTCTACTGTGTATCTACTGCAGCATTCAGTTGATTTTCATGATTATCGTCACTATTAACAGACTGGAAGTTCACTACAGCCATAATCTTAAAAAGACTAACTTGACCGTGCTGCTCTTGCCATAAGAAAAAAAAACGATAATTTTTGCTTTGATTTTTCTATTGATCTATTATCTTATCTATGATTATTTTTTATGATTTATATAATATTCATAATGCATATTATACAAAATAATAATATAACTGCGTATAGAATAAATGATGTAACTAATATAATTTGTAGAAAATTCCAAATGATAATCGAGATTGATGATTGATTCTATTTATTAGCTATAGCTATAGTTAAAAAATCTGAACAACGCTAAAGATGAGTCTGAATAGGGAAGCTAAGTAGGAGAACAACAAAACTGAGCTGAACTAGCAAGATAGCGAAATGTTGCGAAATAATAGATGCGTGTAATTATTTTATGCTAAAACTAATCTACACGTCAGAGGGACTGGTTCGGAATTCTAGGAGCGATGATTGTTAGGCCCAATTGGATTGTTCTATACTTCCAGGGATTAAACCAATTAAAACGCCGTGATTGTTATAGGAGAGCGCATTAGTTGGCTTAATTGACCAATGGCACACAAGTCGATTTCATACGTCATATATTGGTGATTACCAAAACACTTTTGTTTTTTGGTAGACCTGTGTTTGGCTGGCTATATCTCAGCTTCTGGTTGGTCAATCTCCTTGATTCTTTTTTTAGAACATCAGTCAACACCTCAAAATGAATAATAAAGCATAATAATATTATGCTTTCTCTATTCTTTAACCTAGGTCATGTTGTGCCACCCCAAATTATGTCTACCGCTTTTTTGTTGATCACATTCCTAGGTAACATCTTTATTGACCAATAAGAAACAGGTTTCTATGATCTAAGTTGTAATTCTTTCTAAAAGAAGTTGGTAAATTTAAAAATGGCTATATCTCAATTTTGAACAATTCTGACATCGATCGTTCTTCCGTTGAGGTCTTCAATTGTTTGTGTTGTGTCAAGGAAAAGCATTTTTACAGTTCACACTGAGTTTTTTGTCAGTAAGAAAAAACTTCACCTTTTATTGCAATTTCTTTCTCACAATGGCTAGCCATGATGAACCTTCTACAGTTATTGAGGTTTTACTAATTGAAAATGAATGTATTTCTCATGATAGTTTACTGAGCAATGGTAGGAGTGACGGTGATTATTTATTTTTAGCAACAGTATTGATTCTGTAAGCAATAATAGTAGTTTATCTCATCTGATTCAGAACAGTCTCAACTTGTGGTAGCATAAAAGTAGCAAAGAGGCAGAAATATTAATTTTCACAGTCTACCCACTGCATGACTAGCATGAATGAGTTGTTGTTGTTGGGTTTAATTAAGTGTAGTGTAATTTCATTTGAGAGCCATCAAAATAAGGAGGGTGTAAGCCAAACCCCTCAGCTTAGTATGTTGTTGTGTTTTGCACACAGCCTATAAACTGGAAACTACCCCACCTTTATTTTAGAGCATGATTTGTTTTTTTTGTAGTATTCTATTGAAAAAAAACAATAGCAAAAAAATAGAAAATTTACTATTAATGGGAACCTAAATGCCCAGTAAGCTAGTCAGGCTGCCGAGCTTTGCATATCATTTTGTGAATAAATTTAGATACAAAAAAACACAACAACAATTCAACTGAATTCAGCAGGTGTTACTTGAGACTTTATTTGGAATAATTCAAATTGCCAGTTTGTTGAAGGTTAGTTGACAAAGAGTTCCATACACTTATAGAATGTCTCGTTCATGAATCGATACTGTGGAAAGTAGCAAAAATGGTAGAGTCATCATGGAATTGCCTTTGTTGTGTGGGACTAGTAGAGTAGTGTTTTTAAGAGATTGGAAGGCTTAAAGAGAAATATGAAATTTTTGAAGCATAAAATTAATGAATTTTATCACTTTAAATTAATAATACAAAACAAGTCATCTTAAATTTATTTTTAAATGTACTTCATAATACTCCAAGAGCAAGCTGCTTGTTTGTTAGTTGCATAATGCAGTGATTGGTTAGTGAAATTTGCAGTGATTGTGCACGCGTGAACGTAAACTGAGTAACAGGTCATTGGTGACGTCATTTGTGTTAAAAAAACCGACAGAACAGCTACACCTACCGATAATTCAATGCTTAAAATTAACTCAGAAATAGGCAGAAATAAGCGCTTTCTACAATTTAACATTGCTAATTTTAAGCTAAATTAAAATATGTTCTAAAAAATATCTCTATGGAATGTATTTTGTAATAAATACGAATATTATGTATACAGTAAAACTGTGTGTCAAAGTATGCAACAAAAAACGATGTCAAAGTCTATTCAATTTTCATAATTGTTCTAACAAAGAAAAACTTAAAAATTTGCTAAAATTCTAAGAAAAAAAACACCAAAATTCACTTATTAAAACTGTTTTACTATTAATTGAAACATAAAAACACAATTATCTAATACAATTTCACATTTGTAAAAATTACAGAGAAAGTACAGATACTGTTGGTCAGATGCAGAGAATTATGTAGCTCATATGCTTTAAACAAGTTTCTATGTTTAATTTTTTGTCTATTAAAAAGTTTTGTTGGTAGAGTCATCTACAAGTGCTACAGTATCTTAGAACTTGTTATGTGTCCGTCAATCATTCAAAGACAGTAGCTTGGTTAGTGATTCAACTTCACAAAATTTGCTTAAGATCATGATGCTTTAAAATACAGCATATAATATTGTTCACTAAAGTACAAAAACATTTAAACGATTTCTGTACCGTCCTAAAATCTCTCACATAATTCTATTACTCATATAGAGTCATTTTCCAACTTTAAACAAACTCTAAAACCGGTCTAGTCAAATTAAAAAAGAAAATTATTTACATCCAACCGTGGCTGCATGCAACTTTAAAATTGCATCTAGTTAATCTTGTGGTGCTTGAGTTATTAAAGGTTGACTTGCAGCAAAATTCACATTACAGCTATTTGGTATCAAAAGATTCACCATGTCTTACTTTGTTGTGTTGTAGGTGCTACATATGTGGAACGTGATTCTGAGCCCTTAAAAGCTCAACAACCAAAAGCCGCCGTAGATTGGAATATTTTTATTTCTCTGACGTAGTCATGAAATTGGGCTTTCGTCTTGTCTTGTGATGTTCTCCCATGAATTGGAAGGGCAATAAAAAGCTCAATATAAAATTTAACGTATCACTAGTTTATGACAAACACTTCAGGGTTTACCGAAGACCCCGTATCATATATAGATGCTCGCTACTTTACAGTTTTGTTTCGGTTTGGTCTAATTGGCAAGTCGTAATCTGATCATGTGACCCAATAATTTCTGCAGCGCTTTTCGATTATTGCAATTGACCAACAGCCTCGTCATGATTATCAGACAATGATATGTACTCCTTTAGGCTAAGGCTAAAAAATTAAACGAATTATTACGGTAAGTTATGAGATATCACTGCTAAAAGTGATAGCATTAAAATGACGATAAAATAGACGCCTGAGAACAATAGACATGGTTTTATTGAATGCGTGAAGTGAATTTGTAACACATTTCAACAAATAAGGTTGTATGAAAGTGTAAACAGAAACCATCTAACACGGCTATGTGACATTTGAGCCGTTTTGGAAAGAGAATTCAAACTATGGCGGTCTCGTGTGGCTGCGATTAACTGTTCATTTTTGAGCTTTTAAGAGCTTGTAATCACATTTCCACATATGTGGCACCTACAACACAACAGAGTAAGACTTGGTGAATTTTTTGATACCAAATAACTGTAAAGTAAAATTTGTTGCAAGTCAACCTTTAAGGTTAACCACTGTAATGACATTATGCCACTTTTTAAAAATTCGATAACTATCAAAACCTTCTACATGTAATGTTTTATTTTTGATTAAAATTTGTCAATGCATACCACATATATTGACTGAAATATAAGTTTCAAAGATTTTTATGAGCTTGGTCGACGTTAAACTTTGAGCATTTATTTGCACCTGATTTCCTAAACAATGTTATGTGATGAAGATTTGTCTTTTATCATACATAACTCGATTTTAATCGTAATGGTCTGTTTGTCAGTCAATTCAATTCAATGATTACAAAAAAAACTACAGATTCATTTGCTTTTTACTAGCTCAAGGTTTGCTAAATATTTTTGTGGTACGGCAATTCAGAGGTTAAAAAGTTGTATATCTAGAAAAATAAGTGTCTCTTACTTTTCGTGTTAATCTTATTGGTGGTAATGTCTGATAAAACTAATTAATGCAAGTTATATTTTTATTGAAATGCAACTAGATGTTGTTTTATTTAAAAAAAAACATTATTGCTCGCATCGGCCACAACCTCGCATCGGCTACAATGCAATCAGGTTTTAAAAACTTTAAAACAGCTTATAATGAAAATCTTAGAATTTGAAAGGCCCGAAACACGTTTTTGCGGCAATATCATTTTTTTCAGTTAGCTCGCGATGGCAAAAAACAGTTAACAATTTAATAGTTTCTATACTATTTGACTTAGATAGTTATCAAATAAAACAACTACATGTAATATTGTGTTAGGTCGCTACTCTAAAAATTTTTATTAGTTGGCAACCATATAAACAATGTTCAGAAAAATATGATTGAATATTCATGAAAATATGAATGGTCTTTGATGTTTCAAAGCACAAACCTAATACCTTTGTTTTAATAAATATTCCATCGTCTAAAGTCAAACTCAATTTAAATAGATATGGAGTTTTCAAGAATTTAGCACAATACAGCAGTGACACAAGACTCGACACAAAACATCTTTTTAAGTTTTCAGCCAAGTTTTGAAGTTATGAGTATGACCGATAAACACATTCAGCCTTTAGCCCTACAATGAAGTTGTACACTTTTTTGAATCTTTTTAAATTTTGACACAGTTTCGTGGTAAATAAATTGGCAATGGATCAGTTTTTATATGACTTTTAGCTAGTTATTTAATTAGGAATCAACTGACTTCATGTCCTATTAGGTAACATCACTAAAGTTTTTGGTCTAGTTCACAAAATGATGTATTAGCGTGTTTGTCTTTTCTTAAGCTGGCAATATATTAGCAATGTTGTGGTTACCTATTATAGTTATTTTACAGATTAGAGTCACCCCTCTGTCTGAAAAAATTGGATGTTAGTGGAGATAAACTGAATTGTGATTCTGTTGATGGAATTAATTAGCTGATTTCACTAGAAAAGCTCAACTTGATATAATGCGACTTGTACAAACATACAATTGAGTCAGTTTGCATATAAACTGACTGCAATTTCTTGACATGGTTTCACCCTGCTGGAAGTTTGTTTTGAGTAAATATAGTGAACGGTTGCATAAATACTTTTCCGTGAATTTTATTTATGATTAGTATTCTTATTAGTGGTAGTACATACATATTTTTGAGCCTTTTAACATACATGAATATGATTTTTTGTCAGTTTAAGCACAAATTAGGCTAATTAATTAAATACTCACTAATCAGAAACATTTGAACAAAGCCTAATAAAGCCAATGAAAGACAGACTGCGTGACTCAGTGTACACACCGACTTTGTTCTCAAAAAAGTAGAAGCGACAGCTTTGCACAATTCAACATGGCTTAATTCTGATCTGGATTAAATAACCAACTCTGTAATTTGGTTATGACTTAAAAAAAACAATGGATTAAAAATAGAACACTACATTAAAAAAGTAAGCATGCAATCATGTGGGAGAAACAATAATACTTTGCTTCATTTTACCAAATTTTCATTATCTACTTCACAGAAAAAGCTGAAATTTACTTAAAAGACTCTGTTAGTATTTAACACATACATGTACAATGTAGATACATTTTCATCAAGTAAACCTCAAAGTTGTAATGGCTATTGTTAGGGCAGCTGCATGTTTATGGTTTGACGGAGATACGTCTGTAGCAAGCTCATATGATGCTCCATTTGTATGGAAAAATTTGCATGTATGTGAAAGTGTTTTGTTGCAAGACTCAACAACAAGCACTACACTGTCAAATAATTTTCTCTGCCTTTATCATAACTTTGGAAAATAGTGTGCTTTAATAAAAACTAGGTCAAAATACCAACTTTTTGTTTTTGTTATAATCATAATGCATTACATGTCAACAAAGACTTTAGTAAATGCTTAAAAAGGTTTCGAAATTTGAGCATATGCTTCAATGACTTTGGCACACGTCGAGTCAAGCAGGCACACATTTTGTTAGGCGCATGTTAGGCACACATTTTGTTATGCGCATGCCCGCTTAGGCACCCATCTAGTTATACCCGAACCCAGTCAAGCTTAACCATTGTTGAATAATTACACTTCACTACTCCAACCTCCAAGTTTCTGCTATTTTGTAATTATTGAATCACAATTTGGAGATAATATTTAACATGTATTAAAGTTTTTTGAAGTATTAATATATACATCGCATGTATACTACAATATTCCTTTTTAATACTGCTCTAGGACAGCATTAAACCTTTGACCACAAAAATGATAAACGAAACCACTAAAATGTAGTCATTGAACATTGCCGCAATTGAGACTTCATGCTTGAATTTGGCTGCATGGTTTTTACCTGTTGCTGATGATGAGAAAAAATTAAATTTTCCTTAAAATGTCAACATTTTTGTACAGTTAAGCACCGGCTAAAACAGTTTGTCTAAATGAATAATTGTCTGTTTCTATTTTTGATTCAATATTTTTTAGCACAAATTATCAATTGCTGAAAGTCAATTGAATCATTTTTTTATTAACATAAACTTGGTCATAGCCATTGGAAATCTAAATGTAGTCATTCTTAAACATGTAAAAAGGGTTTTTGAAGACCTAATTATAGTGTATGTATAAGGTTACGAAAAGTAAAGCACTTTTGTGTTTCAACAATTTATATAATTAGCTCACAGTAAAATAAAGCCTTTTTTCTAATAGGTGATTTGAGTTCTATTCTACATCTATAGTGGTGAAGCAAAACTTAAATATATTTACTATTGTCTTAGACAGTTGCGCCTTGTGCATTTATTAGTTCATATCCTGAAACATATTTGACAGACTCAAAAACTATTGATTAAAGCTTGGTAAACATAATTGTTTTACATTCAATTTATTGGTATTCTATTAGTAGTTAGTTGAAAAATAAATTCTAGTTGTGTGCAAGAGTTTTTTAGCTGATTTTGTTATAGGTTAGAAAATTTAATTGTTTGTGATGAAAGTAAAAACAGGAAATCACTTCGCATTTTGAATCAAAGTGTGCTGTTATTTATTGAAGTGGTTTAAACACAAGTATTATTTTCTTAAACATATTTAAAACTAAGCCACTTAATATCCACTATTGTTCAAATTGTGCCACTTACATAATGTTTTACAAAAGTAACTCAACTCTGATGCTTATCTGTTGATTAGAACTTGTTTTTTTCACAAATGGGGCAAATATATAGCATAGTAATAGCAGCCGTTTTAAATTTATCATCAGCCCAAGTTTTTTACCCTGACTTAAGTATATTAGCAATATTGTGGTTATCTTCACTATAACTCTTTGTTACAAACTTGATTCACTTTTCAATATAAAAAAATTCAAAGAAAAAGTAAAAGAACTGGAATTTAATTCTTGCAAAAATATTTACTTATTCAGGAAAAACCTTGTGCATCTTTGTCATGCAAGTGCCAAGTATTACTGGTACTTTGCCAACAAACATTATGCTTTTTAGCTAAAGCTTTATACAAGCTAATATTATATATTACTGTCTCATGATAGCTATTAATAATGCTTGTAGCTTTTTACAAAGCTTTTCTATGACCAAACATATAAATACTTGGGTTTTCTGTTATCAAATCAGTTGTCTCTGAAGTGTGCAATAAACCATTTCTCTAATTTAATACTCTATCTAATTGCTTCTGTGCAGAAACATAACAGAAGCTAATTGGCGACAAGGATTTCTCTTTTGAACAGTTACAAAGAGTTTTGTTCAGATTTTATCATTGATAAAATCGATACAAAGAGTTCTAGTTTATTACAAGAGTAACTGTTCAAAATTGCACCACTACAATGGCAGAAGTAGCAGACCTGATCAAGCTAATGCAGAAGCAGCAGGAGGACCAGAGACAGCAGCAAGAGGAGCAGAGAAAGCAGCAAGAAGAGCATAGACAACAGCAGCATGAGGAGTTCAAGCAGCAACAAGAGGAATACAGACGTCAGCAAGATGAAAGAATGGAGGAGAATAAGAAACTGATGGAGCTACTACTACAAAACCTACAACGGAAACAAGAAACAGCTGCAACCGCGGTTCCAGCCTTCCCAGGTTTTGACCCAACAGCAGAGCTACTAACAGATTACATAGACAGATTCAACACATTCATTGCAGCAAATTCTATACATCAAGCCAAGATTGCTGGCACTTTTCTCACCAACCAACAGCCTACACTCTACAAGCAGCTTAGTAATATGGCAGCTCAGCTTTCAACACCCAAGCAGATCAACGACCTCAACATGGATGAAATACTGGAATTTCTCAAAGACCAGTATGACCCTAAGCGCTTCATTGTTAGAGAGCGTTACAAGTATTGGAGTGACATGCAGAGGAAACCTGGAGAAACTATTCAAGAGTTAGCTGCCAGAATTCGTCAGGATGCAACTACATGTGCCTTCATAGACATTACAGATCCATTAGATGAGGCTCTCAGAACAAGATTTATCTGCTCTGTAAACAATGAAGCAGTTCTCAAATCTCTCTTCAAGGTCAAGGACAATGAACTCAACTTCAACAAAGCTATACAGGTAGCACAGGAAACAGAAGAAGCAGCTAAAGTTGCCAAAGAGACAGTTTATGGAAACTCGTCTAAAGTCAACAAGGTTGCTCAACAGAAATCAAGATACAAACCAATCCAGAAAAAACAACTCTACACCTGACAAGCAGAATGAAGGAAAGCTATGCTACAGATGTGACCAAACTAACCATACAGCGGATGACTGCAGATTCAAAGCAGCCACCTGCAACTTTTGTTCTAAACAAGGTCACATAGAAAGAGCATGCAAGAAAAAGAAATCATCTGCAGCAGAAAAACCAGTAAAGATGATAGAATGCACATCAACCAAGATGGTGAAACTTGCTGAAAACATCAAACTGGAGGGAGACAACTTCACACTTGAACTGGACACTGGAGCATGTGACAACTTCATCTGTAAATCAATATGGGAGAAGCTAGGAAAGCCAAACCTAAAACCTACTACAGTTAACTACAAATCAGCCTCAGGACATCTCATAGAGACGCTTGGCAGATGTGAGCTAACTGCCCAATTTGATGCACAGAAAGAAGTCAGACTACCATTTGTGATTAGTGCTGTACAAGATCTCAACCTACTAGGAAGAACTGCTATACAGCAACTAGGCATCTCTATTGATGACAAGCTACAACAGAACCTTGTATCAACAATCACAGAGAACCAGCCAGATGGGAGGTTACAAATCAAGTGTAAGGAGATGTGCAAAGAATTTCCAGAAATATTCAAAGACGAGCTAGGATGTCTCAAGAACTTTGAACTAGAGATAAACTTCAAACCTTCAACAAAGCCAGTCTTCTGCCGACCCAGACCAGTTCCTATTGCCTTGACAGAAGAGCTCAACCAAGCATACGAAGCAGGTGTAGCTAAAGGCATATGGGAACCAACTCAATTCAACCAGTATGGAACACCAGTTGTACCTGTACGCAAATCTACAACAGGTCAAGCTGCAGGGAAGATCAGAGTATGTGGAGACTACTCCAAGACTATCAATAATCAGCTAGAAACACATAGGAAACCTATCCCACTACCAGAAGATCTAATCAGAAAACTAGGTGGAGGCTATTGCTACACAAAGATTGATTTAGCAGATGCCTACAATCAAATATTGTTGGCACCAGAAAGTCAACGACGACTAGCACTATCAACACACCGAGGAGTACTACTACAGAAGAGGTTGCTTTTTGGCATAAGCTCAGCACCAGGGTATTTTCAAGAAATCATGGAGCAACTGACACAAGACCTCCCAGGAGTAGCAGTATACCTAGATGATATACTAGTGAGTGGAGCCAATGCAGAGAGCCATCTACAAAACTTACGTCGACTTCTTCAAAGATTAGAAGAAAGAGGGCTCAGATGTAGAAAAGACAAGTGCTGTTTTGCTCAACCTACAGTAGAGTATCTGGGACACAAACTCACTTCAAAGGGAATCACTAAAGGAAAGAAGGCAGATGCAGTACAACAGATGCCAGTCCCAACAGACTTAACTCAGCTAAGATCTTTCTTAGGAGCTACACAATTCTACAGCAAGTTCATACCCAATCTGTCACAACTCACAGGACCATTGCAAAAACTGACACGCAAAGGAGAGACCTGGAAGTGGGGCACTGAACAAGAAAAGAGCTTCAACAAACTGAAAGATATGCTATCAACTGATAGTGTCTTAGCACACTTCAACCCAGATCTTGACATTGGAATCTCATGTGATGCTTCAGAAGCTGGACTGGGAGCTGTACTATTTCATCGTTATCCTGATGGAAGTGAGAGACCAATAGCCAATGTTTCAAAAACACTGACCAGCACACAGAGGAAATATGGACAAATACAAAAAGAAGCTCTCTCAATCATATTTGCTCTAAAGAAGTATCACCAGTACCTGTATGGTCGACGGTTTATCTTGGTAACTGACCACAGACCTCTTCTCACATTTCTAGGACCTACCAAAGGAGTTCCAGCTCTAGCAGCCAACAGACTAGCAAGATGGGCACTGGTACTAAATCAGTATGACTACACCATAGAATACAGATCTACCCAGCATCATCAAAATGCAGATGTCCTCTCAAGACTGCCAGTTGGACCTGATAAAGAGTTTGATGCAAGAGAAGATGAGGATGATGTTGATACAGTATGCACTATTCACACTATTGGACAACAGCTCAACTCTACAGACTACAATGTTCTAGCAAAGGAGACAAAGAAAGACCCAACACTAGCCACAGTAATGCGCTACACAGCAGAAGGATGGCCTGGTAACAAAGAGATGAAGGAGACTCAGCTGTCACTCTTCCACAAGATCTCAGATTCACTTTCTATCACTGAAGGTTGTCTTCTATATGGCAACAGAGTAGTCATTCCTGTCAAGTTACAACAGGAAGTATTAAAGATCCTTCACCTTGGACACTTTGGAATGGAAAGAATGAAGAAGCTAGCTCGAACTGCTGTCTATTGACCTCGCATTGACTCTGATATAGAGGAGACAAGCCGACAGTGCACTGCCTGTGCTGAACACCAGAAGCTTCCACAGAAGTATCCTATACATCCCTGGATGCTACCTGAGAAGCCATGGAGTCGTCTTCACTTAGATCATGCAGTGAACTTCATGGGCAGCCAATGGCTAGTGATGATAGATGCCTACTCAAAGTATCCATGCATACACAGGACGTCATCTACTTCTACCAGAGCTACCACAGACATCTTAGAGGAGATATTCGCACACTTTGGATACCCTCACACCATAGTCACTGACAATGCTACCAGCTTCACCTCAGGAGAGTTTCAGCAGTGGTGTCAAGAGAGAAGCATTGTTCACCTCACTGGAGCACCCTACCATCCAGCTACAAATGGCGCAGCTGAAAGACTAGTACAATCCTTCAAACAAGCCATGAAGAAATCGTCACTCTCACCTAAATCTGCACTACAACAGTTCCTGATGCACTATAGAAGGACACCACTTCCTACAGGATACTCTCCCAGTCAGCTGCTGAATGGAAGACAGATGAGATGCAAGATTGACACCCTATTGCCATCACCCGCACACATAGCACAGTTTCATCAATCCAGAGAAGTCAACCGATCAGCAGAAAAGACAGTTAGCAAGATACACAGCTACAATCTTGGAGCACCATGCTATGCCTTGTATCATTGACCTAGACGCAACAGACAACCTAGATGGGTTCCAGCCATTGTTACTAAGATATATGGAACTCGTAGTCTCAATGTCAAAGTGGTACCAAAGGGACCTACTTGGAGAAGACATGTTGAACAACTCAGACCAAGATACTCAACAGAAGAAGATCAAGACCCTGGAGATAAACCTGATATAACAGAGGAGACAAAACTGCAACTACCAGCCCCTACAACTGTAACAGAGCAACCTCCGTCTAGAAGAAGACCACGCAACCCTCGTCTACCTGATGGAGATGAGTATAGCAGAGACAAACCCCGAAGGTCTAAGAGAACCAGAAAGAACCTTTAGCTTAGTGAGGAGGTGTCATGCAAGTGCCAAGTATTACTGGTACTTTGCCAACAAACATTATGCTTTTTAGCTAAAGCTTTATACAAGCTAATATTATATATTACTGTATCATGATAGCTATTAATAATGCTTGTAGCTTTTTACAAAGCTTTTCTATGACCAAACATATAAATACTTGGGTTTTCTGTTATCAAATCAGTTGTCTCTGGAGTGTGCAATAAACCATTTCTCTAATTTAATACTCTATCTAATTGCTTCTGTGCAGAAACATAACAATCTTCAAGATTAATTTTGCAACACGCTTGACTCAGATTTTAAAACTTACGCTTTTTTCATGTTTTAAATGTGTCTTTTGTACTGACTTTCCCAATAATTGAGTTCAATGCATATAATATTGAAGCAATTGCAATTTGAAACAAAAAATAAATTGTAGTGGGACACCATTGTACCACCCTGAAGATTACCATAAGTATGCATGTCACTACCTTGTTGCTTTTAAATATACATATCTAACCGCTGGCAGCAAAAATCTGGTTCATTTTGTGTAAGAAGTAGTGTTTTGCAAGATCTTTTTTTTGGTTGTTGAGTCTGCATGCATGAAGTTAAATTGATTATAAGGTTATTGGTGGCATTTAAAAAAAAAACAGCGGACAACCGTGGTTACCGAAAAACCAGAGTGTCTTTAAAATGACTGTAGAAAAAGACAGCCCACGATCTGTAACCACTGCCCAGGCTCTATCCTCCTACTTTTAAAGCACTTTAGGCCCTTGAGTAAACAAAACTTCAAAGATTTTTTGCCAGTGTGCAAGCATTAAACAGAGGTGTGTTCAATGCTTGTTCACTGCCCATCTCATAAGCCCATCTCTTATTGCACTGCCCATCTTTTGTACTGTCTATCTCACACTGCTTGCTCCTGTCAATGCAAAAATTATAGGCCTCTATCTTATTCTTTTGCCATGACCTGTAATACCGAGTCCATCTCACAATAAATTGGCCAAGGAAAAACGAAGACAGTCAGCTACACTGACGCCAAAAGCTTGCCCATACAAGACTCTCACCGCAAGAGAGGCATGGTTGAACCATGGAAATGTCACATATCAAGAAAACTGATCAGTAGCTCGAACAGAACACCTGACTTAAAGCCTCGATCTCAGCCAACAACTCTTGTGTGACACAGTAGTTGTGTACTAGCGGTGTCAGAGTCTTGCTGTAATTAGCGACAATCTTCCTTCTACCTTCCTGCACATGAGAACATAGCGTCTACACCATGCCCACTGTTTTGTATTCAATAATCAAATTTGCTGAAATTGAGGATGACCCAAAATAAGTACATGTATTCCTAGTTCTTCTACCACCACATTTCGTCTTTAGCAGTCAGCTTGAGCAAAAGGTTGGCTACTGTGACAACCTCTTAATTGGAATCCTGCTAGCATCCAACAGTTGTTAGAAAATGTTGGAGCTCCTTGATTCCTCATAAAGGTGGCCATTCCCAAAAAGCCCCAATTTTTGCTCAATCATTTTATATTCTTTCTTTTCTGACAATATGATGAAAGGTCACCCATGCATTTGTCTAATTACGGCTAAATTTAATAGTCGTTGCTAAGGTGATTGTAACTGTAAACAAATAGATATGTGACTCAAAACTTTAAATGAGAACTTTTCGGATTCAAGTTTCAACCATTAAAAAAAAACATGTAGATTGTTTACTATAAAATCAGCTCAAAAAACGTAAAAAGCTAACTTATTTTTTTGAATCACCTTTTAAATTTTCCATTGTTACGTTGAGCAACTATCTAAATTTTGATAATTTTCAACTTTACTGCATATTCTGAGGTCACGACTCATATTTCACTCTTGGCTATTTAGCAGCAGCAAAATAATGGCTACTAAAATATATAATAAAAACATACAAATTATTACCCTGAAAGCTCTCAAAGCGTAATGATGAACTGTAGTATAAATAAATCCTGTTGCTAAAAAATAATATTTCTATAACTTAGCTAAATGCTTAACATCAATCTATACTGCTTGTTTGTTAGTTCATTGTACTGGATAGTTCCTAAAAATACCAAAGTTTTTTGTGCGATCAAACTAATATGTATGGAATAGCCAACATAGTTTATCACTGGTGTGCCTGGCCAATGAACTACATTGAAGGTCCTGTACATCTGACCATGATCAATAGCCGATCAAATTCAAATGCAGACGCTATCATGACGCGACATGGCGTAATGTGATTGCTGTCAGTTACTGCTTCATCGGCCATGACTTGGTTAGTGCCTCGATTTCTACACATGTTAAATATAGCTTGAGGTTTGTTTGCCACCAATATTCTTATGAAGCAGGCATAGCAAAAATGTAAGTCAGCTTTCTTAGTATTTTATTCATATTCTATTACTTTTTATTCAGCAACCAAACTCTATACAGTTTTAAATTAATTACAAAATGTCTTTGTTAGTCAATTCTTTATGATGGAAAAGTCTATCGACGATCAAGCCATTAAATAAGTCACCAAATGTTGATGCCGACTACTTAGGGCAAGACTCATCAAAACGTTAAACTTTATTTTTTGTTGAACTTGAAGTACTGTTTATGAGTGGTTTAGTTGGACAACAGAAGCTCAGTTGTTATGCAATCATTCATTTTGAGCCAGCATCTAGGTTTTGGTGTGTTATTGGCTATTTTATTTGAGCAACAATGGTAACTCTTGCAGCTTGTGGCTAAGTTTACTTGGAAGTGACTCATAGGTCAGTACTTGCTGAATTCTTTGGCTGTTACGGCTGGTTGTGTCATTGGCGGTTTGAGTTCATTTTCTGTTGTACATATGTTTATCATCTGTTGGTAAGCAGCTTACGCTGTTTTGTGTTCTAGATTACCTAATTAACCAATAAATTAACTAATCTGTTCCAAAATTGTACCAAATTCTAACATTCTATAATTTGACCCTGAAAATAAAGTGGCTTTTATCAGAATGCATTAGTAACAAACAGTGTGAATGTCTGAAACAACGTTATGGTACAAAGGATTAGTGATGGAGTTGTCTAACCTTTTATGTTCATTTTTATGCAGATAGAATAGTGCTGAAGTAGTTATTTCCATTATGATTCAGTTATCAACAGCTGTTCAGTTCAAAAGCAAAAGGCAAAACGTGCAGATACACAAAGCAGTCAGCTTGTAAATGGCTGAAAATTTGATTTGAATTTCTTTGCCTTTTCCTGATTGGTTTAGCTAATGTTCAATGATCTTTCTTTGATATCCAAGTTATTAAACCTAATATTTCGGTATTGATAATATTAACACTAGTGTCACATCATTGTTATTAATAATATTACAAACTGTTTAATCGTTTTACCTATTTATTAATAAATAATGACAAAAAATAATTCACTGAATGACCGTAATTTTTAGTCAATCAGCACAATTCGTTTTAATTGCATACTTCATGCTTTTCAAAACAAATAATTATCAGCTTAGAAGCTAATGCTTTATTGATGTCGTGAACCAAGATCAAACCATTGTGATCAATCAGTCCACCACAACATAATTAGTTATTTTAGTATGTATTAGCCTATTCATCTCACACCAAGAATCATGCTCCTTACACAACAATACCAAAAGATGGAATTGGCTAACTCAGCACATGATAAAATAATTTCTTTGAATAAAAAAAAGGTTTACTTGTGTGGTTTCATAAACCAACTTTTTACTTATTTCTAGGTAGGCAGAAGCAAATTGATTGCACTAACGTTAGTAACAAAAAGTGTGCAAAATAACAGAGTGGAAAGTCTCAAAGTTTTGTAATAAGATATAACAAGATTTATTTGTCACAAAGGGCACATCTGATAGTCAGGCTAAATTTGTAGCATAAATTGATGCTATCTGCTTGCTATTTTATAGCACTGAATAGTTTCTTAAAAGGTAAAAAGTGTTTCCTTATAAACTAACTTGAGATAACCAACATAGTTTACCACAGCTATATTTGGTTAATCAATCATTTGGGAGGTACTGGATATCTAGCTAGTTGAAGTAGCTGATAACATTTAAGTACAAAGCTATCATGGGACTATCTGACGTAAAGTGATTGCCTGATACTGCTCAATCAGTAGTGCCTGGAGTCCTAAACCTCTACACATATTAAACGTAGTACGGAATCTGTCTGCTCCTGAACTTTGTACAACAAAGTCATGACATGAATGTAAGTCAGCTTCATAGAGTTTTCCTAATAAATTATAAATTGAGATTATAAATTGAGGCATATTTCGTTAATTTAATTTAGCAGCCATGCTGTATCTAGTTTTCCGTCAACTGCCAAGTCTATGGCAGATTTGGTCATTGAATGGCTAACATAATTTTTGGACTTATCAGTACATCTGAATGTCATGCAACTTCAAGTACTGGTTAGAAGTAGCTTGGTTTGAATAAATTAAATATGTTGCTCCGCAATCAACCAATCTTAGGCTTTATCTGAAATTGATGTGTTAATAAATGTTTTATTTGGGTACTAATGGTATTAGATGTTACTTGTGTCAAAGTTTGCTATGTATTGTTTTGTATATCAACATGTCATTTGTTTAAGCAACATATTAATCTATATGTAAATTAGATGCTTTAATTAAATACAAGCAACCAGTTAATTTGCATAATAATATTTTGTAGATTTTGACATCCTTTGTGTGAGAGTAAGATGCATTGTCATTTACTAGCATAATATCTGGACCAACACTGCTTTGAATGACTAACCAAGTTTTTCAGTTCATCATTTGTTGTAATACTCATCAGTATGCCCACCTCTAATTGTCATCCAGTTTCAATTACTGTTTGGAAGTGGTTTAAATTGAATACATCCAATCTGTAACTCTGCTATTAACCACTTTTAGGCAGTATCTAAAACTTGGTATGTTATTTACCTTTTTATTGGGCCGACAATGATATTTATGGCTACCGGTGTCTGGGTTTACTAAAAAATGATTTTTACGGCAACATCTCCTTTGTTTCTACAATATGTGTATCTATAAGTAAATTATATGTTTCAATTAGATACAAGCAACCAATTAATTTACATAATAATAGTTTGTAGATTTTGACATCCTTTGTGTAAGAGTAAGATGCAATGTCAATAATTAGCATATCCAGACCAACATGCTGGTACAAACTAGATTTTTTGTGTGACTCTTAGCTTGCTATATATGTAAATGTTACCCAGCTGTGGTTTTACACTTGTTAATAACTAATAAAAGCTAATGAGATAAACACCTGTAAAACTATAAAAATAGTTATACAGGTGAAATTGATGGTCTTAAGAAAAGGATCTACAATCTTTGACAACAATAAATCAAAAAAAGAATATTGTACAGCAACATGACTTGTTCCTGCACGAGTAAATTTCATAAACTTATTTCTATAATAAAGCCTATAACACATATTTTTAATACTTTTTGCTGTTTTATTTTATTTTTCAGCAGATTCTTTGATAGTCTTAAAGAGCAGAAAATAGTAGTACGAAAGAATCCGACGTGGAAGTTGCTCAATGTTTGTCCTTGCTGGTTTCCTAACATTTATCATTGCATGCTTGCGCGAGACCATACTAATGCCTGAGTTTGCAGATTTTTGCAAAACATTACTGCATGATCAATAAAGTATTTTTTTTAGGTTTACCTTTTGTTTGTTCAGATGCTAATTGAAATCATATTATCCCTAAATTGAATAACTTTAGGAACAATTGATCTCACATTAAACATTTAGACCTTTATTTAATCTGTCAAGAAAAATGTTAATGTCTGTCAAAGTAAAACTGGTTGGCCCCAAACTAAATTTGTTATTAAACCAAGTTGAGACAGCGAAGAAATTATCGTTTTTGTTGTATTTTGAATAGATCCAAGAAGTATGATCCCTCGTAATCATTTACTCTTTCTATACCAATATTTTACAGTTTACTAGTGAGTCTCAAATGTTGTGGTGGCACAGTCAAGTTTGAGGTGTAATGATATGAATTAGATTGTTTTGCAAAGATGTTAACAAACGTTTTATGTTTTCGAAATCTCGAGGGAAGACTACAACATCCTTTGTGTAGTTCGCTCTATGCGCTTATGGACCCTAATTTACATTAAATTTCCATTGGTATTTGTCAACTTGCTGCTGTAATGGCGATAGTGATAGGTCTCTCATTGAGTCAAGGAGTTGTTTATTGCTCTCTCCTTTCAAAGCTTTGTCTGCAATGCTTGCGTCTCTTTAAGGTGAAGTAGATGGGCTCTAGTCTGCTAGAGCTATCGCTCAGCATCAACTCACTTATAATCACGCAGCGTGAACTTAGCATGTGGGTACTTAGCTCCATGTGGTTATGACCACTAGTATAAAACTAACCCCCTTAGTTAATTGTTAACAAGCGCTGTACTTGTCAGAGTGACAGGTCTCGCAATCAGTCAAGGAGTTCTTTATTTGCTCTCTTCTTTCAAAGCTTTGTCTTCATGGCATGGCATGCCACCTCTTTGAGCGATATGAATGAGCTCTAGACTACTTGCTAATCTTTTAGTTTTTAAGGCTTGTTGAGGTTTGTTGGTGTCATTAGCAGTTTACGTTAGCTACTTGATTAATTGATCTGCTCTAGTGTAGCACCAAATACTGAATTTTCCAATTTAATCTTCAGAATGAGTCTTCAAAAAACCTTTTTGTAGAAATGAGGTTACTGAAAATAATTATTGATAGTTGCAATAATATTAAAATCTACATATATATTAGCGATATTATTAATATTACTAATAGTATAAAATATTCAACATTTTAGCGATCTTAATTCCTTCTTAATTAACACAATGCATTTATATTGTATATTTCAGGCTTCGCAAAATCATAGTTTATACACAAACAAAGCATTGCTGCCATGCACCGAGTAAAATTTGTGGTCAATGCACTATAACATAACTAGTTTTGCATCACCTTAACAAGATATATAATTGGCTAAATGAACGCATGAGAAAAAAATTGTTTTAGAAATAAAAAACTAACTTGGCTTGTATCATCTCATAAACGGAGACATATTTTTATTTGGTTATTTAGCAGCAGAAAAATAATTGCTACTAATATTAATGTTGAAAAACATGCAATATGACTAAATATAATGGAATCAATGTTATAAAAGCTAAATAACCTGCTGTAGCCAGAGAAGGACTTGATAATCAAAATTACCATTTTGATAACCCAGCTAAACATTCAGTGTAAAGGTCCGGCCACACGTAGCGAATTATTCGTTCATTCTGACCAAATTCATGAGTTTCACAGAATTCACAGATTTATTAGGCCGAATACCCCATAATCGTCTGAGCTGTGCATGCACACCGAATTCGTCAACGAAACGCTTTTAATTGGCTAACCAATTTTTTTAGCGAGCACGACTCTAGTAGCTTTGACAAGTGGTATAGTCCAAGACACGTACGACGAAACGCAATAAAAATATCACCGCGATATGACTTTATACATACGATGCAACTGCCTATATGCGCTATTGTTGGTTCTCTCTCATTGGTTCACCATGGCAAGAACTTCTCATCATGTATCCAGTAAATTCTTTTTAATGTTTTAGTAGCTATAAATTGTTTCTTTTTCAACAAAAATAATTTCTTTTTATGCAGCAAAAGCTCCGTCGTAAAAACAGTCGCTATCTATAGCACATATAGGCAGTTGCATCGTATGTATAAAGTCATATCGCGGTGATACTTTTATTGCGTGTCGTCATATGTGTCTTGGACTATACCACTTGTCAAAGCTACTAGAGTCGTGTTCGCTGAAAAAATTGGTTAGCCAATTAAAAGCGTTTTGTTGACGAATTCGTTGTGCATGCACAGCTCAGACGATTATGGGATGTTCGGCCGAATAAATCTGTGAATTCTGTGAAACTCGTGAATTCGGTCAGAATGATCGGATAATTTGTTACGTGTGGCCGGACCTTAAATTCATACCGCCTGTTGGTTACAGTATTATATAATCTCTAACAAGACAAAAGCTTTTGTATTATTAAACTATCATGCAAGGGATAACCAAGTTTATTAGTTTAGTTTATTAGTGCTCTGTTTGGTCGATGTCTTTGAAAGGTCTCATATGTCTGGCCATGGTGAAGTAGACAATTACATTGAAATACTAGTGCTATCATGCGTGACATGGCACAAAGTGACTGCCATCAGATAATGCTTAATCAGCAACGACAGGAGTAATGACTAGACTTCTACACGTTTTAAACAAAGTATGGAGTTTGTTTGCTACCGATCTTCTCATGAAACAGACATGGTAAGAATGTAAGTCAGCGTTTGAAAGTTCCCAACTAATTTTTAGATCTTTGGTATTTTTATTTAGCAAATTAGTTCTATCTAGTTTGATCCTTACTATGAAAAGTCTCTAAATAATAGTCATTGAAAAACTCCTTGAGTATTTTGGCTCATTAATATAGAACCCATCAGGATGTTAACTCTGAATGTTATCCAGTTTCAAGTACTATTTAGGAATGGCTTAGTTTTAATACACCAAATATGTTGCTCCGTAATCAACAACTTATAGGCGGTATCTGAAACTATTGGTGTATTAAAACATGTAATTTTCATCTTTCTATATAGGCAACATTGGTATTTATTGCTACTAGTGTCTAAGTTTACTATGGAGTAACTCTCACGTCAACATCTCATTTGGTTCTGTACAAATAGTATCTATATGTAAATTGGATGGTTTACTGACATATAAGCAAGAGGTTATTTTACACAATCATAGTTTGTAGATGTTGACATCCATTGTGTAAGTTGCAATGCCAAGCATAAACATATCTCCAACAAACTGTTTCTCCTCACTGAATTATTAGTGCTCATCTTATCTTGCTGGATATTTACATACTATCAAGCTGTGATACTACACTGATATACTTGTGCTACACTTGCATTGCTAAAATGTACCTGTAATCTACTTAGGTTGGTGCTTAATATAAAGCAAATTATGAATGAAAGTAACAATCATAATAAAACAGGTATATAGATAAGAATTTATGCTCTTTAGAAATTATCTACAATCTACGAAAATATAACTGCAAAAGAATAAAGACATTTTTGACAATTGTTCAGCAACATAGCCTATTTACCCATGAGGGCACTTCATTTGCACGCTTCTAGACTGATTATACTGCCCTGATCTGGCAAAACCCAATAATTGACATTTTTTTCAAAATTGACTTTTCTCTTGATTTGACCTGTTTTCTGGTTGAAAATTCATGTCACAAAATTTTATATGTCAAATCCTACCAGAAGTGTGATTTTCTGGCATGGCATAACCCAATAACTCAATATCACCAATGGTATTCATCTGGCAAAACCCAACAATTGGGCTTGTTTGGTTATGATTGGATGACAGCATGCTGCCCATTGTAATTGTTGTGTTCTGCCACAGTATAAAGCAAAATGCTAGCTTCAAACTGAGCAGACAATACAAACAACTTACACTTGTGCACTTCTAATCTTGTTTATTCACATCAATTCCAGTTTATTCAGTAGATCAGATTATCATACATCTCATTGATTACCCAAGGATTAAAGTGGTTTATCAGATCAGTTACTATGGCTTTACGTACATCAAGCAGAGACAGTGAGTATCCTGTTTTATTTCTTAATGTTGTTTTCATTCATGCTTACCATTGGTATAAATATTTTAATATTACATCTTAATTGGTGCCAACGCAATGTCACACATACTCATACGCAACGCAATGTAGGATAACTAGCTAGTAGACACACATTGTTTATCTAATACTGGTTGTCGGTGTGGGATTAACTGTATTTATTGGTCTCGGTGGCAATTCTATTTTCACTCATGTCACCAAGAATGAACGCTCACATATTACTTTTTTATATCAGTTGTGATGTATTTAAAATTGCAAAAAGTAATTATGTTACCGACGCCTTATCTTTTATATGCATCATTATTTGCAGACATTCTGGATGAATTCGTGACACCGCCTAAAACATGCTGCCGCACCGATGAAGAAAAGCGGAAAACAGATGTTGAAAAACACAAACTCAGACCTCCGTGCACATGCACAAAGCTAAACTGCCGTGATAAGATATCTCAAGAAACCTGAATCAACACATACTCAGCTTTTTGGCAGCTAACTAAGCAGCAGAGAGACATTCAGATGTTTAGCCTCCTAGATGTGACTGAACCAAAAACATTGAAGCGGGATGCTTCCTCTAACCGTGACCGAACCGTCACATACCACATTAAAGATCCTTCTGGTGCAAGGCAGAGAGTGTGTAAAACATTCTTTCTGAGCACACATGGATACCTGATTAACACATCGAGCATCATCAACAATATGCATCAAATTTTGACTAATAAGTCACATTTGATGGGATTAGCAAGTTTAATCCCTTCAATTAGCAAAATGGGGGAATCGATTCATTGAATTGTTTGGTTATGCCTGCCTTTCAGGATGCTAACCACAAACAAGATAGTCATGCAAAACATAACAACTTCAATTGTTGGGTTTTGCCAGATCACTCTCACATGAAGCCAGTAGCATCAATGTTCTGTCAAAACCAAATAATTGACCCAAAATTCATTTTACTGAGCAAAAACAACTCTGATTTTTCAGTGGAGGTGAACAATGATATGTTCAAATATTTGTACCAAATATGAAGTGTTAAGTGCAATATTTCCAGGTTGGCACCAATTTAAACTTCGAAAGGCTGTACTGAAAACTTTTTGTTTACGCAATTATTGGGTTTTGCCAGATCAGGGCAGTATAGTAACGCATGTTCTTCCAATTTTTGTTGTTTCATTTTATTGTTCCACAGCTGACTTGACATTTTAATGACATTTATAAGTACTCGGGATCGAAGCTTTTTTACAGATATATTTTTGCTTGTCTAAGTATTAACTTAAAATTTGTACGGTTTCTAAATTTTATACACTTAAGAACATTTGGTCTAACATCAAGCACTTTGACCTTTACATAATTTATTTCAAGAAATGTTTTGATGTCAGTCAATGAGGCACCGTTTGCTTAAAAATAAAAATTGTTACAAAGCCAAGTTGAGACAGTGGAGCCATAAATGTTTCCTGAGTCTTGTGAATTGAACCAAAAAACACAATCTCCTATAATTGCCTACTTTTGTATATCAGTATTTATAACTGCTCAGTAACAAGTCTGAAATAGATTTGTCGACACAGACAAATTAGAGTTTTAAGGTGTACAATGCAAACACACTATAGGCAATTTTATTGCATGCGCCATGAGGAGCACAAATAGATCAATTGCATGTGCCTAAGCACATTGGCGAGCGAGAACGCAGGACTGCTGCACACAGCCACTAAAATTATGCGTCACCAGTTCTTTTGAAGTTGTTGGTAAGTAAAGTGGATATGGTGCTTCATAAACAATGCCGTAAACAACTTCTGATGTTGTCAGACCTACATGTACCTCACTTTCTCAAATCAGACACACTTCACTTTCCTGAGTTGTACACTAAAAAAAGGTATTAGAAAAAAGAGCGATTCAAATATTTTTAAAGATAACATTTAATAACTTATTACCTTATTTCCTGAAAAGTAGTTGTTAATTTCGATACAATAAATATAGACTTCCAAATGTTGGTTTAGAACAGGGTAACGTTGTAGTTTTTGGGTGTGTTGTCATACAGGACTGAGTATGCTCTCATTAAATTTGAATAATTCATTTTCATTTGAATGATGCTTCAACTGTGGTAAAATAGCAAAACTATCTTGCTATATAACGGAAACATTAACATAAACAAACTAGCAGCCAGAGCAAAGCATTTTTAGGAAAAACAACCAATCAAAAATCATCACACATGCGATAATGTTCTGGTTGAGCAGATCCAGCGTTATAGTCAGGATCAACTCACTGGAAATCACCCAGCGTGTACTTAGCATATAATATCTTGGGTGTACTTAGCTCCATGCGGTTATGACCACTAGTATAAAACTAACCCCCTTAGTTAATTGTTAACTAGCGCTCTACTTGCCTTAGTCTCTCAATGAGTCCAAGAGTTGTTTATTTGCTCTTTTCTTTTAAAGCTGTGTCTTTAATGCATGCCATCTCATTGAGTACAATGAATTGGCTCTAGGCTACTAGGCTGAATATTCAGCTCCTTTGGCTAGTTGAGATTTTTAGGTGTCACTGGTGGTTTGAGTTCGTTTATTGTTGGTCCTTTGCTTGGCATCGGTTGGCATTTGTCATGCCTTTACAGCTGCAATTTGTTTAATATCAACTAGCTTGACGGCCTTATGCTTTTTTACGATTGATTGCGATACTTCACAGCAAAACCTATAAGGAATTTCTTTAAAAACCTGTCATGTCTGCTGATGAAACAACTTCCGGTCTGAAGGTGAAATGCGAACACATTTGCTTGCAAATAAGTTGTCTAAAAATCCATTCTACTACATAGAAAGCAACCAATCAAAATACTATTTTCACTAGCATTATAAAATACAGTTTTAAATACTCCATGGACTATAGTGATACCAACTACTTGATTCACTCATTATCTTTTTTACTGCGCTCTATTCTCAAATTGTTTCTTATGTTTGCTACTGCCGTGTGCCAACATTTAGAGTTGAGACAATTGATGTCAAAAAGTCTATGATTTGTACAAAGCAGTATCCCTAATCAAGCAATGTTCTATATACAACAAAAATATTTTAAGTCAAATGTTATAAATTGTAAGAAGCAGTTTTCATACAGAAAAATATTGTTCCAAACACAGTGTTGTTTATTTTGCGGTGCCAGCGAGTAAAGGGCAGATGTAGAATTCCAGGAGAAAGACTGTACATTTCCAGTGATGTAATAAGTCATATCACCAGTCAATAGTGAGTCATTTGGTGTATTTTCAAAAATTCGTTTAGAGCTCTGTAATCAACAACCAATGAAAATTACTTTGCATTTTTTTTAGTAGATACACAAAAGGTACATGCCAGATCTGCTGAGAGCATTCCACTCTGTTTTTATTATATTTTTTGTTGGTTAGTCTGCCTTTTCTGGCAGTGCTAGATTGATAGAGTATAGTTTTATAAAAAAATTGTGTCTAATATTAGTGAGTACAGCATCGTAGCTTTAAGAGCATTCGGAAACCTCACTTCCTAAATCCGGAAGAAAAGCATATCTGTTTGGATTAGTTTTTGATTCGATGTTTGTCAGCTTTGTCTAGTTATACGTAGTCAATAGTATATTGAAACTATTGAATTATCAATTTCAGATGGTGTGGACAGTATTTAATTGTATTTCGTTATTTCATATAGAAAAGTTTGATTTTATTACCGGTGAATTGACAGACAAGCTCGTGTCCTAAAAGCATTACACTCGTATCTTTAGCTATAACTGTACAATTATAGTGGTGCTGACTTGCAGATTGTTCCTAGTCTCACAGGCCACATGTCTTTTTGTATGACGCTTCCCTGTTTCTTTGAAGTATTTTTACAAGTTTTCCCAAAATAGTTTGTCTGTACATGACATATTGTAATAAAGTAAGTTTTAACTATATCATTATTAGTGTTGTAAGCTCTCTAAGTTCATGTGGATTGCTAGTTAATAGCATTTCATGTTTGATTTAGGTTATAACTTGTCTCTCTAGATTAGCAAATTTACATCAACTGAAATTGGTGCAAAAATATTAGGAAGGATATCCATATACATCAGCTAATGTTTCTATCGTCCACGAGAGACAATGACAAGTAGCGATAGGCAGCATGTCTGCTTCTAACGTTATAATATCATAGTTATTGCTCATTGTTAAGTCAGTGGCACTCATCATTTGCCATTGTTTTTAATGTCAGAGTTTTAGCTGTTATGTAATTGTTTTCCAGTAAGTGTTCAACTGTTGTTGACTCTCTAAACATTAGATTAGTCATCAGCATCAGAGTAATCTTTTTATGGTTACGCAATATGTTTACGCTCTACCAAAATAGTTATCACATCTCATTTTTGATTCAACGAGGTTGTAAATTCAGTTTAACCAATTATCAAGTCCTTGGACTAAACTAAGTCTCAAGGTAGACCCTCATTCACCTCAGCATTATAATAAATTGATTTAGCACTATGAATTCCTGCTTTATTTCTGATGTACCTTAAAACCCCTATTTGACTACCATGGTGTTATATTTTAGCCATTCCGTTATTGTGGCGACCAACTAAAGGTGGCATTCAAAATAGGCTGGTGTTACATGTTTCAAATAGCTCGTCATATTTTTAAGAAACTAAATTTAACCGTTTTACGGGCAAATCAATGTTGCATATATTTTGCACTCTTGATTGGGCAAAGCAACATAACCCTATTGAATGGTATAAATCTGATAACCTACTTATCGCTTTTTGTATGTCTATAAAACATGGATAAAGAATTGTTTTTTAAAGTTGATATCTGCTGCTTGCAATTAACTTTTGGTTATATTATAGCTTCTACCAAGCTTTAAAGATTGTAAAATTTGTTAATTTTTCCATTTCAATTTGAATTTGAAAGCTTTCTTTCACTTTATAACTATATTTAGAGCTGTACTTGAAACAAAATTCACATTACATGTATTTGGTATCAAAATATTCACCATGTTTTACTCTGCTGTGTTGTAGGTGCAAATTATGTGGAATTGTAATTACAAGCTCTTAAAAGCCCAAAAACAAACAGTTAATCGCAGCCATGACGAAAACGCTGTAATGTGGAATCTTTTAATTTTGATGACATTTTGGTTATTGTTTTGACAAATGATGTTATCACCTGAATTAAAAGGCCAATAAAAAGATCAATACAAAAATGTCTCGTAGCACTAATTTACGACAAACACTTTGGTTTTACCGAAAAGCCTGTATCAAATATGCACGCCCGCTACTTCACAGTTTTGTTTCAGCTTAGTCTAATCGTCTAGTCGTAATCTAATCATTTGACCCATACTTGCTGCCAAACAGCGCAAATAATTTCTGTAAGTTTTTTCAATTATCACAAGTGACCAACCGGCTTAGCAATGTATCAACAACTCATCATGTTTATCAGAGAATGACTTGTAAACAGTCAAGCCAAGTTGACAAATTAAATGAATTTTTATGGTAGGGTTTGAGATATCAGTGCTGAAATTGACAGCATTACAATGATGATGAAATGGACACGTAAAAAATAAACATGGTTTTACTGATTGCGTGAAGTACATTAGTAAAAATATTCTGACAAATAAGGTTGCTTGAAAGTGTAAATGGAAGCAATTGAGTTCAACTACATCCCACTTCAGCCGTTTTGGAAAGGGATTACAATCTATGGCGTTTTTGTGATAGATGCAATGAACTTTCCATTTTTGAGCTTTTAAGAGCTTGTAATTACATTTTGACATATTTGCACCTACAACACAGCAGAGTAAGACATGGTGAATCTTTTAGTACAAAATAACTGTAATGTGAATTTTGTTGCAAGTCAACGTTTAACAATGTGGCCTAAAAGCTCTTTAGAATAGCTGATATGTTTGTAACATTTTGCAGCAGAACCTAACTTTTATGAGCAATATCATTGAGAACAGGTTAAAAGTTTCCCAGTTTGCCATCTCAAATTGAACAGTATCTCAAATAGTTTTTAAGTAAACAAAAACAAAGCAAATAAGCACTAATTGCACATTTACTGTGCAATCAATGCCTGTTAAGGCTTTTTAAGGATGCACAATGCAAAAAAATAGCTTTGTAATAAGTGAACTGTATCGTGTTGACCTAAAAGGGAAATCAATTACTATTCAAATAAATCAGACATCATCAAAAAAAGTTCATATAATATGTTAAAATTGCAATATATATTGGAACTAGCTGCGCCTCTCGGTGTGGCCCCGGTATTAAAACCACTTGCTGGCATGTCATTTTCCAGCCAGTGGCAGGCCATTGCCGATGGCTTGACTCATTTCCAATGGAAAGTCTCTGTAAGCTTTCTATTGCTTCTAATGACTGTGCACCATGACGCGGCACCGGCCAGCGTTGCTCAGCTACAGCTATTCTAATAATAGCTATAGCCGGAATGCATACTCACGTCACATGAACTTTGAGAAATATATATATATAGATTATGAGCTATAATTATATATTATATAAGTCGAGTTTATGTTATTTGTCTTGAAGGCATGACAAGACAACTCCAGTTTATTTGTCCTTGCTGAGAAATTTGATTCGTTAAATTACAGTTCTTGGGTAAAACTCTTTGTATGTTTAAATCCGTTGATTAGGCAAAATAAAAGATTATTTTGTCGGTTGCTTCAGTACTTAGCCTGTTACATATTTTTGCTTAAATGAAAACAAAAATGGTGAATGTTTGCAAGGAAGCTGATTTCAATTATGACAGTTTGATATCACTACGCCATTTATGAAACAGAGTTGTGAAGGAAACCTGTACCAGTTACAGTTATCACCTTACGATTAATCCTCCTTTGAGGGTTACTAGATAACCTCATAGGTATTAACCTCAAAGGTTTTTTTTGTAGCATTGCATTACACAGGTAGTCAATTTTCTACATCACACTTGATAATTCAAGGAAAAACTGCTTGCAATCTTGCTAAATGTGCATGAAAACAAGATTGTTGGTGATGAAATACTGATTTTAGCAGAATTTTGACAAATATTGAAAAAATAAAAAACTGGAAATTTGCTAAAAAATGTAACATAATTAATTGGCTTAAATATTTGCAATGCATCATCAATTCAAACCGTAGATTTAAGTAATTGATCAAAATACCTTTGATTTTTGGTACCAATAATGCCACTCTTACTTTAGCTTCCTTAAACCTATAAATTTGTAGATTTATTAATCTGTCACATCGTAAAGTTTTAGATACAAGGTTTTAGTAATTTTAATCATTGTTAGTATCTAAATTAAAGACGTGTTGTAATATATATAGTAAAATATATATATATATGTAATATATATTCTCTATAGCTAATATTCTCTTTGTACTTTAATAAGCTCTTTTGTCTGGCATCAATAGTGATGTCTTGTATATTTGCAGTTACATAGGTGCTACATCCAATGTAGTTTATTTGGCCTTGATAAACATCCGGTCAGGTAAGTCCAGTATTATACAGGTGTGAAAAAAAGACCATTCTCTCTGTGACATGGCATAGTATAATTTTGTTTTGCTTCAGCCTTGCCTGCTAAGCTAATTGTAAACAATAAAATTACGTAGTGCTCTCATTCAAGTATGTCCAAGCTATGACTTCGGATTGCTATGGTTGGTTTTAGCATTTTTCGTAAAGCTGAAAAACCAGATGATATGCTACTTGATTCTATATTCAGTGTCTGTTACTTGCCTCCTGTTGATTTGGTGTTTTTGCCTGCATTGTTCCATCATATGAGAATTCAATTCATTGAGAAGGACATGATGGTTTTCTTATGCATTTGCTTTGATATCCTATGTTTGACAATGCGGCTATTTGGACGCGGTCTACAAGTTTGATTTTACTATTTTGGTTTTGACATCACCATTTTTCGTTCTTTGAAGTTTGGTTAATGAACTGATGGGTTCACACTTTGATAGCCATTTTGTGACATTTTACATTACACACAGTCAATTTATTTTATAGCAATTTATAACTAGATGTGTCCTGGGTTTATGTCATATTTGGCCGCTGTTTTTATTGTAAGTGCAACAACATTGATCAGGTTTACTAAAAATAAATGGAACAGTTTTCTTTTTGTAGAGATCGGTTTTCGATTTTCACGGAGGTTTGGAGTACCTCATAACTTTTGGCCTGACCCATTTAGCTAACCCTTTCATGACTGACTGTAAACTGCAATGAATGCGCTGGAAAGACGTGTCTATTCAGACACAAGCTTTGTACTTTTGGCAGAAAATAAACATTTATTGAAAGCCTAAAAATTTGATTTGCCCTTTCCCTTCTCCATTCCTTCTGGGGGAGGGAAAGGGGAAGGGGAGGAGGAGGAAGAGGAAGAGGGCAAGAGAGGAGAAGGGGAAGGGGGAGGGAAAGGGAGGGGAAGGGAGGGGGAGGGGAGGGGAAGAAGGAAGGGGAGGGGAGGGGAAGGGAAGGGGAAGGGGAAGGGAAGGGGGAGGGGAGGGGAGAGGAAGAGGAAAGAGAAGGGGAAGGGGGATTTTGAGAGGGAGAGACCTTGTGCGATCGATGCTGCTGATCATGTAAAATATTGATACCAACTAGCTGGTTTGTTGCGGTACCTAACTAGTGTTTTCTTTGGTAAATAAACAAAACCTGAAGTGGAGAATGTTACATCAGCTTTAGGTTACAATACCAATTATTAAATAGATTAGAAAGGAGTAAGTGGCACTTACAGTTACCGCATCACAGTTCTTCGTTCTTTGAAGTTTGCTTACTGAACTGATGGATTCAAACTTTGATAGCCATTCTGTGACATCTTATTTAACATTTTCTATATTTAACAGCAACTGCTATATTAAAATAAACAAATGCTTACCTGTTATAAACAGGCTGAACTACCAATCAATAAAGACTGACTTTTACAAATAGTTGAAGAAATCAAAATTGTGATTTGTTTCAAGAGAAAATATTTATTCAAGAAAATGATTACATTCCTTTTTTCAGATTACTTTTACAACTCATATTTTATTAACTCCTAAAGGAAATGCTGTGTTAAAACTGTTCAAGGTCTTTTGTATAAAGTTCTATTCATTTATTTAGAGATTTTTTATCTTGTTCTAGCATACGGTTTTAGACCACGGTGTTTATTGGGTCAGCTGATACAAATAACTGGTTTCTCTCTTTCAAATGTAGATTTTGACACCCTCTATGTTATATGAAAAGCCAATTATTAGCATATCTCAACCAACCTGCTTGTTTGAGCAAGATTTTTTGTCCAACGCCTAGCTTGCAAGAGTTGTTCATGTTATCCAGCTGTGATTTTAAACTTGTTAATGACTAATAAAGGCTGATGAGTGAAACAACATGACCAAACTATTAAATTAGTTATATAGACAAAATGGATGGTCTTTAGAAAAACATCTACAACCTTTGTCAATAGTAAATCAAAAAGAGTGAACACATTTTAATGTTCGTACAGCCATACGACCTATTCCTGCATGAGTACGTTTTATACACTTCTTTCTGTACTGAGCATTATGACACATGTTTTATTTTATTGTTCAACAGATAGTTTGATAGTCCTGATGAGCAGAAAAAATGAAGTATTGAAGAATCAAACTTGAAAGTTACTCAGTGTTTATCAACGCTGATTTCCTAAACTAGTCATTTCAAGGTCGTGTGAGGCCATAATAAAACTTTTGTTTGTGGATTTCTTTCAATCATTATCGTGTGATCATAATATTATAGACTAATCTTTTGTTGGTCCAGTTACTAATTAAAACTATATAATTACTAAGTTTGAAAAATTTTCGGAGCATTTGGTTTTACAGAAAAACTTAGCACCTTTCTATCTCAGTCAAAGTCGCACTGTTTGGCCCAAAACTGAAATGTGTTACAAAAACATGCTAAGACAGTGAAGTGAGCATTTTTTTAATTTTATTGTTAATAGATCCAAGGACTATTTTGAAAAAAGTAATCTAATAATTGTATTAGCTTAGATAGTCATATTATCAAAATGCCAAACTTCAACCTTTCAAAGCATCTACAATTTTACTCATTAGTAGGAAGTAAAAAGTAACAAACATTTTACGTTTCAAATATCTCAAGTGAAGTTTACAATATCCTTTGTGTCGTTAGCTCTATACGCTTATGGACTCTAATTTACATTAAATATCCATTGGTATTTGTCAATGGCCGCTGTACTAGACATAGTGACAGGTCTCTCTTGAGTCAATGAGTTGTTTATTTGCTATCTTCTTTCAAAGCTTTGTCTTTGTGACATGTCATCTCTTTGAGTGATACGCATAGACTACTTGCTAATTTGTTGGCTAATCTACCTTTTTTATACACGAGTTATATATACTGGTTCATTAATTGCTATAAGAGTCATCAGAATGTTTACATCTGAATGTCATCCAGTTTCAAGTAGTGTTAAGGAAAGACTTAGTTTGAATACAGCAAATATGCTACTTGGCAATCAACAACTTATAGGCAGTGTCTAGAAGTTCATGCGCTATTCATCTTTCTATATAGGCAACATTGGTATTTATTGCTACTAGTGTCTAAGTTTACTATGGAGTAACTCTTATGTCAACATCTCATTTGGTTCTTTACTAATAGTATCTATATGTAAATTAGACATTTTACTGACATATAAGCAAGAGGTTATTTTACATAATCATAGTTTGTAGATGTTGACATCCTTTGTGTAAGCTGCAATGCCAAGCATAAACATATCTGGAACAACATGCCTCTATGCACTGAATTATTAGTGCTCATCTTATCTTGCTAGATATTTACATACTATCAAGCTGTGATACTTCATTGATACACTTGAATTGCTAAAAATGTACCTGCCATCTAGCCGCGGGTTTAAAAAAGTTGGTGCTTAATACAAACCAAAACGTGAATAAAAATAACAATCGTAATATAACAGGTATATAGATAAGGAGTTATGCTCCTTAGAAATGATTTACAATCCATGAAAATATAACTCCAAAAATTAAATACGTTTTTGACATTCCTTCAGCAACATAGCTTATTCACCCATGAGGGTACTTCATTTGCATGCTTCTAGACTGACTATAGTAAAGCATGTTCTTCCAATTTATGTTATTTCATTTTATTGTTCCACAGCTGCCTTGAAATTTTAATGACATTTATAAGTACTCGGGATCGAAGCCCTTTTACAGATATATATTTTTGTTTGTCTAAGTATTAACTTATATCGATATGGTTTCTAAATTTTATACACTTAAGAACATTTGGTCTCACATCAAGCATTTTGGCCTTTGCATAATTCATTTCAAGACAAGTTTTGATGTAAGTCAGTTTGCCCAAAAATTAAATTTGTTAGCAAGTCAAGTTGAAACAGCTAGGCAATAAACGTTTCCTAATTTTGCGAATAGAACCAAAAAGAACAAACTTTTAGGATGGCTTACTTTTTAAATCAGTATTTCACTGCTCAGTAACGAGCCTGAAATACCTTGGTTGGCTAAAAAAAACTTGAATTTGAAGCGGAAGACGCAAACGCACTAATGAATTTTACCGCATGTGTCATGAGGAGCACAGATATATCACTTGCAGGTAGTTACGCACACGAGCGAGTGAGCACGCATACACACTAATATCTAAAATAGCCAGTTATTTTGAAATTGTTAATAAGTAAAGTAATTTAAATTAAATTGTGCTTCATAGACAACGACATAAACAACTTCTGATTTGGTCAGACGCGCTGACTCACTTTCCAAAATTACACACTATGATAATGCAATAGCAAAAAGAGCAATTAAAATATTTTTAAAGACAATATTTAAAAATTTGGTACCTTTTTTACTCCAGAAGTAATTTTTAATTTTAATGCAATAAATATGCATTTCCAAATGTTGGGTTGGAACTGGTTAGCTTTGTAATTCTTGAGTGTGTTGTCATACATGACTGAGTATGCTCTCATTCATTCTATGAACAATTCAGTGTTCATTTTTATAATGGTTCAGTTTTAACAACATAGCAAAATTTTGTTGCTTTCCAATGGAAACATTTACAGAAACAAACTAGCAGCAAGAGCAAGGCATTTTTAGAAGAAAACAACCAGCCAAAAAGCACTTCATATGCGATAAAGTTCTTCTTGAGCAGATCCAGCGTTATTGCTCAGAAACAACTCACTGGAAATCATCCAGCGTGTACTTAGCATGTAATATCCTGTGTGCACTTAGCTCCATGTGGTTATGACCACTAGCATACAACTAGTCACTTTAGTTAGTTGTTAACTGACGCTGTGCTTGTCATAGTCACAGGACTCTCAATGAGTTGAGGAGTTTTTTATTTGCTCTTTTCTTGGAAAGCTTTGTCTTCAATGTGTGCCGCTGCTTTGATGGAAATAAATTTACTGATGTCTACTAAGACAAATATTCACATATTTTGGCTGGTTGAGATTTGTAGGGGTCACTGGTGGTTTGAGTTTGTTTTGATGTCAAAAACGTCTATGATTTATACAATTGAGTATCCCTAATCTAGCAATTTTCTATATATAACTAAAATATGTTAAATCAAATGTTATAAATTGTAAGAAATAATTTCCATACATAGTAAATATTGTACACTTCAGTTTTTTTATTTTGCAGTGGCAGTAAGTAAAAGTCAGAGGTAGAATTTCAGAAGAAGAACAGTACATTTCCAGTGATGTGATAAATCATATCACCAGTCAATAGTGAGTCATTTGGTGTATTTTACCAAACTTGTTTAGAACTTTGTAATCAACGACCAGTGAGAAATACTTTGCATTTTTTCTTTATTACATACAAAAAAGGCACATACCAGATCTGTTGAAAGCATTCAATTCTGCTTTTATTACCTTTATTGTTGGTTAGTCGACCTTTAATGGCAGGGCTAGGTCAAAAGGCTAAAGTTTCATGAATAAAATTGTGTCTAATACTAGTGAATACAGCATCATTGCTTTTAGAGCTTCCAACAACCTCACTTCCTAACTACAAACAAAGTTAGGAAGTGAGGTTAATCACAGTCATCCCAAAAACGCCGAAACGTGGAATCCCTAAATTTTGATGATGTTCTCAAACATTTTGGTTATGGTTTTGACAAATGATGTTATCATGTGAATTAAAAGGTCAACAAATGGCTCAATATAAAATGTCTCATAGCACTAGTTTATGACAAACACTTTGGGTTTTACCGAAAAGTTCGTATCAAATATCGATGCTTGCTACTTTACAGTTCTGTTTCGGTGTCTAATCGTCTAGTCATAATCCGATTATGTGGCCCATACTTCCTGCCAAACAGCACAAATAGTTTCTGCAGCATTTTTCAACTATCACAGGAGACCAACAGGCTTGTCATGTTTACTAGAGAATGATTTGAAATCATTCAAGCTAAGGAAACAAAACTAAAAAAAATTTCTACGGTAGGTTTTGAGATATCAGTGCTGAAAATAACAGCATTACAATGATGATGAAATAGACACGTAAAGACGATATACATAGTTTTACTGAATGTGTGAACTATATTTGTAAAAGTATTTTGACAAATGAGGTTGCATGAAAGTGTAAATAGGAGTCATCTTGTTCAACGATGTGCCAGCTGAGCCATTTTGGAAAGGAATTCCGATCTATGGCGTTTTCATGATGGCTGCAATGAACTGTTCATTTTTGAGGTTTTAAGAGCTTGTAATCACATTTCTACATATTTTGCACCTACAACACATCAGAGTAAGATATGGTAAAACTTTTGGTACCAAATAACTGTAATGTGAATTTTGTTGCAAGTCCAAATTCAATGATGTTGCCTAAAAGCTCTTTTAATTAACTGATATGTTTGCAACATTTTTTAGTAGAACGTGACGCTTATGAGCATTAGACCAGGTTATAAGTCTTATACTTGGCCATCTCAAATAGTTTGGAAGTAAAAAAAACAACATAAACAACAAATACTTGCACATTTAATGTGAAACTAGAATCTATGTGCTGAGTACTGTCGGGAGTTACAGGCAGTCAGCGCAAAAGTTCATCCCTGTTTAATTTTTGCATTGCAATAATATGCAGGCAAAATCTTCCTGAAATGCATTGTACAATTTCTGGTCAATATTTTTTGAAACAACACAGTGAATAGCCATTTTATGCAATGACTAATAAGACAGCTTTATATGAACATAAGCAGTCGAGCCTAGTGCTGTCATTTTTATGCGAGATTGCCATGCTCTCGCAGCCGTTATGAGAACCACGAGTAAATAAATAACATTGTTTCTGAAGGTAAAGTCAGATGTGGTAGTTGAACCTTTTTGTCAATGTGGCATTTCATTAGGTGTTGAACTGCTGAAATGAACAACTTACATTACTGCTCAATTGTTAAACTCTTCTGCATTGGCTTAAGAAATAAAACTATTCACTGATTACTGTCAGTAATACTGTAACATCAAACATTATAAGAAATCCGCATTGTCTTTAAACATATGATAAGTTATATTACACAATTGGTCTCAATTCTTTGGATAATCAGCAAATTTTTTCCTGAAGAGATCAGGGTATTTGAAACACGCGTTCAATAAATTTTACTGTTATTGCATGGTGTTTGTTTAACTCTTGTCAACTGGTTATTGAGTCTATTATGTTTGAAAAAAAATTTGTTATATTAAATTATTGTAGACTAACAGTTGACAGTTTGCAGAAGCAAAGGGTTGTAGGATGCAGAGCCAAAAACTAATGTGATCTGTAGATACATTAAATTTAAAACGGGAGATCCTATTGCCTTGTTAAATTAATATTGCCTTATCTTATTTCCAAATGATTAATCTTATAAAGCAGCATATAAAGTCCTTTCCATAAAGAGTAAATGTCAATTCATTAATTTTCTTTATTTTGCAGTAGCAGTGAGCAAACGTCTGATGTGGCATCCAAAAAGGAGATTACTGTATTCCCAGCTAAATGATAATTGATCTCTTCAGTCAAAGGTGCGTCATTAGGTGTATGATTCAAAGTTCATTTATAGCTCTGTATGCCACAACCAGTCTGACTTTATTTCAAATTTTCTTTAGTACAAATAAGGAAGGTGATTATTAGAACACACCATCTTTTAATCCTATTTTCTGAGGTTTTTGAGTATTTGTGAAATCTGCACTTTTAACCTTGTGCTACGAGCTTTTGCTTGTGATCTGTTAAACAGGGTGTTTAAACATGTATCATTGCAACTAGATAAGCAAAAATGTATTAAAATGGCAAATGACATAACCAATCTTGTTTCACTTCCCTCAAAAACTAATAACCGCCATTGACATTGTTGATCGTACTTCTATGTTTTGCTAAGAATCTGCTTACGTTGCAGCGTAAAGCTTGCATGATGAGTGTTTTTGTCTTCGAATTTGCTTTCAGTTTTCCCGGCATCAAAATCATTTATAAAAACAAATTGTGATAAAAATGGGATGGGTAGATATAACTTTAGAAATATGGAATGTTATCTTTAAAATAAGTGACGTTGCAGCAATACAT